>NC_132921.1:42928478-43259311 GCF_047675955.1 Chlorocebus sabaeus | reverse complement strand
ATTCCCAACAACTTACTACTTTATTTTGCCTAAGGCTAGTACATTAAATCTAAACTCATCTAATTGTAAGAGCTCTATATTCCATGATCTCAGGTAATGATGATCAGGGTTACCCCCTTGGTATCTCTAGTAGGCTTGTGGCTATTTTCAAAGCTAGGTAAGTGTTATTGAATCTTAAAAAAATAAAATAAAATAGAAACAACAACAACAACAACAAAACTCTTCTCTTCCTGTCTTTTAAACCTTCAAGTTGTAAAATTCTGTGCAGTCTAACTAACCCTGAAAGGGTTCCCCACGGTGTGGTACACACTAGAGCAATTAACTGATTACTGCTGTTTTGAAAATGTAGCCGTTGGCACGGTAACAACCACCTCCTCCCAGCAAGACACAGTCTTGTTTATCATTATTGGTTTGGACTCTTCTGAGAGTCTTTGACGCATATGACAAGGCTCATATCCAAGCCAATTTGAATTAATTTCTTCCATAAGATTCCACGAAACACTGGCAAATGCTTTTCAAAATCAGAATCCCTTGCACTTTCGCATTTTCTTCTATTTCCACTTCTCTTCCCATTGACATAAACTAGAATTAAGTAGTCATATTGAGCAGAAAACAACTCCTTTGTTTTACACAGTTATGGAAAGTTTACCTATTGAAATGTTATTGGATAAAATCACAGAGTCATAGTTTTAAAGCTGGAAGTGATGAAGCAAATTATGGTTTTATTCATGGATTGGAAATAACAATGATTTTTAAAGTATATTTTCCAATAAAGATCACACATAGTTCTTTCTTCCTTTTACCCAATACACCTTGCTTAACCACCTCTCTTCCTTCCTCTCCAAATACAAGCTTTCAGCACTAGTACCTACATTTGTGGTCACTTCAGCATTTGTTCATGCAATTATATATGTGCTCTTGACCACCTTCCAACCTCTGAAAAAAGTAAAACCTTTCTTACCCACCCTAAGTTTAAGCAGCTTGTCTACCTCTGGTCTTCTCACTGCAACTCACCCAAGTGGCCCATCTTTTCATATATATACCTCTCTACTCTTCAATAAGACGATAAGGTCTCTACAGCAGGCAGCATGACAGTGTAAATGATATTTTTATTAAAAGCACATTTATTTTGTGATCAACCCCTTGCTCTGCCCCATTAGAAGAGGGTCAACTGAGAAAAGTCACAAAATCTCTCAGAGTCTTAACTTACCCAGTTACAAAATGAGAAGACATTGTAGATTGTTAAGGTGCCTGATAACAGTGAATGTGCATAGTCATGTTCATTTCCTTCTCCTAACTTAATATCCTCTCAAGCAGGAATTGCAGTAACATGGCCCAAATATACCCTTAATATTGGCCAAAAGTGTGTTTAACATTGTGGTTTGAAAGTTTCTAGGCCTAGCATGCCTCTCCAGGTTTCTCTGTCCCTACCACTCTCCACTGTATAAATGTGACCACCATAAAGTATGTTTCTACTTCATGGCAGTAACCTGTCTGCTTTTTAGAAACACTTGCATTTGCTAGAGTCCTTAAAACAAGTGTTTCATATGTAAATACAAAGTTCAATACATAAATGAAAAATTGGTAAAGAGCAACCATTTTCTCTGATGACACGTTTCTATTGGTGTGTAGGGCTGCATTTTTAACCACCAAAGCAATAGCTATTTCCAAGACAGTCACTGATTTCATTTGTCACTTTATTGTCAGAGTCAGAGAAGTGAATTAAAGCTGGAGCTGTCATTGTCATTTTTTGAGAACATTCCTTTTCCAAGCCCAGGTTATAGTTTGTTGTTTCACTGGATAAAAAGGCATTTCTTAACAGAAAATGTGGTCCGCACCTTCAGTCATGACCTTCTCTTTTCCTGAAACACCAATACACTTTTCCACAAACAGAGCTCTCCTAAAATCAAGGCCAGAACTAGGCAAATATAAACTCACATTCTTTTATTCATGATATCTATGCTCAGTTAGAGGAGAGACTGGATCAAAGACCAAAGAAGGCTGATGTGTGTTGACAAAGGCACCAGGAATAGAAAGTTCCTCTTGGCTTTCAGGAATTCCTGATGATGTGGATGTAGACTGAACGAGGCCACTGATAGGTCATAAGTCACCTCATATGAACTGGTAAGAGATGCCCCTTCTTGGTGGATGCAGCATGGCAAGCTAAGGCCTGGCTAGATTTTTGTTCACACTCATTCCCCTTGGCCATGGGCCAGTGTATAGTTACCATCCTGCAGACACATACAGGGAGGCCTGAGTAGAGAAATTGTATTTCGATGTTCATATTTTCTTTATGCCTCTTTATATTTTCCCTTCCCCTTTCTTTCCCATTCAAAGGCCTCTGTGTTCAGAGAAGAGAGCAGAAAGAACTGCTGAAATAAGGAAGGTGAAATCTCACTCCAGAACATTCTAACCTAACGACTTGGGATAGGATCTTTCTGCTTCAAAGAGTCATAAAGAATAAAAGATACAATAGATTGAGGAAGGGGGAAGAGGGCCGAGGAAGGGGGAAGAGGGCCGAGCAAGGGTGTGATTGAGTCACAGTGAGAAGATCCCTGAAAGAATAAGGAAATATCACAGAAAGAATGACTGTGACTGGATCAAAAAGGACATTTATAGCCTTCCAAGCTGACCATGCCCTTGTTGGTAAAGTAATAGCAAAGACTACTGTACCCTAAGATGAAATCTGGAAATTAGAGAGGCCATGCAGGCAGGAACAAGGGACATTTCAATAGCGACCTTTGTGGGTTAACATCCAAGAATCTAAGCCGCCGTCAACCAAAAACTATTCTTCAGTCACAAGACCTGCCAAAAACTGGCACAACCCTAGGGAAGTGAGGGTCATAGGAGGTGGATCCCAAGAAACTATGATTAAAGTTTCTCCCAGTCAACATGATAGTATCTAAACAATAATAAAGTGTGAGTTATTTGAAAATAATGTGATATTTGGGAACATTCCTGTCTTTGTGTGACCATTGTTACCATCTAGGAAATCTACCATGAAGGTCATTGCTATAGTCATTGGAGGGGAACAGTGACCGCCACAGTCTCCATTCCTATTGTAGTTGGGCCCGTTCTCAAACTGGAGGCACCTCATTCCCAGACAGATAAACGCCAAAGAAAAAGATGCTATGGTATTTTCCTGCCTTTTCCCCGCCTTCACAATGATATGGCTTTTGTATTATTGCTTAAAATTAAGCAAAGACTCATTAAATGTGGACAGTGGGTCATCAGCCAGTCTATGGGAGAGGTCTATATAAAATAGGGGATATTTCAGATGTCCCTGACATGTCACCACCTTTTCTCTGTTCTCAGGCAGTGGCTACCTGATATAGTTTGGATATATGTCCCCACTCAAATACCATGTTGAACTGTAATCCCCAATACTGGGGGGTGGGGCCTAGTGGGAGGTGTTTGGATTACGGTATCAGATCCCTCATGGCTTGCTGCTGTCTTGATGCTGATAGTGAGTTCTGGCAAGATCTGATCAATTAAAAGTGTGTGGCACCTCCACCCATGCACTGTCTCTCTCTTTCTTGCTCCTGCTTTGACCATATGACATGCGAGCTCCAGCTTCACCTTCCACCATGAGTAAAAACTCCCTGAGACCTCCTCAGAAGCTAAGCAATGTCAATGCTATGCTTCTTGCACAGCCTTCAGAACCATGAACTAATTAATCCTCTTTTCTTTATAAATTATCCAGTCTCAGGTATTTCTTCCTAGCAATACAAGAATGGACTAACACACCACCCATGGCAGCTACTTCCTCTTCTGCTTGGAGGAGAGGTCTGACTCTTAATTCAAAAGACACATCCAATTTCCGTCATCCTCAGCACTGTTCTCTGCCACCCTGACCTGGCATAGGGACATTTCCCAGAGAGAAAGTCTGAAATGTTTCTACATGACTGCTTGGCACAAGTTGATACTGCAGGACTTGGAATTTTTGGAGAATAAACCACAACATATATACATATCTAAACTTATCTTGCAGGGAGAGAAAAGATTGTCACCTTTGAAAGTAACAGCTGTCTCAGGAAATACCATCGACCTAGTCATAAAAGGCCAAGGGCCTGCAGGTCAAAGAAAATTTGTTAAGTGGTGTATTCTCTGTACCAAGCTAGAGGTGGCCTTTGGGTGACAATCTAAGTGGTAGGCTAGGTAATTACCTGCAACATACATAAAAACAAACAAAAATCTTCACCTCTCTCTTTGACTCCTCCTTGTACTCCTCCATGCTCCCCAACAGGATGAGAAAATAAAAGGATAAAGTAAAAAAAACAACAACAAAACTATCTGTAGAATTTTACCATCTCAGTCTGTATGCCACCAAGCTAGTTGGAGGAATTGCATCCACTCACAGCATGAAAATACATTGTCTGGACTAAAGTAATTTAATTCCATCCAAATTTGAATGAGGGCCCTGTCTCATGAGGTTTCAGCCTCTGTCAAAAAAGGAAGTGACAGCTGGGAGAAGTGACCAGGTATGCAGCAGAATCACCAGATTTCCGCAAAAATGGATGTGCCTTAGTGATTTAGAGAGCACCAGGACCTTGCCTTGAAGACCCCAGGAATAAATACACAACAAAAACTGTGTGAACAGATAGAGAAAGAAAAGAACAATCCCTCCTCCCCCAGCTCTGCCTGGGTGTGGGGAGATTTTATTGTGCAGGCAGGTGGTGTGATACAGGACAGTGTATACTGAACTCCATGCTGCTCTAAACTATGAGGCAGGGAAGGCCAAGTTGCTGAGGACAACCGCACATTTTGCTAAGTCCCTGAAACCTATCATTGTGCATAATGTCACACCATGGAAAATTGGAAAAGCAGAACAAATGCAGGCTTTCCTATCGCAATGTCTACTGCCCTCAAAAAGCAAACGCATAGTTTAGAGTGTCCTTTTTCAAAGAAATATAAACTCATAGAAAAACAGACCCCTAGGAACACTCCCATCAGCATATTTGCAGGCAAAACTGAATAAATGTCTTTGGATTCATCTAGTATGCCCTCCCCCCAACCGCCACCCCCAGTTTTTTGTCTCTTTCCCTCTCTTTCTGTTATTTTCAAAGTTGTATCTTATCATTTGATGAATAAAGTGAAGTTTGTGTTCTCAGAAGCATTGTGTGTGGCATTTTCATTTTGAAAAGAAGAATGCAGAGTGGGGTTGTGCAGAAACAAATCTTTTGTTGTCACAGACGTGCATGTGTTTGAATAAGGCATTCCAGAGTCATAATGCCAAGTTTAATACATATCTTTTCCCACTTGACTCCAAGTCCATGGGTATTTCTAGTATACTATGTGGCAAAAATGTGTTTCCCTTATGATCTAAAGGTTGCAAATACCACCAAGCTGTGTATTAGAGAAAATGTGAGAAAAAGATAAGGCCCTTTTGAGATTAAACCCTTGTCTTATGCTCCCCTATATACAGATTTTGTTTGTGAAAGCAGTGATTCCTGGCAAATACCACCAGAAGCCTGGAGTTATGGAGGAGGATATCAAGTCAAATACGGATATCACCAACTGGAAAATATTTTAGTAAAGAGTTATAAATTCTTGGAAGTCTGCTGAAGTATTTTTATTTTTTTTTTATTTGTGCAAACCTCTGACTTGACTCCGTGGGAGTCACAGGTGAATTTGGAAAAAAAAAATTAAAACTGTAAACAGGACAATGTGGGAGGTGGAAATATAACAGAATGTAATGTCTTCTTGATAAAAGGAACAAGGTAAGGATATCTCACAGAGGAGGAGAGGGAGAGAAAGACATTGTCCTTGTGTTCAGGTCATAAATAACTTTCCTCTAGCTACTTATTTACTCCCTAATTTCTTGACAACTTTGATCAAGTCAGTCATGCAATATCTGCTTTTCACTTATGGATTTTAAATGATTACCTCCCCCCACCACCATTATCCTTGTCTTTCTTAAAATTACGTACTTGCTATTCTAAAGAACCCTGTTTTGTTCCCTAATGTTGTGACATTTACGATAGTAAACTTGATTTTTAAAAACGTGATAGCTTTTGGTGGTGTACAACCAAGAACCCAGAATTCCTAAAATATGTAGGGGAAAGAGCCAACAGGGCCCCAACATTGGCTTGTGGATTGTATAACCTTAGGCAGCATTAGTCACTCTGGTCACAGTGGGAATGATGTTCCCTGGTGTTCTACAATGTGGTACAATTGATTATTTTAAAATATGGATCAGTAAATTACTGTAGGCATCACGATCACAGTTTTAAGAATTGCTTGGTAAAACAGTGGCAGTAAGGGTGCAAAACCACTCCATTACCTGAGGTCTCTTCCTATACGTTGGTTTCTGCTTTGGGGCCAGTACCTTGAACTACTCAGAAGGAGTAAAGATATCTCCCTACCTCTGGGTTGCGCTTCTGGGTCCTCTGGGTGTCTTAGGTGGACACTCTTAAGTGAAATAAATTCCACTTAGCAGAAGAGATTTGGTGAATGTCGCAGGCTCAGCTTCCTCAAACTACATTTTGTTTTGCAGAGATGTTGCATGCACAGACCCCATCCATCTTAGGGCCAGGGTACATGAACACTGGTGTGGAAGTCCTGCATGTCTGCCAAGTTCTGGCCTAGAGAAAGAGGTCACTACTGACAGAAGCTTCACATTACTTAAATCACTAACCACTGACCTAGTCAGATTTAAAAGCCCTATTTGAATGTTGTATGCTGCCTGTTCCTTAGGTTTCTTGGTTTCAAGGGAAGGAATGCTGAGAACATGGTAGAGCTGTCTCTGACCACTGCTTGACTAAGCACCTCCAGTAAAGCTGGTGAAGCATTTCCAGAGTCAGTCACCTAGATATAACATGATTGCAGAACTTTTCAATGTCTTCAATTTTATGGTTTAGGGAAGAGAAACAGTTTTTAGACCTTTATCTCACAGCATTCAAAATGTCCAAGTCGGTGAGGGGAAAATCACTCATGCTTTCTGTAACAGCGCAGAAGCAAGTTTATGCATAATTTTCTTAGTATTGTGTGTGGAAAACAAACAGGTATAAATATACCCAACTAGTTGGTAGTTTTATAATAGAATAATTTGGTGTGGTAGAATAATGAAATAAAAAGGTAGTTTCAAGTATTCACTATTCTCTTATATTCTTGTGATTTTTTATAACCACTGTTCAGATTTAGAAAAGTAGCAATATGGAATAAATAAGAAGTAACCAAGATTTCTTAGACATAAACAGCTTTTAAAAGTGTAACTCTTTACTAGGCAACTGCACATGATTGCAATCACAGTATTGCTTTTCAAGATACATATATATGCTTTAAAAAATGTGACATGGAAAATATGGATCAAAGGTATTAGTGGCTTTCAAGGAACCTCTGTAGATATCAGAGTGATTATTTTGCTAACCATAATTTTTCTCAGGACACTGAGCCTTTCTATTTTCAATACAACCCAGAGAATCAAAGGGTCACTGCCTACACTTCTTAATAAGATTATGAGAAATTTGATGAATTAAATTCTCTAGGTCATTGACGATAACATTTTTCAATGGCATAATTTGATATTGAAAACATTACTTTGATGTGCCAGTCTCCTTCCAGGTTTCAGCATGGAGAGGCTTGTAAACATCTTTGATTTTTTTTTCTTTTTCTGTTTTCCTTTTTTTTTCCCCAATATAAGACCTTGCAGGGCCTCTATGCATCACTCTGATTCAGACATTATAAGATCAGAAGAAGATGTCAAAGGTAGTCAAATGAGGCTTCATCCTGAGACACAGCTTAGCGATTATTTTTCTTCTTATGTCTAAGTTCAGCAATCACGATGCTTTACTCTGTCTCCTCCTCCCTCTTGTCTTTATCTTTTTCTTTTTTTATTCATATAAACATAAATCTAAAATAAACATAAATCTAGTCATTTAAAGGTTTTATTAAAATGTTTCAGATTGAGGTGTTATTATGAAACACACTTTAATGAACTAGAGTTTTACCTTCCGGAATACATGAATTTAAGTACAGAATAATTTCATGTATAGGCCAAGGTCTGCAGTTCTGGCCTGTATGCCTCCCATAATAAGGGAGGAAGAGCCTGGGGAGAAGGAGATAGAAGGGTTTACCATGAACCTGGTAAAGTTTGAACCTGCCTGAAGCATGGTGAGAGTAACCTGTCATTGTTGGGTACATTGAGGCAACCAGGAAGACAACGTCACTTTCAAAGGCCCTATTCTGATGATTTTGCATGACTAGAAATATATTCCTTTATCTTAAAAATTGGGCCATTTAGTTACAAATGTGCCCAGAAACAAATGTAGGGTAAGCCACAAGGAGTTCGCATTCAAATATTAACGAATGCCCTAAGATTCTTTCCGACAATAGATTTTTAAAGGTTGGGAAGCAAATATGAAGATGCATGTTTTCAGTCTGAACAAGGTTGGATAAAGGAGTGAGGTATAAAAATGAGAAAGACACTTATTTTAAATATTCATCTGTGAAAACTCATACCATGAGCAGCCCTGAGCATCATTTAAAAATGAGTGAAACTTGTATTCAACATTCCTCTACTCTTTTCTTTCTTTTTGAGATCGAGTCTCACTCTGTAACCAGGCTGGAGTCCAATGGCACGATCTTGGCTCACTGCAACCTCTGTCTCCTGGGTTCAAGCGATTCTCCTGCCTCAGCCTCCCAAATAGTTGGGACTACACCATCACACCCAGCAAAATTTTTTCTATTTAGTAGAGACAGGGTTTCACCATGTTGGCCAGGATGGTCTCAATCTCCTGATCTTGTGATCCTCCGACCTCAGCCTCCCAAAGTGCTGGGATTACAGGCGTGAGCCACCGTGCCCAGTCTAACATTCTTCTACTTTTTGTGCCTTCCTCCTACAACAAAATTCCAGGCCAACAGAGCCCCAGGGCAAACACATGTCCCCCACTTGATATCTCTGCCTTTCTTCCCTACCAGCCTGGTCTGCCCATGCACATCACAGGCCCTGCATATGGCCCCCTGCCATGTACTTATAGGCCTGGTTTGCTGATAGACTAAATCTGATAAAATATTTCCAATGGATAAGAAAAAAAAAGAGAGAGAGATAAAATATCTCTTCCCAGAGATATTTCTATTTTTCTTAACGCAGGAGATCATCTCTCTAATATAGGATGAAACTGTGCTATTTTGAGGACAGGTGGAGTCTCCCTTTTGTCCCTCAAAGCATATCCACTACTTAAGTGGCCAGTTCTTTCAACTACACTCCAAGTCTTTCGATGTTGATACACCCTGAACAATAAAACAGGGTGACACATGAAGTCACCAGAGGTGGTGGCTGGAGTTAAGTAAAGGGTGTTTGCTTTGACATAGTCATTGATGATTTATTCCGCTCAGGTCAAGTCTAGACAAGTAGCTCAAACCTTTTAAAAGTTTGATCTAGTTTTATTAAAACAGTCTTCCAGTTTTTAAAAGTTTGCAAATGTTCAGAAAAAAAAAAAAAAGAAACTGCTGTGATTCTAGGATCCTTTCGCATGTGTTGTTACTCCTTTTTAATAACAGCAGCCTTGAGCATATCAACCTACTCCTCAGTCAGCAAATTCTGTGGGGGGCCTTAGGCAAATGATTTTCCCATTGCAGTCTCCTTAACAGCTAAAAATGTCTCTGCTTAGTACCACTTCATGCACTTCTCATATTTCCTCATCAAGGTCCAAATGCAGTATGAATTTCCATGGGAAAATCTGTTTTCTATGAATATAAGAGTGGTGGATCATAAGGTAGCACTCTGGGCCCACCAGATATGAACTCTGGTTTGTCACAAAGAGTAAGTTTCTTAGGAATAATCCCTACCCTTTTGCATTGTGCTTTTACCACTGTCCTGCTTCCATACCCTCTTTCTTGAACTCGCGTTCCAACTAAAAAACCTGAGCTGATGGGGTGGCTTCGCTCTTATCCAATATGGAACGGTCACTCAACGGTAAGTCATTGACCTCTTAATGATGGCTGATACACAAATGTCTTTGGCTGTCCCTGGTTACACCAAGGGCCATTGGGTCATTTAACAAAAGGTACAGGAACTTGGTTGGAGGCAACTATTACAATATACTTCTATACAGTAGAAGAAGTCTATACTGTAGAGTATAGACTTCTTTCTTAAAATAGGCTTGCAGGAATGACAATGTAAGATGCCTCATCAGCAAAGTATTTTTCCAAACTTATTACTTGCCTTATGTCCCCTACTAATCAGTAATCTCCTTGAGTAACATCCCAGTGCCTAGTACAGTACCTTTCAGATGGAACAGGCTTGATAAACACTGAGTGGACTAAATGTAATAAATTGATAGAGCCACTCATTTGGGTTTCTAATACAAAATGGCCTTGGCTATTCTGTTTTTAAATATTTAGCAGTTCAGTTAAAAACGCCCCTGTGAATCTTTTATGACATCATTTATCTTTCTATTTCTTTTCAGCTTTAAATTGCACTGCCAGATTTATTTGCTGTGGTATTAGGTTTCCGTGTCTACCCAGTTCTAGTCCAGCTCTTCTAATGCAATTCAGTCTTTTTACTGCAAGACTCAGACTCAAATATTAAATCAACATTTGCCATTAAGACTCCACATTTGTCTATGGGATGATGATTGGATTCATCTTTTGGAAAGGAATCTATATAAATATATCTTCTCTAATAATGTCCAAAGATAATCCTCTCCTCCTCCTCATCCCCTGCCGTGTTTCTTAAAAATGTGGACTCCAGGACTCTCTAAGTTGCTCTCCCCAGAGCTACAGTAACATCTCGTCCACTGGTAATGTCATTCCATTACCTCCACTCTCTGATGTTCTGATGTTTGCTGCCAAATACATGGTTTCAGAAAAATCCTGCATGCTTTGCCATTTTTATTAGAAGCAGAATCTGATCAACAACATTCCAATTATAAGAGTAAAAAGAGAAAAAGGTAATCAGGCTTTGAATTAAATCACATCTGGACAGGCCTGTTGTTGAGGGCACTAATAATATATTGCATATGTATTTTGCAGAGCATGCCAGAAGTGAATTCCACATCATTAACAAAGTTCTCTATCGATCGCTCACAATCTGGCAGCCGTAACCGGCAAGGTGCAGAATCAAGTCTTCTTCGCTGCTGAATATGTATCATCATGGCCCATGCAAGTCCCTTCTCTGCCTACGGGGTCTGCCAGGCTCACAGCTGCTTGAAGAGCAGAACGGGGGTTTGCATTAACACTCTTCAAGTCATTTCTCTCTCAGACAGGGATCTTGCATTTTAAACACCACTGCACAAAGAGCTTGGAACGCCTTCTGAGAGTCAGTTCTCTTGGCTCACTACAGAGAACAGGGAGAAACATGTCACTCCTGCAAATAGCCACAACAGTCCTCAGAAGGCAATGGGCTGAACAAGGCATGTGTGGCTGCCACAGTCTCTCTCTGCTAATGGTGAGGAGAAAATCTCGGATTTTCAGTTAGCGACCAAGTAAAGTCAGATGGAGTGGGAGCTTAGTATGGCCCAGCTTGGTAAGCACCTTCATTGTTTTAAAGCACCCTCAGTATTCCTCATACCATCTTTGGAAATCTAATATACTATAGCAATTTATATAATACTGGTTTTGATCCTTGCAACAAATCATCAACCACAGGATGTGTTGTGTGTAGATTAAAGACCTGAGTGACAGAGCCAAACTGACTGACTGAATTTCTGCTCAGCTGTTTACCAGCTCTGTGATCTTGGTCAAGTTATTTAACATTCCGTGCTTCATTATTCCACCTGCAAAATGGGGATAACAATAGTAGCTGCCATATAGGGTTGTTGTAAGAAATAAATACAAGAAAACATGTAAAACACACTTAAGGGTGAGGAATGGTACCAAGTAAGCCTCAATGTTAGAAGTCATTCAAATTCAGGAGCACTATGGTTACTCCGATCTGATCTAAATGATGGTTGAAGTTGAACTTACAGTTTTCCATGATCTCACAGCAAAGTGTCAAAAAGGAAACAGGCATTCCCCTCTACAGAATTCAAATTATCTGTATCCCTCTGAAGTATCCAAAGGGAAGCAAGCACTCACTGCAGCTGATGGAAACACTTTAACAGATTTTTTTGTGGGGGTTGGGAGGAGTTGAGGCTTATTAGCAAACATGTATTTCAATTTTTGTGGAATTATCTAATCTGAAACCCTTTTTCAATCATCAAAATTAGTATCAAAGACTTATTGAGCCTGGGTGCGATGACTCATGCCTGCAATCCCAGAGCTCTGAGAGGCTGAGTGGGGAGAATTACTTGAACCCAGGAGTTTAAGACCAGTCTGAGCAATATAGGGAGATTCTGTTGCTATAAATTTTTTTTTTTTTAATTAGCTGGGTTTCCTAGTGCACATTTGTTACCCCTGGTAGATGGGAAGCTGAGGTGGGAGGTTTGCTGGAGCCCAAGAAGTTGAGACTGCAGTGAGTGGTGATCATGCCACTGTCCTCCTGCCTGGACAACAGAGTGAGACCCCTCCCCAGCCAAAAAAAAAAAGACATTGAGTAGCTGCTATGTGTAAAGCTTTGATAATGACTCTGAAATGAGAAACTGACGTCTTACAACAGAGTTCCTCTCCATATACCTACCAACGGTGGAGTACATGAACACATGGCATTGATAATATGTGCTGGTGAGTATGAACATCCATCTGGGATAGGAAGGACCTGCGTGGAAGCCTTATCTTTTCCTGGGTGAAGTGGGCACAAAAATTATGCATTTGGGTTAACAGAGGGCTAGATAAAGTAAAGCCGAAACAGTTCCGGAGACTACTGACCTTGACCCATTATGGATGTGAGAGTGAGTGATCATAGAACATCCATAGGGCTTCCTTTACATAAGAAAATTCCTTAAAGAAAAAAAAAATCAATATTTGTGGTTAACAAAAAATAACTTGCTTCTTTCTTTTCTAATACCTCTATCATATGATTAATAATGGCAAATATTGCTGGAGCATCATGGGATATACAAGCAGTATAAGACTCAATACCCTATCCCAAAAAACTTGTCATCTAATTAGAGAACTATACAAATTATGGATTAAAAAACAGCAAGTATAATACAGAAAAATGCACTAACAAATAATATCAACCAAAAAAAAAAACAGGGCTACATAAGCTAAGAAAGTAGGGAAACATGTACATCCCAAATCAACAGCAATTATGCGGCGTCCCAGACCTGTTTTCTTCAGAACTAATGGGAACTAGGGGATAAAGGAAATCTTTTTCAGGTTGCAAGAGCCCCCTTGAGGAAAAACAGAAAACAAGTCAGACAAACTTAAGAATTCCCTCTGCTTCTCAATAGCCTCTTCTCTGCCCAGTTTCCTGCAGTGACAGGTCACTCCTTGTCACTTTAAGCCCCAGCCCTTCCCCATTAATCGTGCCTCTCAGTTTTTATTTATTTTTCATCTTAGGGGAAAGGAGGTGGGGAATAGATTTCTTTTCCAGCTGTTTCTTTCTTGTAGCACATTCTACAAACTCCAACCCTGTCCCACCTGCCTGAGAAACTACACAAAGGGGAGGAAGGTGGAAAGCAAAATAAAGGGGAGGAGAAAAGTGGTTAAAAACTTAATTTAATATACTCACTAAAGATGCTGAAAAATGCACTTACTTCAGAACCTCCACCACTGAGTACTGTGAAGTAGCATTTAGCTCTAATAGGGTTTCTGCTTCATCAGCTACAATAATTATTTTCCTTAATTTGCCTTGGACATTCTGTATAACGATCTCCACGTTTGGGAGGGGGTGTTCTTTCTATGAGCGAAAACAAAATGCATGTGTGTGATTTGCTTCACCTCCTACATTTGGCATGCTTTCTTTTTCCCGGGCCTCAAGTGTGTCTTCACTCTCTCTCTGTCATCAATATGAATTTCTGGACATTAAGACCATCCATCTCCACTCTTCTACCCCAGGCCTGCCCCCAATCTAATTGGCAATTTGCCACCTCTACCCTTTTCTTTAAAACTAGATCAGCTTTCCTGCAACTTGCAAGAATATCCTGTCCCCTGCAAGAAACCCCAGAGAGGCTGATCTTGAAAATGTGCAAATGTATTATTTAAAAAATGATATTGAGATCAAACTATGATGTATGTTTATATCTTTTTGATCTCTATTTTTGTCCTTTTTAACTATCCCCTTACCCTGTTTCTGCGAGTGGTAGCTACAGATTTTCAATCACACCCACCGGCAAAGCCAACCCGCAGGGAGGCTCTCAGCAGTGCCCTTTCAGAACCAGCCCAGCAGATGAAAGGCAGATGGAAAATTCCAGGGGTTCCGATCTGAGCATTTAAATGATCATTTAGCATAACACAAATCTGCGAGATATGTATTTTTAGTTTCCTATGCAGAGCAATAGAATGGAGACAATGCAAAGGACCCTGGTGAGTGTGTTGCAGGGAAAATACTTGAGAAGAACTACAGTCAGCAGAAAATGAATTTGGGGAGACCCGGGGAAGATCTCTGGACAGCAGAAATGTGATTTATAATAATCTTTTCCACTGTGGGCAACTCTGTCTTTACAAATTGCACTCACTATCACTGTTTTTTTTCTTTCCTTTTCTTTTGAATTTTTTTAAAAAAAATTCTCATCTGGTACAAGAGTGATAGAAAAGCATAGTTTTACATCCATTCTACAGATCTTAAATGATTCAGAGCCTTAGGAACAAATGGGAGACAATGCTAGAGCCACATCTCTGATGTCCAAGGAGGGTTCCCTTGCACTACTTTATACTCCAAATTATGCTAACATATTATCTAGAAAACAAGGCTATCACTTGAGAACAGGTTCATCACCTCAATATTTAGATGGTATTTAAAGATAAAAATTTTAAATATTTTAATAACTGTCAGCAATCTCTATGCTAGACAACAAATGCTTGCATATGCTATGATATATGATTTATAAGATTTAGAATTCTTCAAGGTGCCGTTTCCACATCCTAAGATGAATAAATAAGTGATATATGATACATCAAAAGTCACTCAAATCTCTGTTGGCTTAACAGCAAGTCCAGTCCTGAGTAACTGTTTCCTGCCACACTGTCCAACCAATGATATTAATATGTTAAAACAGTTTTTTTTCTAGAGACTTGCTACAGGTTAGAATAGCTTATACATGTGGAAAACATCAGGACATTTTAAACAGAGATGTTACCTATTCAATCTAGTCTTCATGTTTACAATAAGAATATTGTGACTTCCAAAATAAAGTCAGATCTCACTGATGGGCCTTTTTTCTCACTGATGGGAATAGCAATGGGAATTTGAATCAGGTCCAATTATAGACTAGTTGAAGGAGTGCTTGTACTTAGCTTGCTTTCTCATATCATGGAATGTGAACTTTCTCTTTGCTGCATACTTTTCTATTATTGTTCACCTTTTTTAAGAGATGGAGTCTCACCATGTTGCCCAGGCTAGAGTGCAGTGGCTATTCACATGCATAATCATAGTATACTGCAGCCTTGAATGCCTGGCCTCAAGCAATCCCTTCATCTCAGCTTCCCGAGTAGCTGGGGTACAAGCGTGCACCACTGCACTCAGCTTATTTTTCACTATGTGTGAGCTGTATCTTCAGTTCCTGGATTATGAGAAACACTCCTAACAAGAGACCCATAGACGTATGAAGGTATTAATGAGTAAAAAGTATGTATTAAAGAGAGGGACAATTTCCACCTGCTGTCTCTTATTTAAAAATCTTTCCATTTAAAAATCTTATTTAAAAATCTTTCTATTCTTTCCTCCAGCTTTCCTTTTGACCTTCTAGAGCTACTTTCACTCCTATGAAGTTCTCTGATTTGTAATATACAATTCCACTTGGCTATGCATTTTAGAAATACAAATAAGTAACATATACTGAGCATTTCTAGGTGGCAAGCATGCGGCCAAGTTCTTTACATACGTGATCTGATTTAATAGGCATATTAATCATATGAGGTGGGTGTTGTTACCCCTGTTTTTTGATAGTGATGATACTCATTTTCTCTTTTTACTTACCCACAATGATACCTAAGAGAGAACACATTCTCTGTATGGAAAGAGAATACATATCTTTCCATAAATTAATTTTGTCCATTTTCTTTATTTTAATAAATGACATGACCATCAAAAATACAGTTATTATCTTGGATCCCTCTCTTTCTCTCATCCTCCACATCCAATCTGTCAGCAGTCCTCTTAACTCTGTCTCCTAAATATATCCTAAACACTTGCACTTCCCTCCAGCTGCTTGTGTATTGTCCTGGTTCAATCCACCACCATTGCTTGTCTAGACATGTGCAGTAGTCTTCTTACTGGCACGCCTGCTTCTATTTCTGTCTCGCTATAATTGAAAACAGTGATCTTTTAAAAAATAAATCAAATTTAATGTCTTCACTATAAACTCTATAATGGCTTCCTATCACATTTAGAATAAAATGCAAACCCTGGTATCCTGGCCTTAATGATCTGGCCACGACCAATCTTTAGGCTTGATCATTCTCTACCTTGCTCTTTCTTTCCCAAAAAAAATGTTTTCTAAAGTCTTCAATTTCATCCCTGCCTTAGCATCTTCACACTTATTTTCTCTACTTGGAATGTTCTGCGGCATTTTACAGAGTACCTTTCATCATTCAAATCTCAGCTTTAAATGTAACCTTGAGATGCTTTTGCTCACCACCAAATTTAAAGTTTGCACCTAGCTATTCATAACACTTATCACTGTCTGATATTTCCCTTTCTTACTTTTTCATCTGCTTATTTATATTCAGTCTCCTCATAAGAACAGGGGTCATATTTATCTTATTTACTATCAGGACCAGCTACATAATTTCTAGAGTCTAGTAAAAACTGAAATTATGGGGTCCTATGTTGAGAACATACTAAAAATGTCAAGACAATGACAGCAGAACATTAAGCCAAGTGCATGGCCTTCTAAACTTGGGGGACCTGTGTAAACACCTAAGTCACAGGCTTATGAAGTCTGTTCATCATTGTACTCAAGCACATAGTAGCTGCTTGAATACATTTTTTGAATACATTATGTATTCATTTATTTGTTGAATTAATTAATTAATTAGGTTAAGGCAACTGAGCTGAAGATAACAAACTTGTTAAACACAAATAATAAAATACAAATTGAGAATAGCAACTCTGGCAGTCTGATCTAGAATTTCCTCTCAGCCACTGTGCCACATTGCATCTCAAGGCAAATAAAATCTAGTCCCCCACTTCCCGAAAATATTCATTCTCTTCTTTCAGTAAAATCTAACATTATGCAGAAATAAAGAATGACAACAACTAGCTATAATTCTAAGGAAGTATGTGTTAAGCATTCTAACTAAGAAGGGTGTAAAAAAAGTTATAGAAATGGAAATGTGAGTGAGGTAGGATGGTTAGAAGTTGCATTTGAGGTAGATTTGAAGGCTGATAGGATTCTGGTGTGTAGGCTATAAAGAGAGTTTATTATAAAAGAAGATTCAATAGAGGAAGCATACAGAACGACAATGTGGTGAGAAGTTGAGCATGACTGAGGAAAGGCAACATGAAGGGGAAGAGGCAAGCATAAAACAGACATATCTGTCAGGTCCCGAATTTGATAACTATTAGATACTTAGGGGCTTCACTTTTTTTTCAGCAGGAAACGAGAGCCAGGGTAGTGCCACTCTGAAAGCAGAACCTGAGGAAGATAAATCTTGCTATATCAAACAGAGTGAGCAAGGAGAAGAAATCACAGGCCACGTACATGTGCCTAACTAGAGTGCTGACATCAGGGATTCTAAGGAAAGAAAGATCATGGAAATCAGAGACAATGGAAACCTAAATGATTAACTGAGGACCGTGAAGTAGCAGCCATTTCAAGTGATAATTTTGAAGTCTTAAATCTCCAGCATAGCTACTATGTGCTTACTGCTTTACATATGTTATGCTTAAATAACATATGTAAAATATATTTGTACATATATTTTACAGACCTGGGAGGAATATCTTATTTATTTTCAAATCACACCTAAGGAAAGGCTAGGCTCAGAGAAGCGAATTAATTTGCTGGATGCTACACAGTAAGCATAGTGGGTGGGATATGATCTTACAACTGTGTGAATTGAATGAACTCTGTCTAGGTACTTGGGGAAATTAAGAATGGAAACAAGGAAATGAGGACTTGGAGCTAGTTGAGAAACATGAGTACTTCATTCATTGCCTTAGAGAGGTCATACTTGTTTTATATGAGCATGCAATGTCCCTTTGTTGTGTTTAAATCTAGAAACTGTCTTTGCTCGTACTTTTACAGTAAATACCTCAGGACTAGTCACTTACTAAACATTCTATAAATTCTTTATAAATATTATGCAAAGTTGCAACACATAGTTGGGAGTAGGAAAATACCTAGATTTCAGGAGAACTAGATCTCATTAATTTGGTCAAATTAAAAACCAATGATCATTATGAAATAAGACAAAAAGGTATTTTAGTAGATTAAGGATTCACAATAAATAATCATTCTTCCCTACCTGTTTTCTTATCTCCTGGGGTTATTGAGGGTTGATGAAAAAATAAACCAACACCAGTAGCATTTACTGAGGTAATACACTCCTCAGTGAATATTTGACTCAACTACCTGCCGTGAACACACCCTGATCTTTAGAATGGATTTTTAGCAATATTGCTCATTAGACTAGTACATCAACTCACTCCCTCCCCCATATCTCATCAGAAGCAGTTACAATTTATTCAAAAGCTACTTGTTTTAGAGTAACTCATCATCCTTTCAGAATCTGAAGTATGTCTCCCTTTGATAACCATATGACCATTTTATTTAATTTTTTAAAAATTGAATTAAGGCTGGGCGCGGTGGCTCAAGCCTGTAATCCCAGCACTTCGGGAGGCCAAGACAGGCGGATCACGAGGTCAGCAGATTGAGACCATTCTGGCTAAAACGGTGAAACCCCGTCTCTACTAAAAAATACAAAAAACTAGCCGGGCGAGGTGGTGGGCGCCTGTAGTCCCAGCTACTCGGGAGGCTGAGTCAGGAGAATGGCCTGAACCCGGGAGGCAGAGCCTGCAGTGAGCTGAGATCCAGCCACTGCACTCCAGCCTGGGCGACAGAGCGAGACTCCATCTCAAAAATAAAAAATAAATAAAAAATAAAAAATAGAATTAAATATTGTTTTCCTCCCTTGAGAGAAAATATGCTTCACAAGTGAAGAAGTCCCATCCAAAGAAGTTGTAAGCCCTCTATCCTGTCAAGAAGTTCATTTGCATACATCTTCTTCTAGTCTATTGACACATAAAACTGAGTTTATATTTATCTTCCAATTAAACATTCCTTATTATATATCAATAGCATAGAGGGGTAGGTGAGAACCATTTTCTGTTTTTTATCTAATGAGACCAATTTGGGAACTCAGAAAGGAGTGAAAATCAGGCACAATGAGTTCACATGCTGGTGATAACCAATCAAAGCTTGGCGTAGAATCAATTTATTAATAACACAATTTTGAATACCTTCCACATACAGAGCCATGGGCTAGATGCCGTGGAGGGGGAGAGGGTAATACAGAGGAAGATTCTGAAATTCAAGATGACCACTGTCTATTTGGGATGGTGTCATAACCATTAGAAAAAGTAATTATTCATTACAAGATAAATGTAAATTTCATATGACAAAAATATTTTAACTATTTGTATACTCAGACCACAAAGCTAATTCCACAGTGTGTCATTTAAATATGAGGGAAAATATCCTGGGGCATTGTAAAATTGTATAACACGTAGAGAAGGCAATTTAGCATTACATGTCATATATACAAAGACATTTACTCTTTGGCTTTGAAATTACTTCTCAAGGTATTTATCCTACAGCTATATAGGCACACAGGCAAGAATGATTCATAAGCAAAACAAGTCCATGTACAGATAGTTTATATTTGGCACATACAAATATGTACATATATACATATACACAAAAATACATACATATATACACACAAACTATATTATGGCACATTCATCTGATGAATTTTTGTAGCTATTCAAAATAATGGGGTAGCTTTTTATGAATGGATTTAAAAAGATGTTCAATATATATTGGTTAATAAACCAAAAAGCAAAGTATAGAACAAAGAGGACAGTATAACATATAATGTTTCCTTATAAAATGTATCAGAGATGTCACATATAAATATGAGCTAATGCAATAACTTTCAGGAGATATATATGTGTGTATATATGTGTGTGTGTGTATATATATGTTATAGCTAAATAACTTTCAGGAGCTATATATTCATGAGATATATATGTGTGCACACACACACACATATACATCTCCTGAAAGTTTTTACTAGCCATTGTCTATTTGAGAAGGTGTCACAGACATTAGAAAATGTAATTATTCATTAAAAGAGAAATGCAAATATCTCTTGTAATAATTACACACACACATATATATACACACATACACATCTCTTTTTTTTACACACACACACACACACTCCATGTATATGCCTAAAACACATTGTAAGCTGAGTTTGCCTCTGGGAAGCAGAACAAAGATTAGGGGCAGGGAAGCAATAGAAACTTTAACTGTACATATTTTTGCATATTTATCATTTTGTTTTGTGGTCTTATGTGCACATATATTGCCTATTCTAAAATTAATCCAATGTGGCAAATTAGTAATATAAAACACAACATGATGACGAGAATTGGTTGAGTATAACAGACTCTCTACTGCTGGAAGTCAGTGAAATGTAGGTATACTTCAAGGCGATACACTGAGATCTTACTGGAGGAAGAAGCCTACTTGGGGATTGAAGTTGGAGTAGTGGTTGAGTGTGGTGTGAGGGTAAGTAAGTTTACACCCATCTCTAGAAAACGAATGAGCTTCCAGTTCCTACCAAATTCACTTTCTAGACTGGTGGTCTCTCCTCAAGGTCACTCTGAACGACCTGTAAAAGGAAAACACAAAGACACCCAGGAAATTCTGACAGCGCTCAGGGCTGACTGGGTGACCAAGTTGAGGGAGGTTGGGACACTTTTGAATTGGACTCTGTAGGGGTGCTAGTTCTGGCCTAGGGCAGGAGGGTCCTGCACAGTTATAGTAAATAAGATTCTTCAGGAATAAAATCTGAGCATCTTGAATCACAATCTATTTACATGTTAAGCAAATTTGCCCCTTCTAGATGCTGCTTCTCTCTCAAAAGCCTCTCAAGTTGAACAAAATAGATTGGTGAAGGTGGTGGATTTGTAGTTTTCTGTTGCCTGAAGCTCTTCATCCTACAGCTGATCAATTCTCTCACCTCCACCCTCAGACTCTTTGGGGCTTCGTAATCTAAAGTCTGGCCATCAACTCTGTAGCTTTATCTGGCACAGTAGTTTATATCCTTATTATAGGAGAAAGGACATTCAAATTAGAACGTACAATTATCCTTGTTGAGAACCATCTCTCATCCCATATTACTTACTCATATCTATCTATGCTGTAGAAATTGGGGGTGAATCAGGATCCAGACTAAGCAATCCACCTGGCTTTGGGACACTGTTCTGTCTCTTCAGTCAGACTTAGAAGAAACTTCTTTCATAAAAGATGAAGATTTTAATAATCCTGAATTACTCTTCCTCCTTTTTTAGGGCTAGGGCATAATTATTATTTCCTGGATGAGAGTAACACTGAGCAATAAATCTACGTACATTTAACTGATAACTTTTCAAAGATATGTGTCTTGTTGTGTGAAAGACAAAATGCACTGGACAATCAGGTTTTTTAATATGGAGAATGGTCATTAATGAAAAACAGTTCAAGGAAGAGAAAGAGGGCCTGCGTTGTTATAGAGGCAGATAGGTGAAGAAGTGGTTCATGAGTCTTACTGGAGTTATGTGGAAGAAGGGAGATGGGCCATATCTCAAAATACGTGAGAAGAGAATTGTTCTTTGTAGTTAGTTGAACACAAAAGAATAGGGAGCACAGGCTCAGGTAAAGTTTGAAATTGTAGTTTGCTTCCATCTTCAAGCAAACTTCAGCCACAAAATTTTCTCAGCCCCTCCAGCTCCAAATGTAGCCTTTTAACCTTTGTTTCTTTGGTTGCCAACCCCAGTTCTCCATCAGCTTTTCTCATTATGACCTGTCTATACAAGTAAGATGTTCCTAATCTAATTCTTCCCTGTATTCCTGCCTATATCATCCAACTCATTCTTAGTTCTGATTCACTGATATCTTCTTTAATGTCCCTAATAACTTTTCTTGTCACCAACGAACCATTTTTACTACTTAAGCAACTTGAAAGTCTGTCAGCTAAATGTCCTTTAATGACCAATGTCACTGAGCCTTGCTTGTCTATTTCTATGGTGAAAGAACTTCTTCAACCCTGGAAAAATACTGGCTGGACTTCTTTTTCATGGGATCTGTCCTGAGATGAGAAAAACAATGACAAAATATGATCAGTTATACATGAAAATTGAAGGCTTAACTATCTTCAAAATTTTACAAAAGACAGAACAGGAGGAAATGAACAGGGAGGAAAACGGGAGAGATGTACGTGATCTAGGTTGAGCAATAACTGTTGACAGGAAAGGGGTTATTATTAAATACTAGGACAGGTTATTAAGGATGGTTATGAAAAATGCAGAAATGTCCAGGCTACAGGAATTCACCCTCTTAAGCAAGCACAATGTATACTGATATTTCTTTAATAAAATATGTACAAGAGAGGAATATATTTGTTATCCAGAACCTTAACCATCAAGTCACATGATCTTACTTTCCAATTGCATCAATATATCCCTAGATTCAACCCCTGGACTGCTTAGAAGCAGAGGAAATTAAATTATGAACATAACTCTAGTCATAGCTCTAAGACTTTTCTTCTTCTTTCTTTTTTGTTTTTTACTTTTAAAAATATTTTAGGGATATATTTAAACGTTGTTAGTCTGCTACAGAAGAAGTTCAATATTACTGTTGTTGTAGTTAACTGGAACATGTTTTCATTCATTTTTTTAAAGCAAATTCAGTGCTAACTCAAGGTATCTGCAAAATACCATGCTAACCTCTAAATGTGCCTCTGTTGCCAAAGGTCTTACACATGTCCTGCACACGTGTGTTTCTGAACATTTATATTCTTATGCAAATAAAATATATCTACAAGGATGCATATATCTACATCCACAACTAATTACACTCCTAAGTACTCGTCATTGTCTTCTATTTATGCATAATTAAATCCCCTTGCTCTTTATCTGCTTCTGTAAGCTTTAACACAGAGATACAGGGAGAAAAAAAAAATGAATGACACCCCACCCTCACCACACACAACCCACAAACCTGCTGGTTTTAAAGGAAAATCCCTCATTTGCTCCAGTTGTCTATGCCAAGCTTTCTGCAGTGAAACACCCCTACAGTGTGTTCCAATGGGTTCTCATTTGGGGAAAGAGAATGTTACAGAGGGGCAATGACATTTCCTATGTCTGTTCCTGAACCATTTTAAAGGGAGTAAAATGTGCAGGAAAATCTTCAACTGATTTTATAGCAAAGCATCATGGTGCTGTTATCAGCTTCCTTGCGGGAAATGGTAATGTGTATTCATATAAACACAATGGGGTTGAACATCACCTCATATTCATTCGGATGCCTCCCAGCACCCAGGCAACTCAAACAAAAATGTCTATTTGTTCCCCATACCAGCTTTCAGCAACCAAGCTTTCCAAACCCTACAGGCCCTGCTGCTGCCCAGCAGCCCAATGAGCAATTGAGTCTTTCCTTTGCAAGCGCATCCTCACTCCCACCATTGACAAGTATCTACCAGACATTTGTTCAATTTTCATTTCTATTTAGAATGTGGGCCTAAAGATGATTGCAAATATGGGCAGCCTTCTTCAAGGTAGTTTTTGTTGTTCGTTTTACCCCATAAACACATAAGAGCAAGTCATTTGTTTTTAAACCAAAATACCAGAGAAAGCAAAACAAATAGAAAACGAAAACAAAGTAAAAAATAACAACTAAGAAGCAAGCACTATAACACAAGCACAATGTCAAGAACAGAAAACAGACTCAGATGTCTGGTTAGAAGCCTCATTTGGAAATGTAGTGATTTTATGGGGAGATCAAAAAACAAACCAAAAAATCCTTCAAAAACCTATCACTGGGCTAAATATTCGGCTGTGGATATATGAAGTCAGCTGTCTATGGTGAGCCTGTTTTCAGTCTGTAATTCTGACTACTGAAAGGCTAGTTCTGGCTGTCCAGCTAGCAAGTCAATCTCAGCAATAAATACTAACTGAATGTAAAGACTAATGTTGGCCGTTGTGACTTTTCCTGAACAAAATGCCATGGTTCACAAAATGGAAACAGCTATATCTGACCTAACTTCTACTGGGAATTTTGGAGAAATAGAGGATGGAAAGAAAATTCAGGAAGGATCCATAACCAAATAAGCATCTAAGATAGGCGTTGGAGCATAAGAGTTTGATATATTGAAGAGGAGGGTAAAGTATGTTCAGAGAGAAAGAGTCAAGAAATATCTTAGCATATTCAGAGAAATATCAATCTATCACTATTTAAAAGGTAGGCACACAAGAATAAAAGGGCAAGGGAAAGAAAGGTAGGAATAACATTATATAGTTTGAGGATATTGAATAGCAGAGAAAGTAAAAGTTTAGATTATATCCTTGATGACAAGAAACCACTGAATGAATATATTTCAGTATTTTGCTTCTCATTCCAAAAGGGTGTTTCTCAGGTTGTATCTCTACAAAAGTCATACTTAGGAAGAAATGGAATTTTCACTGGCAAAGTCATGGCCTAAATATCCCTGATCTTTTCACTTTCTTTAAAAGGTGAAAATTAAGTTAATTTTTACATCAAGTGAAGTCATGCAGGAAGAAATCTCAGCCAAGATGATTTAAAAATTATATGGGATGAAGGGGAGAACAATTTCCCTTCGTGCTGATGTAATGAGGCTGGTGATCAGGGACAGGTTTTATGAACACAAGTTCCAGATCTTTAGGATTACTCTGGTTAACCAATTGATGGCCTCTGAAGTCAGCACCCAGGTGTTGCAGGACTTTTCCTTAGTTTAGCTAAAAATGGGGTTCTTGTTCATCCCACAGCCACAAAAATTTAGGCTCGCAGACTGTGTAAAGGGTGAGTAAAGCAGGGTTTTATTGTGTGAAAAGTGGAAACAGGGATCCCTCGCAAGGCCAGAGTCCCCTGCTACACACTTCCCGCCCACCATTTGAATCCCAGGTTCCACACAGGAAGAGAAGGGGCCAGGCTCCTTCCTGCTGCAAATGTAGTGAACTTCCTGAGGCTCCACCTCAGTGGGCAGGCTGGTTGGAGTTTCTCCAGGGACTCTCTCATTCCCCCTCTAAAGTTCATCTAACTGCCATTAGATTAAGGATAAGGATGAACACTAATTTTAACTGCTTCCTGCTGACAGGGGGCACTGTTTTGGGGAAACGGCAATCAGAGTTCCCTTAGAGCCCTATCTAAAGGTTCCCAGAAGAAGGGGCCATCGTCAGAGGCTCCATTGCATGACTGTTTGGAGTTTGATGGCCTGAAGGCAAGAAGAGACAAACCAGGTTATTAGAAAACAAGTATTAAAATGAAACACGGGGAAGAGTAAGGACAGCTCAAAGATCCCGAGGCCTTTTACCAGTTTGCACAGGGAGAGGGAGGCCAAAAGCCTGACTGGTTTAAAAAAAAAAAAAAAAAAAAACTTTTATCCTTTTGCCGGCTTGGGCTTTTGGGTTCCCTTCCCCTGGGCCCCATCTTAAGCCAACAAGTTTAAGGTTTGGGAAACTAACTCTTTTCAGTTTGGAAGATGTATCTGAAAACAGCATAGTACAGAGACACAATTACCTATCAGGGAAGAGGGGACCAAGGAGAAAGGAATAAAAAGAAGGCATTTTTTCAAAGAAGCCCCAGGGTTTCACAATGCATTCTAAAGGGGTACAGACTGAAAATGAATGGCTACATGTCTAGAAAGAGGGGAGCAGTCACCCCTGGTTCCCTTTTCTTTATAACAGATATCCAGAGGTAAGTGAGGGAGAGAGAGAAGAGCATCCTCTTTCCCTCTTCCATTCTCGCATCCCTGAGTTCCAGTGATCTTGGCAGGTGCTGCCATGAATGTCAAAGCAGCTCGCACCCAAGAAGCAAGGGGGTGAAGAGGGTGGGAATCATATGTTCCATTTATGCTGTGGATACTAACGTGGCCTTTATCCATGAAACACAAAGCTTGGGGTTGGCTTAATGAGCAGGAATCAGCCACATTCACCTGTGCTGTGCCTTTTAATCTCTGTTGTCATTTGCCTCTGGATCCCTCAAATCCAGTATATTTTCCTAGGACTTCGACCCAAAGCTTGGAATTGAGTCTGAAAAAAAAAATGTATCTCGAGGGGTTGCATGGACTGCATATCATAAGCCAAACGTTAAGGTGAAATTGAAACTGAGTCCTCCACTAACAAAGGAGAGAAAATGATGTCATGTGACACACCCAGCTAACTGGTAGCCATAGTTCTGCTTGCTAGGATTTGGGTGCATGGTGCTTGGCTTTGGTTACCTCCCTTGGTTTTACTTTACCAAATGGAAACCTCTGGGTATTGGGGACCCTATTTATTCCATCACCTGGCAGGATTTGCAGAATAACTGCTCAGAACTAAAATATTAATCTGGATTTCTACATTAACCATCCCTTTTGTTCTTTTTGAGCTGCAACCAGAGATTGCTGGTTGGTTCACACGAACAAGCAGGGTTAGTCTAAAAATGTAGGCAAAAACTTAAAAACAAGTAATGAGTTTAGAAATTAATGACAAATAGAAGTTTTGAAATATGATTCCTCTCTCTCTATTCCTCATGTTTTTTAAAAAAATAGATCATCATAGGACTGAGTTGTTTAAATAGACTTTAGCTTTATACTTGGTCTCATTATTTGCATAAAGTACAGCAAGAATAATTATTTCTACATAGGGCTTTTGGATTGGCTTTGATGGAATTCTCTTCCACAAGGAATCTCAGATAAGACTTTTTAAAGTCAAGCCCCACCATGAGTTTGCATCCTCAAATACCTGTGAGTTGGATGATCCTCTCTTCTTAAGGTCCCAAGATAAACTGGGAGCTCCTAGACCTGTTAGAAAGTGACATTCTTTACTGACCACAGGTCAGGAACCCTGTACAGAGACTGCACAGACAAGGGTAGCAGGCCAGTTTCCCCACTGGGCTTCTATCAGTTCTGTAAGCTGATATTGACTCCTTAGTAAGCTGATATTGACTCCTTAAAGGGAAGCATGCCTTCCCATCAAAGCCTTAGTAAAATAACCAATTCTTCCATTTGCATTCTGTTGCAAAAGGAAATGGATTCTTATTGCACTGATGCAAACAACTATATTGCCGTAAGTTAAGCGTATTCACAGTTTCCAAATTCTAGAGGACCCAGGCAGAGAGAAACAAACACACTCCCAACCTTGACCATAGGGGCACACCTTGCTTAATTATTAAAAGCCATAAATAGTTCAAATAAGTTCCCTTGACTATGAAAAATAAAACATGGATCAGCAATATTCTAATCAAACGTCAAAAAGTTTTCTTTAGCTGAGTTCAGTCCATTCAGCTAACTGTTGTTCTGCTTGATATTCATGAACATTTCAGCTCTTCATGAGTCCTGTACATTTTCCTTTATTCCAATGTTACAATTTCCAAAGTTATCTGAAGCTTGTATTTGAGAGCACCTGTTACAGTCCTATAGCTTATTATAAACCATCTTTTGAAAAGAAATAAAACAAGACAACAATTGTTGTGAATAACATGCCCAGGGTAGTTCCACTTAGAAACACAATTGACAAAAAGTTTGATTATCTCTGAGGTTTATAATAACATAAAAACGTTAATTAATCATAATTAATCATAACCTTAATTAAGTATATATGCAGACATTCAAAGTTTAGAAATCCCATACAATTTTGAAACATATATTAGCATTATTCACCAAGACATAACCTAAGAAAAATTGAGCATCATTTTGGCAATCCCTTGTAGCTAAACATGTCAAATAATCCTATTTACCTCTCTTTTCTGGACACTTCAGGGATGCTCTGAAGTATTCAAAAAGCCAAGTACCAGGGAAGACAATTTTGAAACTGAAGTTTGATTCTGGGAAGGCTGTTAAATGTTCGAGGTTTCAAACACTTGATATTACAAAATAGAATTCAAGATTACCATAAGTTACTGTTTTGCCAAAATGATGACACAGAAATTTTAAGGAAGAAAAAACCTCTTATAAACCTTTGCAAATATTGCCAAATAACAGATTAATGCCTTAGGAAAACCTTGTTATGCTTTTATTTCAATGCTCAATTTACAGAAAACCATATAATACTCTGTTTTTGAATTTAGTCAATATGTTCACACAGAGAACCTCTTCTAAAAGATTAATTTCCGCAATTCTTCCACCACTTCTTTGAACCTTCAGCTTTCCTAATTTAATGCAAAACAATTCTTTAACCCTAGGCAAAAGTTTACATTTCCATTTCTTCGTATAATCTTTTACTAAAAAACACATTTTACTGTTTTTACACACCTTGTATGTAAATCCATTTCTAGTAGCCTAGCAATTTTTAACTTTAAGGTAAAACTTGGTAAGTTGCTTTAATTGTGTGCTAACTACAGCCAAGATTTGCCTTCTTAGTTAAGGGTGTGGTTAATTCCATATGTTCCCAGGCCTTACCAATTGTGAAGCCAGCAAGCCAAATAGTTCTTAAAACCCAAAAAGCAGTTTGTAACCTCAAAACACTTAGCAAACCTTGCATCTGACCTGCATTTTACTAATAGTCTTTAGGGCTGTTTTTATTTCTAAAAGAATAAAGTCACGTGAGCTGAAAGGTAAAACGGCTTTTAACTTCCCTTAGAAAATACTGATCAAAGCACTTGTCTTTCTTTAGTTCAACTTAATCAGAGCTCTTCTTACAGACATCACACACAGTACACACACAGGCAGAAGAACACCCAGTTGCTCGGTGGGGCCCTTTAAGAGACAGATCTAGGAAAACACGCAGATATCAAACCAGAGAGGGCTCATCCCCTATGGCAGGGTTGCCAAACAAAGCTTTGCCAAGTGGTTACCGGCCAAGGCCCCCAGGATATAAAGCAAGATGGAGACTTGATTTCACAACCAAATCTCAGCAGAAAATATAAACAGTGATAGTTGGGTGTTTGGGGGCAGGGGCTGGCCTAGCAAAACATCTTCCACAATTTAAAAAAAAAAAAAATGTGAAAGTTCACTTGCTGATGGGGTTGAGAAAGAGAAAGAAAAGAAACAGTGTTAAAATGCCTGGGGAAGAAACTCTGACTCTTACGCAAGTGGTTTCTCCACCAGGGAGAAAAGTTTGATTACTGGTGGATAGAGCTGAATCTCTTGGCGGGGAAGGGGAAGCTCCAGCTGTTTGTTCATGGCGGAAAATGACAGCCAGCTGCCCCGGGAGCCTTGAGCCATGCTCCCCATCCCGGCAGAGGGTGGCGGGTGGAGGGGAGCCACTGCTCACCGGCTGGTCCCAAAAAAGGAAGGAAAAGGTCAAGCAACAGTGAGAGGTTTTGAGTCTCCATTTCACTCACCGCTTCTGGTGCCCGGACACTGCGCGCCAAAAGATGTTACAGGACTTTTTCTTAGTTCAGCTAAAGACAAGGTTCTTGTCTGTCCCACAGCCATGAAAATTTAGGCTCGCAGATGATTTAAGGCGTAAGTAAAGTAGGGTTTATTGGGTGAAAAGGAAATAAAAGTCGGGGGACATAGGTATCCCTCACAAGGCCAGATCCGCCAGCTAGAGCGCTTCCCGCCTGCGGTTGGAATCCCAAGTTCCACACAGGAAGGGGAGGGGCCAGGCTCTTCAGTGCTGCAAACGTGGTGAACTTCCCCGAGGCTTCACCTCAGTACAGAGGCTGGTTAGAATTTCTCCAGGGACCTTCTGTCATTTGGCTCAAAGGGATCTCTTTCTAATTCACAAATTAAGACAGCAACTTTGGATATAGCCCAGATGTCTACATTAAGAAAAAAAGTAGATTATTTGGTCTATTGTCAAATGTAATCTCGTTTTCCTAAATAATAACATGGTGACCCTCCTGAATTAAAAAAAGAAAAGACCTAAAGTATTACATAAAAACTTTAAAACTTTGTTTTCCTCCAAATGAAGTGAAAATTAGACACCACGGAAGTAATTGAGTTTCAAACCTGATTGTAACTCTGAATATTTCAGCTTTGTCTAATATATGCCTAAGGCATAAGAGCAAGAAACGAAAAAAGGCTGATTCAAGGTGGAGTGTCAACTTGACCACTAAAAGTGAACCACTCCATAAAAGTAGGAACCCAAAGAGGTCCACTAATTAACAAAAGAAGATTCTGAGAAAACGTGCCTGACTTGAACTTGGCATTGGTTAGAAGGAAATATATAGAGATGTTTTACATATGTGCCCATATGTGGCACGTGTCATATAAGACATACGGGTCATGTGTGAAATACTGTATGACAAGACAAAAATGACATGTCACACATGACACATATGTCACATATGATACAAATAAGCCACAATGACATATAGATGTATGTGTCGTGTGACATATTTGTTATATGTCATGTGTGACATGCATTAGTCATACAAGACGTGATAAGTATGTCATTTTTCATATGTGAAATATGAAAATTCAAATATGGATCTTATGTGACATATATGACAGGAGTCATGTGACATATGTAACATAACTGTGAAATATGACATGTGGCATGCATGTGATGTGTGTCATACAAGTGTTATATGGGTCATACATGACAAATGTGTGTCATATGTGTTATAGACAAAATGTGTGTCATATAGAACAATAAGTCATATGTGACATGCATGTCATGTATCATACACGTGACATGTATGTGTCATGTGACGCATGTTGAATATGGTATGTCGTACAATGTTTATGTAAAAATGTATGTGCCATGTGTGATGTGTATGTGAAGTGTCATATGTGTCATGTAACGTGTCAAATGAGGCATGTGTGTTACACATGTTTCATATATCCTTGTCATCTGTGTCACATGTGACACACACGAGGCATGTACGTGTTACATGAGTTATGTAACATGCACGTCATATGAATTATGTGTCACATGTGACATGTCATGTGTCTTATAATGTATGTGTATCACATGTAGCATGTACACGGCATCCATGTGCCATCTGTGACAAGTATACAATATGCATGTCGTACGTGTATCCACCATACATGTGCCATACGTGTGTCATATATGACGTGTTACATGTAAGTGTTCTGTAAACCACAGTTGTCATATGTGACATGTGTTACATGTAGGTGTTATGTATGTCATCGGTGTTATATATCGCATATATGTACCATACATCTGTGGTGTTTGTTATGTGTGACGTGTTTCATGGGCATGCATGTCATGTGTGACGTGACATGCATGTGTCATGCATGTGTAATACGAAACGTGCAAGGGACACGTGTGTGTCACTTGTGTCCTACGTGATCATGTGCAATATTTGTCATGAATATGACATGCATATCACATGTCATGTGTGACTTTTTCATGTCATATCTGACATCTATGTATCATGTGTCATGCATGTGTCACACGTCATATGTGACATGCATATGCAACATGTGTTATGTGACATGTACGTCAAACCGATGTTATATATGACGTGTTTCATTTATGTTCTATGTGGTGTGCCATGTCATATGTAACAGGAATATGGGGCATTTGTTCCGTGTGTTACAGGTAGCATGTGTCATGTCTTACATGTCAAGCATTCATATATGACATGTGTTATATGTGACATGAATTGGTCATGTGTGACATGCATGTGACAAGTGTGTCACATGTGTCTTTTGTGATACGTGTTCTTGTGTCCTCTGTGACACGGATATGTTTCACATGTGTTATGCAGGTGACGTGTATGTGTTGCGTGTGTTACGCATCTGTGACATGATTCATGTGTAATATAGGCATATTGTTCTGTTTGCCATATGTGTCATGTGACATTTTGTGTCATACATGTGACATATATGTGCCGTGTGTGACATGTATGTGACACGTATGTGTCACACATGACACGTGTCATGCATGTCCTGCGTGGCCTGTATGTCTCGTGTGTCAGAATTTTATGGCATGTATTTGTCATGTGTCTTATGTGACATGTATTTGTCATAAATGAGTAATGTTATGCGTGACATGTACGCGCATTTTATGTCATCGGACAACTGTGTGACATGCATGTGTTATATAACATGTGACATGTGAAACGTGTCATATAAGTACCATATATACCTCACCTAACACGCATCATATATGTGACATGCATGAGTCTCGTTTGTCATATGCAACATGTCATATACGATGTGCTATGTGTCCCATGTGACATGTTATATGTGATGTGTGACATGTCATGTCACATGACTGACATTGACATGTCATGTCACATGACTGACGTACGTTTCGTGTGTTATGTAAGTCATGTGTCTAATATGACTCACATGTCATGTGTATCATTTGTGACATGTGATATGTGCTGAGGGTCCCCTATTAATGTCATTTATGACATATGTGAAGTGTATGTGCTATATATGTGCCATGTAAGTGTAACACGTGACATGCATGTGCCATATACAATGTCACCTGTGTTCCACATGTGTCACGTGTGTCATGTGTGACAAGCAAGTGATGTGTATGTGTCCTGTATGTATCATGCAACATTCATGAGTCATGTGTGACATATACATGACATGTATGTCATTCGTGTGCCACCTGCATCATGTGTGCCATGCGTCATGGGCGTGTGTCATATATGTGTCGTGTGTCCTGTGACATGCATGTCATGTCTCACATACATGTTTTCATACTTGACATGTATGTGATATGTGTCACGGGCACCCTATAAACATGTATGTATACATGACATGTATGTGCCTTATTTGTCACATGTATGGCACATGTGGCATGTATTGCCACATGTGTTTTTTTTGTGGCACATATGTATCATGTGTCTTTTTGCATGTGACATGAATGCATCACGTTTCAGGTGACAATCGTTATATATGTGTCATGTGTCATGTGTGACATGTATGTGTGTATGACATGTATGTCTGTCGTGTGAATGCCTGTCATGTGTTTTGTATGTGACATAATATGGCACATATTTTACATACATACGGCATGGATGTGTCGTTTATGACATGTGACAAATGTCATATATGCTTCATTGTTGTGTGGCATGTTTGTGTCATGTGTGCATCATATGTGACATATGTAACATGCGACGTACACGTGATATGTAGGATATTGTCATATGACATATATGACATATGTATAGATGTGTCATTTATTATATATGTCATATATTATATATACATGCAAATATACGTGTGTGTGTTTTATTTTTTGGAGAATAATCAAAATTCAGCTATTATAGATGTTACTTTTTTGGTTTTATTTTATTTTTCTTCTGTGGTCTGTAAAACCTCAGGTAGAGTATTTAATTTTAAATCTTTTTTAGCTAATAGTACGTGCACAACACACACCCTCTCTAATGACTATAAGAATTGTAATGACATATATGACATAATGCTACCTCTATTGATGTAATTCATCAATAACATAATGCTATGTTATTAAATGCCCACGATTTTCCACTTATAATGTTTCAAGGAAAATAAGCAGTTTATAGTACAAAAAATACATATATATATTTACTCATAAAATATACATCAAAGCACTATAGGTTAAAAATAACAAATGACCAATGAAATCAAATATTTCAGTTATTATAATTATCAGACAAAAATAGAAAATAATTGTGTTTAATATATTTAAATAAAAAGATGTTTGAAAATAAGAATAAGAATCTAAAGTTTATATATGATTATATATATATTGTTAGCTAGATTTAAAGTAAATGAAACTTAGAGAAATAAATGAAATATTTCAAAACAAATTTCAATAGATGCATTGAGAAGAAGATTAGACACTACTAAAGGGAAAATTGGAAACATGGAAAATTAATCTGAAGAAACAAACTAATTTGTTTTCTGTTTCGGTAATACAGCTCAGAAAATGAGAGATAATAAAGATAAGAGAGTCAAGAGTCATGGAGGATAGAATGAGAAAAGTCTAATATAAGTGTAATCAGAGTTCTATGGAGAACACAGAACATTCTATTCTCACAATAGAATGAGAAAGAAACCGTAAGAAAGTATACCAAATTTGCTGAAAGACAAAAATCCTTAGATAAAGGAAGCCCCCCCCTCCCCAAATCCCAAGCAATATAAACATTTAAATGCCTTCTGGGGTTTATACCAACATCTTTACATTCAGTTAACTTTAATGACATACACAAATACTAAAAGTTCTAAAATCTCCAGCTTTTTTGCCTAAAATAAATCTTTTGAATTTAACTTCTTCCAATGCTAAAAGAAGTTAACAAAAAGTAAAATCTGTAGTAGGTTTCAGATAATGAAAAGAGCTTACATTTTCAGAGTCCAGAAAGCCAAAAGCTACATAACAAAATTAAAGGTCCATGAAATACTTAGAATATATTAAAAGAAGAAAAAAGTCCTTTTTAAATAGATTTCCTCCCACCCTTGGAAAAAGCATCTTTTCTATTGTCAATGGCCTGTTTGTTCTCTTCTTTCTACTTTGCTTTGCTGGCCAGAATGGAACTGACAGGTTGTTGTCCTAAGCAGTTTTACAGAATTGATCAGGCAAGACTAATATAGACTTTGATCCCTAATCATTCATCATCATGTACAATTAAAATAAGAAAAGAACAAAGCTTGGTACACACATTCTCTGGGTACCATGCAAGCAAAAACTTAATGATGGAAGCCAGAGAGTTATTTCACTTATCACAGAGGCTAAAGTACTCTTCAAAATCAAATCTAGATATGAGTGATATATTCATTACTCCAGCAAATCTTAGTGTTCTTAAGGTAATTAGACACCTGTTATAGAGAAGCTATTAATGACCAAATAATTTTTCTTTGTTGTAGAAATGAGGAGGAAGACAGGAATATGATAATTAATTGGAATGTGATTTTTAAAAATAAAGTGATTTCATAATATATATTTTTGGGACTAAAAATAGAATAAAGTCTATATCCTAACTAATTTGACTCAGCACCTTTCACTATAAAATATGCTTAGGATTTAGCAGCGTATACATTAAATGAGTTTTGATGTATTATTATGTATTTATCTTCCTTTAATTCTGTATCTTGAGCTTCCCATCACCAACTCCATCACATTCTCCTTGCTTTTTTTGCAGACCACACTGACACATTTTTCTGAACTCTGACTGTGCACCTTTTCTGTGCTATTTATTTTGTTGCTTACATTATGCCTTATTTGTATTCCCTGTCAATTTTGAGTATATTTCACACATGAAATCAGCTTAAAATACTTTGAGGCCAGACGTTATGAATACCACTTTTGACATTCTACAGTGCCTAGGAAGGAGCTGTACCCAAGTAAGTACTCAATGCATTTCTGTTTCAAACTGAAATCATTAACAAATAAGTTTTAGTTTATTCATACAACGAATGGATGGTGTAATACCAGATCCAGTTTTATAAATACATGACGTCGTCCCTTAAACAGAAAAGTTATTACTACTAACTACTATATGTTTTGCTTAGGATAATGGTGCCCTTACGTGTAAAAAGTCATTTTTAAAAATTTCACCGTAAATAAATATATGAATTAAGCAGTATCATTAGTGACATACATGGAGAAAATAAAATCAATAGAAACTTTAAAAGGACACTTTAAAATTAAAGTTAGTAGCAACAAGTGTTTGTTTTTAGTTTCACATTTGACAAACATTAACTAGTATTACCCAATGTTGTCCAAGGTTAAAGTAAGTGAGAGAGCAAAATCAATTATTTGGTTAATCAAATGTTTGATTATATCAGTATAAAGTCACCAACTTACTGAATTAAATTTTCTCTAAAGTTTTTTAATAGGAAGGTAGGGAATGCTAGCAGAAGACTGACCAATTCTTTCAAGTCTAATAAACATACATTAAAATCCAAGTTTCATCAATTACTAGTTACTTCATTTGGGAAAAGTGCTTAATGCATTTGAGGTTCAGTTTTCCCATCTCTAAAATGGGAACATTAACTACTTTGCAAAATTGTTTTAGATATTAAATAAAATAAAGGATTAATAACATAGAGTGTAGGTACTTTTATTGATGCTATCCGTGGCATAGCATATATTCCAATAAATTCCTTACTATACCAATGATCCATCTCTGTTGAAACAGAGTATAAATTCAACATTTTCTTTACACTTTCTATTTGATATGTCAGTCATTGTGACTTACTTCATTTCCACAGTATCCTGTAAGAAAACTGTTTTGCTCACAGCTGTTTTTGAGGGAGGAGCCCCAACTCTAGGTTCCAAGCAAGCAAACACTTAATGATGTCAAGCATGTACTTCCTACATAAAGTAAGCAAGCACTTACTTCCTAGATATGCCTTATTGGATGGGAATTGCTCCAGACTCAAAAGCAGCCAGTCCTTAGACTGGGCAGCAACACATGAATAGCCTAATATGAAATATAAGCTTTAGGTGAGTGAGCTGGGACAATTGGATTCTATAGGGAGAGAAATTAGTGGTGAGAAGGAGCTTACACTCTATCTGGTTGATGAGTTAGAGCAGGGAGTAAGCAGTTGTGAATGAACCAATATCAAAAGACAAACAGAGACAAAGAAGATTTTATAGAAAACATAAGCAAGGAGACACAGCAAAATAGAGAATGAAAAATAAGAGGACAAGGTAAAGAAACAAAGAATAAATGGAGAAGACCAGACGTACAGAAAAGCAAAGATTGAGGGAATAAACAAAGAGAAAACTAAAAAGAAGATCCGCCACAAATTATTGTCATTGTGATTCCTAGAGGTACTGTATGACCAGAATTTCTCCATCTGAAAGAATCCCAGCCCTAATTGCTCCTCACAAGGGAGTAGTTGAGGTCTCCTCCTCTCTCTCGCATTCCTCACTTCTTGAACTATAAAAATGTCTTTATTGTAACAAACCAACATTTTCAGTCTAAATAAAATGTCCTAGAAACATTTGGGGAGAGAGAGGAAGACCTGTGTATTAATAGCAAATGAATTAATTAAGCTAATATAGGAATTTCATCATGACATTAATTTTTCCCACCTCCCATGTGTGACATTGCTACCTCCCTCCAGTTGCTCATGTTGTCCTTCCACATGGAAAATGTCTTTCCAACTTCTCTCTAACTTTGTAACACCTAGCTATTTATAAAATGCCCAGTGAAAGCTTCCCAACCACCTGATTACTCTGCCTATACAATATCTCTGGATCATTCCTCAGTCATTCCTCAGCCATCATTTTTACACATAATACTCCACCTCTTATGCCTATATTATTGCATTTTTAACCAGTGCATTGCTATTTTACCTGTTCTGTGTATATATCTAATCTTCCCTGCAAAAAAATGAAATATGTTATTTGAGAGCAGAAAGTGGGGTAGGCAGATGCATTTTTTGAATTCCTTTTATCGTGATCATATGATATCCCCTGTATTAGTCCATTCTCATGCTGCTATGAATACCCGAGACTGGGTAATTTATTTTAAAAAAAAAAAAGAGGTTTAATTGACTCACAGTTCTGCAGGGCTCAGGAGGCCTCAGGAAACTTACAATCAGAAGGGGAAGCAAACACATCCTTCTTCACATGCTGCAGGAGAGAGAAGTGCAAATGGGAAAATGCCAGATGCTTATAAAATCATCAACTCTCCTGAGACGTCACTGACTATCACGAGAGCAGCATGGGGGAAACCACACCATGATTCAGTCTCTTCCCACCGGGTCCCTCCCACAACACATGGAGATTATGGGGAATACAATTCAAGATGAGATTTGGGTGGGGATACAGCCAAACCATATCATCCCCCAAAGTAGTAGTACAGAAAAAATATATATAAATAAACAAAAATCAAATAAATAAATGAATGAATGGATAGATAAATTAGTAAATTTAGGGTAGTTCAAAGGCTTTTATAAAATTGTTCATGGGGAATGCACAGGAAAATTTCTTGTTTTTTTAATGAGCAAAACACTAGCATTTGTGCATCAGTTCCTTTGAGTGAGATTGGCTTCCTTGATTCTTTCTATGAACATAGTTACAATTATTTTTATCACCATCAAAAAAAGCCTTGGGTGCAAAAATATATTTTAGGTATCATATCATCATAATTGTATCCTAGCAGTCTTCCTATGCATCTACTTGTGTTAAAGAGAGTGTTACAAGAAATTAACTACTTATAGAAGATAAATCGACAAGAAGGGACAGAGGAGGACTTGACAAAAATCAAGGTATTCAATCGGAATTGTTTGTTTTTATGTTCTTTTTAATTTCGGGAGAAAATATCTTTCATCTCTTCTCTACACTTGAACAGCAGGTGGGCAGACACTGAAATTTTTCAGGAGACTGAGCTTGTGGGCAAGTCACTTGGAAGAAGTTCAAACGTCATGTATATTACTGATGTTGACAACTCTAACTGCAGAACACAGGAGAAGCAATCCTAGCTGGGGTAGAGCTGGCATTTTCAAGGTTTTTTTTTTTTAAATATAAATGCTCTGACACTGATCTAAAACCCTAGTTCCCCAGGGCTTTGGTGTGTAACTGCAAAGTGTGAGGCCAGTCATATACAAAGGCAAGGATGGGAGATTTTGCTTGAATAAAATTGGGAGCAGCTTATATATTCTGCCACTTCTAAAATCAACTCTGGCTTCTTGAGTTGGAAAACACCAGATTTGCTATTTGTTGTTTATTATTATTATCATTATTATTATTATTTGTTTCCACCACTATCTTTGCCTTTCCAGTGTCTCAACAAAGTGAAATGTGTTTCAGGATCGTAACAGATAGTTTTCAAAAGCATTCAGTTGAGTTTAATATTGCTCTCCTGTGTTTCCTATAGCATGTGTACATGATGCCTGTATGTGTATGCCTGCGCGTATGTGTAAATCCAACTTGTGCAGATGGCTGCATTCATTTTTCAAATAGATATCACAGACTAGTCCAAAAGTAATTGATACGATTATTCAATATGAACATAGGAGTTAAAACATCTGGAAAGACATCAGTGCAGGTGTGAAGTTAATTAAACCTGTTGTTGGGGGTGCACAGGAAAGATCATGTGGCCTATCTCTTTGAAGAAATAGGCTGTCATTTTAAAATCCATATTATGTTTTATTTTACTTTCTTAATTTCCTTATAATTGTCTTATAATCATTAGAAAAGACATTATATTTCACTAATATAAAGACATTAAACAAATTATGCAGATATAGAGATATTCAAATTCTCTTTTCAAGCAAAAGAATATGAGTCTTCACTCTGGATAGCTTTGATTAATCTCCCAATGATTTTACCTGAGGATAGAGCCCAATGGCTAGGATAGAATGGCAGAATTTCTGTAGACCAGTCAGAACCATGGGCTCAAAAGACAAGCATCGCTTTCTTCTTTGGTTGTCATGGTTTTTCATTCTTTCTTTTCTCTCAGATTATGGCATTCTCTTTGATCATTTTCACTCCAGAGCTAATCTTTTACATTTGCAGTTCTGCGTTTATTTATACTTTTTTGGTGTTGTTATTTTTAATACTTTTGTTTTAAGTTCAAGGGTACATGTGCAGGTTTGTTACATAGGTAAACCTGTGCCATGGGAGTTTGTTGTTCAGATTATTTTATTACCCAGGTATTATGCCTAGTACCCATTAGTTGTTTTTCCAGATCCTTTCCTTCCTCTCCTCCTCCCCACTCAAGTAGGGTCCCAGTGTGAGTTGTTAACCTCTATGCGTCCATGTGTTCTCATCATTTAGCTCCCAGTTATAAGTGAGAACACGCAGCATTTGGTTTTCTGTTCCTGCGTTAGTTTGCTAAGAGTAATGGACTCCAGTTCCATCCATGTCCCTGCAAAAGACAAGATCTTGTCCTTTTTTATGGCTGCATATATACAGTGGTGTATATGTACCACATTTCCTTTATCCAGTCTATTAATGATGTGCATTTAGGTTGATTCCATGTCTTTGCTATTGTGAATAGTGCTGCAATGAACATATGTGTGCATGTGTCTTTATAATAGAACAATTTATATTCCTTTGGGTATGTGCCCAGTAATGGGATTGCTGGGTCAAATGATATTTCTGTCTTTAGGTCTTTGAGGAATTGCTACCCATTGTCCTCCACAATGGTTGAAATAATTTACACTCTCACCAACAGTGTATACGCATCCCTTTTTCTCCACAACTTGGCTAGCATCTGTTATTTTTTGACTTTTTAGTAATAGCCATTCTGACTGATATGAGATGGTATCTTATTGTGGTTTTGATTTGCATTTCTCTAATGATCAGTGATGTTGAGCTTTTTTTTATACGATTGTTGGCCGCATGTATGTCTTTTTTTGAGAAGTATCTGTTCATGTCTTTGGCCACATTTAATGGGATTGCTTGTTTTGTTCTTGGAAATTTGTTTAAGTTCCTTACACATGCACATGCTGCACATTAGACCTTCGTCAGATGCATAGTTTGCAAAAATTTTCTATTTTGTAGGTTGTCTATTTACTCTGTTGATATCTTCTTTGGCTGTGCAGAATCTCTTTAGTTTAATTAGATCCCATTTGTCAGTTTTTGCTTTTGTTGCAGTTGCTTTTGGCATCTTTGCCAAGAAATCTTTGCCCATTCCTGTGTCCTGAATGGTAATGCCTCGATTATCTTCCAGGTTCTTTATAGTGTTGGGTTTTACATTCAAGTTTTGAATCCATCTTGAGTTAATTTTTGTATATGTTGTAAGAAAGGGATCCAGTTTCAATCTTCTGCATATGGCTAACCAGTTATTCCAGCACAATTTCTTGAACAGAGAATCCTTTCTCCATTGCTTGTTTTTGTCAGGTTTGTTGAAGATTAGATAGTTACAGGCTTGTGGTCTTATTTCTGGGTTCTCTATTCTGTTCTATTGGTCTGTTCTTGTATCAGTGCCATGCTGTTTTGATTACTGTAGCCCTGTAGTATAGTTTGAAGTCAGGTAGCATGATGCCTCCAGCTTTGTTCTTTTGATTAGGATTGCCTTGGTTATTTGGGCTGGCATTTGGTTCCATATGAATTTTAAAATAGTTTTTTTCTTGTTCTGTGAAGAATGTCAATGGTAGTTAAAGGGGAATAGCAATGAATCTATAAATCACTCTGGGCAATATGGTCATTTTAATAGTATTGATTATTCCTATTCAAGATTATGGAATATTTTTCCATGTGCTTGTGCCATCTTTGCTTTCTTTGAGCAGTGGTTTGTAGTTCTCCTTGTAGAGGTATTTTACCTCCCTAGTTAGCTGTATCCCTAGGTATTTTATTATTTTTTTGTGGCAATTGTGAATGGGAGTTCATTTGTGATTTGGCTCTCAGCTTGACTCTTGTTAGTGTATAGAAATGCTAGCAATTTTTGCACATTGATTTTGTATTCCGAGATTTTGTTGAAGTTGCTTGTCAACCTAAGACGCTTTTGGGCTGAGGTGATGGAGTTTCTCAGACATATGATCATGTCATCTTCAAACAGGGATAGTTTGAATTCCCCTCTTCCTATTTGAATGTGCTTTATTTATTTCTCTTGACTAATTGTTCTAGCCAGAACTTCTAATACTATGTTTTATAGGAGTAGTGAGAGAAGGCATCCTTGTGTTGTGCCAGTTTTCAAAGGGAATGCTTCTAGCTTTTGCCCATTCAGTATGATGTCGGCTGTGGATTTGTTATATATGACTGTTATTATTTTGAGGTCTGTTCCTTCAATGCTGTGGTTATTGAGATTTTTTTTAATATGAAGGGGTATTGAATTTTATCAATCAGATAATTCATATTTCCTGAATTTGAATTTTGGCATGTCTACCTAGATTGGGGAAGTTCTCATGGATGATATCCTGAAATATGTTTTCTAGATTGTTTCCACTCTCCCCATCACTTTCAGGTATACAAATCAGCTGTAGGTTTGGTCTCTTTACATAGTCTCATATTTCTCATGTTTCTCAGAGGTTTTCTACATTATTTTCACTTTTTTTCTCAATTCTTGTCTTATTTCAGATAGACAGTCTTCGAGCTCTAAGAACCTTTTTCTCCACTTGGTCTATTATGCTATTAATACTTGTGATTGCATTATGAATTCTTGTATTGTGTTTTTCAGCTCTATCTGGTTGGTAACATTCTTCTCTATAGTGGCTATTTTGTTTGTCAGCTCCTAAAAGGTTTTACTGTAATTTTTAGCTTCCTTTCATTGGGTTACAACATGCTCCTTAAATTCAGTGAAGTTCATTTTTATCCATATTCTGAATTCTACTTCTGTTATTTTGGCCATCTCAGCCTCAGCTCAGTTCCAAACCCTTGCTGGAGAGGTGATGTGATCATTTGGAGGAAAGAGGGCACTCTAGCTTTTTGAGTTTTCAGCTTTCTTGTGCTGATTATTTCTCATTTTTTGTAGACTTATCTACCTTCAATCTCTGAGGTTGCTGACCTTTTAATTTTTTTCATTTAACAGTCTGGCCACTTTTCTGTAGGGCTACTGTGGGTTTCTGGTGGTCTGCTGCAGTCTCCAGTCGCTTCAGATTCTATAGTACCTGGAGGTATCACCAGTGAAGGCTGCTAGACAGCAAAAATGGCAACCAATCTCTTTTTCTGGGAGCTCTGTCCCAGTTAGGTATGAAGCCGTTGCTGACCTGAATGCACCTGTAGGTGTCAACACAGAGACCCTTGCTGGGAAGTCTCACCCAGTCAGGAGGAACAGGATCAGAGATACACTTAAAGAAGCATTTTGGCCATGTTTTTGTAGAACAACTGCACTGTGCTGGGGTACAGCTTCAGGCCCCTGGTCAGCTCGAGCTGTCCAAAACCTAGACGCTGGAACAGCTAAGTCGCCTAAACAGCAAAGATGGTGGGCTGCCCCTCCTTCTAAAGGCTCTGTTCCAGGAAGTTTTCAGACCTCTGTTGGCTGAAGAACACTGGTGAGGGTGGTTGGAGGCCCAGGTTGGGAGGTCCTGTCCAGTGAGGGAGAACAGATCAGGGAACTGCTTAAAGAAGCAGTCTGGACACATCTTGGTAGAACAGTTGTGCTGTACTGGGGCATCCCTTTCACCGCCAGGTTGGTTTGAATTCCACAAAGCCCACAGGCTGGAACAGCTGAGTAGCCCAAACAGTGAAGATGGTGATCCAGCCCTCCCCTCAGGAACTCTGTCCCATGTAGGCACAATACTGTTGCTGGTGGCTGGCTGGAATTCCAAACCAGTGGGTCTTATTCTGTGGGGTACCACTGAAGTAGGGCCTGCAGACCATTGCTGCTTAGCCTCCTGAACTCATTCCTCTTCCTAGGGGTGTGTACAGAGGTCCAACCTTCTGCCTTGCCAGAGTTGCGGTCACTTTTGTTGGGATGCCCAGAACCAGAGTATGCAAAGCTCCTTAGTTTCCACATATGCCTGAGCAACTGCTCTGCCAAAATTCCATGCAACTCTCTATGTCAGACTGAAGGTCCTGGTGAAGTGGCTCATAAGGAGGATCTCTTGACCTGAGGGTTGCAAAGATCTATGGAAGAAGCATGACTTCCTGGGATCACAGATTCATTCTCCACTTCCCTGGGCAAGAGAGGTTACCTTGGCTTCATGTGGCTCCCGAGTGGGTCATCGCCCTGCTTTGCTTTTCTGCATTTTCCCTGGGTAAAGCTGTTTTCCTGATCTGTTTCAATGGAAGGTGTTGTATTTACTGGCCTCTTTCATTCCTCTCTGTGAGACTCACACACCATAGCTCCTTCTAGTTGGCCATCTCTGCCTCAGCCCTCCTTTTCATACATCAAATTCGCCTTCTGCATGCTTTTATAGAAGAGAAGGGCCCCCAATGCATCTAAGTTATTTTATAAAAATTCTGAATTTAAGACTATGGGTACTGCTAATTAGTTCTTCTCTGTTGCAGAGATGTAAGCTGTCCAGCAATGAAGAGTTCTGTGTGAAAAACCAGAGGAGGTACTGGTACAAGAGAACATGAGGAAGGCAGAAAAGGAAAATATGTGTATTTTAGCACTGTTTGCAGAGTTCAAGTCATTGCTTGGGTAAACAAAAGCTCGTTGTATGTTCAATGGTTCACTCTTCCAATAATCTTGGTTTTTTGGGTGTGGAGTGATAAATTAAAACGTGCTATGATGACAGAGAGACAAAATAATGCTGGGGAAGGAAAGGTTTGTGCCTTCTTTCTCTCTTTCTCTCTCTTTTTTTTCTTGAGACAGAGTTTCACTCTTGTTGCCCAGAGTGGAGTGCAATGGCAAGATCTCAGCTCACAGCAACCTCCGCCTCCCAGGTTCAAGCAACTATCCTGCCTCAGCCTCCTGAGTAGCTGGACTTACAGGCATGCATCACCACTCCCGGCTAACTTTTTAATTTTTTGTAGAGATGGGGTTTCTCCATGCTGGTCAGGCTGGTCTTGAACTCCTGACCTCAGGTGATCTGCCCACCTTGGCCTCCCAAAGAGCTGGGATTACAGGTGTGAGCCACCACTCCCATCCTTTCTCTCTTATGAAATTACATATAGCTTTAGGGAATTAACTTTTTCTGTCACCCACTTATGAGATATTCTCCTTTACCTTTTCTTCTCCTCTTTCCTAATTTCCTCACAACCTGCACTCCACTCTCCGTCCCATGCCAGTTTGTTTTCTATCCTGCTATAGTGCATTCTTTACATGGCAATATCTCAGTGATATAAACTCACTTTTTTTGCCAAAGGGGTAAACACAACTTCAGCTTCAGCTTTCACCACTGATAGGTCAGCGTCACTCATAAGAACTCTGAGGACAGTACTCAGAAACCCTCCTATTACAGCCATTCTTGAACAAAAAGCTAAAAGAGCCCTGACATTCCATTCAATCCCAATTCAGTTTGAAGGCAAATCACCTTTTGGATTGTGGAACTCTTTCAGCCTACCAAAAGGAGGCATAATTTATTTCATAAACTGAGGAGTTGTGAAGTGCGTGAAAGAGTTTGGGTCTCAACTCTTCCCCTCCTTAAAGAGTATGGCTTTGGAGAAGCTTCAGTCAAATGTAGATACTTCTTTATTAATTCAACACATTATGAGAGTGTCAGGGATTACTCTTGTTCTTGAGCACGTTAGAGGTAAGCAAAGTAGACAAGACCCAGGCTCTACTGGAGTATATATTTAGTGGAGAAGTATAGCTCATACAAATAAATACTGACAGACAAGAGAAACTCTGGAAATGTAAGTGGTAAAAGAAAAACAAAGAGTGGTGTGCTAGGTTAGTGAATCTCAAACTTTAATGTGCACACAGATCACTCGGGGATCTCGTTACAATGCAGATTCAATTCAGTAGTCTTTGGGGGTGAGGTTTGAGATATTGTATTTCTAATAAGCTTGCAGGTGATGCCTTGTGGTCCTTGGACCACACTTTTAATAGCAAGTCTTCAGCTACTTACTAGCATTGATTTTAGGCTGTGTAGACATGGGTCAGCTTTTCTGATTAGGCTATGGTTAAGTGGAGAACCCAGACACTGAAGGTGTGTAGGGAGAGCATTCCAGGCAAAGGAAGGGGTTATTAGAAAAGGACTTAGGAGCAGGGAGAGATAGACATTTCAAAGGAATAGAAAGAAGGCCCTTGTGACTTAAGCATAGTGATCCAAGGAGAGCAAGAGACAGAGTCAAGATTCTGTTATAAAATCTGTGGTAGGAATTGTATTTTATTCTCATTGTTAAGTGAGATCATGGGAGAATTGAAACAATGATCTACTTTCCATTTTCTAGGCTCATTCTGGGATATGACACAGAGAATGGGTTATGAAGTAGAAGCAAAAAATCCAGTTAAAGGCTACTGCAGCTGTCTAGGTTAAAAAAAAAAAAAAAAGAGGTAGGTAAGATGATAGAAATGGACATAGAACACAGATAGATTAGGGAAATGTTTTGGTTTTCATTTTCAGTTGTTGATAGATTGGCTACAAGAAGTAAGAGTAAATATTTCTCTCAGTTTCTTAGCTGGAGTTGCTCAATGGTAGACCCATTTACTGATTTCCCCAGGGGACTTGTTGAGAAGCAGATTTTGGAGGGTATATCAAAAGTTCCACTTAAGCTATGATAAAAACCGTTGTCCAGGGGATCTTAAGCTCTAAGTAAAGATGAGAGGGAGAGATATACATTTGAAAATCATCCATATGTAAATGGAATTGGATAATAGTTTGGGAGAAATTATAAGCAACAAAGGAGAACTCAGGCCCTAGCCTTCATTCCCTCTACCATTTAATGTTTGAAACCAGGATAGGTGACCCAGACAATTGGGTTGAGATTGTATGCATTGTATGGTCATTGAGTTAAGATAAAAGCCATGAGTGTGTGATGCAGAAACTAAGTAAAAATACATTTCAAAAAGGGAAACAGTCATGGAATTGAATAGTTGTGGGTGACCAAGGGACTTGGAAAAGTGAAGGTAGATTGCTGATGATTGTGCCTAAACACACACATCACACACTTTGTAAGGTCAGAGTGATTAGACATAATGAGTACAAAAATATGAGAAATGCCACATCACAGAACTACTGAGTATCCTGTACAGAGGCAGGACTTCTGACAAGGTCTTTCTGACTTCAGAATGTCTGCCTTTTTCAGTCTGCCATCTGATTTCTGATCATACCAGCACCTTTCATTTTGGATAGGAGAGTCAATTTCAGCCAACATACATTGGCTACATCAAAACATAGCCTTTGAGAGAACGGAAGAGAGAGGAAGGAAAGCGAGGAGAGGAGGGGGAAGGAGATGGGAGGGGTGAGGGGAAGAAAGGAAGGGAAAGGAAGGAAGAAAAGGAGGAAGGAAGGAAGGAAGGAAGGAAGGAAGGAAGGAAGGAAGGAAGGAAAACTTGAATAGAATTCTGGGTTTAAGTGGCACATAGTGTCTTAACTCTACATGTTCAATGAGCTAATTATTTCTAAATCTTATCAATTCCATCCCTCTCCAAGTAAAATCCATGTGCTCATCTCCTTACTCTGGCAGTTTTTGCAGCAATCTCATTTATGTCTCATGGATCCAGCTTACCTGAAGAATAACCCCAAATCACTCTTTCCTTTTATTATTTGTCTCCTGTGCTCAAAAACCTCTGAAAATTACTCTCTGCATTTTGAAGAAAATCAAAAGATATTTGTCTGGAAGTCAGATATTTTAAAATATTCTCCCCATTTGAAAATATATCTTCTTATCACCAATATGCATCCAACCTTAGACAAGTCTCTCTTTCCATAATTTTTCCCACCTCCTTGTGTATTCCCTCTTCTAGATTTAGATTTTCCTTAATATAGTTTCCTATCTGGAACTCCCTTCCTATTCCTATCTAAATATTTCAATTTGATGTATATTAAAGCCCCACTTTTATGTCCCTTTTAAAGCAGGAAGCTTACTTGACCAAACCAAGCCAAAAATTGTTTTATTTCCTGGAAATTTGTGTTATATGAATAACACACAAATCTCTGCCACATGGCAAGCTAACAGTCCTATGCTTCCAGTTAATTTCACCAAAAGATACATTCAACACACGTCATTTGGCACCCATTTAATGCCCACTGCTATATTAGGACCAGAGGGGACATGAAAACTTATTTGCACCCTCTAGAACACAACAGAATTTCTGTCATCAACACATTTTGAACTGCTAAAGTGAAAAAGTAGTATTTATTCTAAATTTATATGCGCTGAAGTGACTAAACTAAGTATTATCAACTCTGCCAATGTGTAGGATAGAAAGCAAATGCACAGGTCAGCCAGAGAGAGTGAGATCTGAGAAATTTCCCCCTGGCTCCCCTGGCTTCCTGGATATCTAGCGTTGTTTGCCTGCTGATTAGTGAGGTGTCTCTAGGTACATTAATGTGGAAGGTTGGATGTGTTTGACAATAAGTCAATGATTCTTTTTGACACGACTTTAATAGTACTGAAGAAGTGATTGTAAGATGATGCTTTTTAATGGGATATAGATATAAGTGAACTGCTTTTTATGACAAAGGTCAATGGTATTGATGGATAGTGTAGAGAAGATAATTTCCTTGGCATAGTAGAAGACAACTTCCATGATTCATGAAGGTATCACTCTTTCTTTCTTTTTTTTTTTCATCTTTCCCACAAAGAGGAAAGAAAAGCGCTCCTGCCAATTCCTTCCTGTTGCCACTTCATCTGAAATAAGGAAGCGGTGATGTCCTACAATGAGCTGCTCGACAATTGATGGCAACCTCTAGCTGGCCAAGGCCTTCAGAATTTGACAATCATATGCGGAGTCAGTTTATTTTATTGTGAAGGAAATGGATAAGTACCATTCCAATGGGACATACAAGCAGTCAAGGAGCAAAGGCCAAGCAGCAGAAACAGGAGGAAGGCAGGCAGCCTCAGCTGCATTGGAGCATGCATTCCTGTGTCTACATGATACTTACAGGTTGGGCAAAAAATTACCAGAGTCAGCTCTGCAGAATTATATTTTGTTGAAAGGTCATGGGCAGGCAGAATGAAAGGAACACTGTGGGTAAAGGGTACTTCTGGAAACAGAGCCTGCTGGCCTTGGGCTGAACTGGAACTGCTGGTTCATCTTGAATCAGACAGACAGCACCATGGACACTTCTAGGCAGTGCCCACAGCCCAGCAACAAACGTTTCTGCAGAGATTTCTTTGCCACAGTAGGCTGTTCCTGAACTTTAATGAAGCTTTTTTTTTTATGATAGGGGAAGAGATAGGAAATAGAAAGAAAAGAGTATGGAGAAGGGCAGAGAGAGAGAGAGACAGAGGGTAGACAGAGAGAGAAAAGGGAGGACAGGGTGAGAAAGACAGAAGAAGGGGTGAGAGGAAAACATGACATGAAAGTAAGGGAAACACAGAATTTACCCATGGTCAGTGTTTTGGGAACTAAAATGTTTCAATTGTCCTTTCCTACCAGAATAGAATTATCTCAGAATCCACATCAAGACAGTCTTTCTAGAGAGAACCGGGTCCCAATCTGCCTTCTGCCCTTGGCTCTCTGTTCATCCATTGGGACATTTCAAAGACTTCATTTTGGCTAATCAGTCATCTGTCCACTCCTGGAGTTTTGTTTCAAACTGGGTATGTTTGTCCAGATGAGTTGTAACTTTCCTAGCATCTTATCTGCATGCCTGTTTCTGCCACCTTTCCTCTGCAAGTTGCAGATGCCCTGTCCCACAGCAAGCAGTGAAAGGAAACGATGGAACAATGTTGGCTGACAGTGAGAGAGCAGTGATGTGTGCTACAGTGAGTAGCTACAAGCCTTCACACTCTGGGGTTTTGCCAGTTTTTTAAGCTCATTGTTAGAACTTGGAGAAGGAGACAGTTCTGCCATTGTCCCAAATGACATCAAGGCCAGTCATCCAACATACTCATTTTTTAGTTCCTTAACATTTTCATCTCAGAAAATAATTGCTTACATTTTAGCCATCTACTCCTATGACCAAAATTTAGGCTTTGTCAATAAAACCAAAATCAAGCCAAACCAAATCAGACCAAAAAGCTGACCTGTTCTATTTATAAAATATTAAATTCTAATACGCTCCAATCTGATGCCCTTTGGCTCTCTTGCTTGGTTATTATTGCCAATATATCTAAACTTCAATCTCATTGATACTCTAGTATGATCACCTATCTAGGGTTTTTTTTTTTCCTATCTATCATATAAATCCTGACTCCTGTCTCTTGTCATATGATCAGGCTTCTGTTGTTCAACATAGCAACACTGTTATCCATTCAAGAGTCCTTCTTTTCCTATAGCTTATTTCTGAACACTATTGAAAAAAATTAGTCAATATTATATTAACATTCAGGGTTTCCAGTCATAACTAGGCCCTTTGTGCTACTAGATAAATGTACCATTTCTGGTATTGTTTTAAAATATCTTTTCTCAAACATTTAATTCCTTCTACTCCAGTGCTGGCTCCATATGCAACATCATTGAGAAAACAGAAGCTGTTAGATTAAAACACCATCACCTTGCAACACCTCCCCATAAGATAGCTTTTCAGTAGATCATTCTTTGTGTTTGAAAGAGTTCCCCTTTCCCATCTAATGCTCATCCCTAACTGTATGCGTTCTCCCCTATAGTATTAGCAATCTTTAGTCAAGTATGCCTTCTCTTGAATTTCTTTCTACTTGACAGTTGCTCCAGATTCCTTTCCATTGGTATTGAAAGATACTCAGACTCTCATATCATTTAAAACAAAAAAACACTAACAGGACCGTTTCCTCCTTCCACCCAACTACATCTTTTCTCTTTATAACTATAAAAAAGAGTTATCACCTTTCTTCATCTCAAAGTTACTCTTCAACTTATTGTCCTTGGGCTCTATTCCTATCATTTTATGGAATAACCCCTGTCAATGATACTAATGGCATTGTCATTGCTGAATCCATCATTTGCTTTCTGATCATTTTCTCCCTATTATCTCCATAGGCTTCAAATTTGACAATCATTCTGTGCCAGAAATTTCTCCTGTCCTAGGCTTCTGTAAACTCAAGCTGCATGCATCTCCCATCACTCTTCTGGCTGCTTTTGCTCTGGCTTCTTTGCTCTTCCCTTCCTCCACACAGAAACACTAATATTTCTCAGGTCCAAACTCCTCTCTCTTTCTCTCACTTCCCCTTCTTCAATGTATCTCAACTTGGAAATCATTCCCATTGGGGATCTTCCCAAGCCTTCACAAATAGGGTTGTATGCCTTCCAATGTAACTTTTCAAAGAACCTCAAGCCTATTTCCTATTTGCATGTATTTCAAATCTTATCACTGCTAATTTACAGGGTGCCATCCCCATGGAACTATGAATTTCTTGGAAACAAGGATTGGCTTACCTTTGCTCTTGTAACTTCAACACTGAACTCCATGTCGGCAAACTTTTGTCACATCACAAATATTTGTGAATAAAATTTGATTGTAATTGAGGGAGACTGGTTTTCTGAAAATTTCCAGACTATCTGATACAATATGGGATACTTGAAAAACAGGATATTAATGGGTTCAGTATGGCTGGTAAGTTTAATTAGATGGCCCTACACCACCAAAATGTATTTCCATCTCCTTATAGTTATTGCAATGTGATTCTCAATAGGAAACGCAGGGCCCCTGTGTTTTTAAAAATTTTTTTTCCATTTACGTATTCAAATAATTAAACTACTCAATTCTTCTTAAAGGATTTAAGGAAAGGGTTATGAGATAAAGCTCATTAATTAAATATGTAGTCATGTTAGAGATTTATGGTTATCACATATTTCTGGAAAAAAGTATATGTCTGGATATACATGTCTATATCTACATATAATTATGTTTAAGTTGATTCGAATTTCAGTTAATAAAAAGGTAGCAATTACTAATAAGGGTGAGGCTGAAAATATAGCACACTTGAAGTTCTATTCCACAACAAACAAAGTAAACAAATTTATAAGTTACATTTTTTCTTTTCTTATAAATACTCTCAAAGTTAAAAGTTATTGGCCTAGTTTCTACTCTGATAAAAATAATGATGACTAATATTTACTTGAATTTTTACCACTGTATTTTACCTAAAATATTTTGCCCTTCATTTCAGGAAACTAGCTTCAATTAACACTTCAATTTGCTAAGAAATTTTAAGCACAAGTCGAGAGGGCTCATATTTTCTTTAAGAATTGAACTATTCTTAAAGAACATTCCTAAAGACTTGAACTATTCTTAAAAATACAATGTATTTGTAATTATTTTTTCCCTTATACCAATAGGAGACACCATTCAATAATTTAATGATATGATTGCTTGTGAAACATGGTTAGCACAATAGCAATTTTCCAAATATAAATCTCAATGAAACTGTTGTCTCCTGGAAAAGAGAATGTTGACTTGCATGTTCATGAATACTTTCATGTTTTCCTGCAAGGTAACAAAAATTCACAGAATCACAGAATCTTGAAGCTGGAAAGGGCCTTGGTGATTGTAGAGTCCAAATATCTCATTTTACACATAAGAAAACTGAAAACTGATTTCCCAGACCCACAAAGGCTACTAAGAAAGTTCTTTTTAGTTTCTCTACCACATAGAACTCTTTTCTTCTTCCACAAGTACCAAAGCCAGCATCTTTCACGTTCTCTAATGTCTCATTTTCTGCCTCATCTGCAAGCAAATGCAGAGTTCCAGGCAGGCCCAGTGAAGTGCAAATCTCTTGCATGGCCTCTCCTTTCTTCTCCAGGACTTTTAATACACTCTTCCTTCTGTTGGGAGAATGTCTTCCTTTTCACTGTAGATTTCCTATTTTAAGACTCAGCTCAAAGGTTACCTCTTTCAGGAAGATCTCCCTGACCTGAAAGGCTGAGATAAGTGTCTTTTCATTACGCTTCTGATAAGTGCTATTTTTATTGGCACCACAGTATGTACATTATTGCATTGGAATTGTGGACTGACTTCTCTGCTCACCTGTTCTCCAGGTCCCAGCACAGGGCTGGTTCACAGCTGGAGCTCGAGGAATATTCACTGCATAAGTGAACAATTTCATGAGTAGAATCAGATATTCATACATGCTAAAACAAAAATATGAGCAGAGAGGGCATTGTACAAGACAATAGCAGAAAAAAATGGATTCAATCATTAATTCATCCTGATAGTATTAGAAATTAGTGTATTATTAAACTTTATTTCACTTTACTACATGCATAAATTTGTGCATGTGCACACACATATTAAAATGACAGAGCTTGAAAGGAAAGAAACACTTTCAGCTAAAAATTCTACCCAAGTGACTAATCCATAGGCTCTGTGGAATAATTTCTATGCAGCTCCTTAGGGCAAATACAATAAAAGAAAACCTGGGCTAACCATATATTCTTATGAAGATGCTGTGGCTGAGCCCACCAAACACCAAACCACCCTGTCAAAGCATGCACAGGGAGAATGGGCTACCTGGTTGCCTCTCTGTACTGCGTTTTCTGATGAAGATTTAGCTTGGAAGACTCTTACGCCCTGCCCTTGCCTGAGTCTTTGAAAAGCACTTACTGTTCCGTGCCAGCGATCAAACCGAAACCTCCATCAATTTCTTTGAGAAAAAAGCTACATGATCCAGCTGACAAAATGATGTATATTATGAATAATAAATTTCTCAAGGGTTTCAGTCTACGTTATTTACTAGACAACCATAATTTGTAATGTTTACTTAAACACTGGCTCTCAACAAAACACTTAGAAACACTTAGCATCTTGTCCCTGAGCAGTTTGCATCTGAAATTTGGACTGCTTAATTTTATTGAGTGGAAAGAATTTTAGTATGCTGCTACCCCAACCACCACCAAGGCCGCCAACATAAGCCATATCTGCACCAGAACTGGACCGTGATGTCTGGAAAAACATATGAGTGAAAGCTGCAATGTCACTGTTTTTGGAGCAAAACAATGTCTGTCATGAATCACTGCCTAGTGAAAGACAAGTCTTCACCATGACTCCAGGAGAAAACACGATATACTTTATATATAAGCAAGAAAGTCTAGGCTGGAATACTTTCTGTAACCTCTGGAGTCTTTTTTCTTTTTTTATCATCTGATACACTTTACTGGTTGCTTTAGCATTTAAAATGAATTAAGTGCTATTAAACCCCATTTTTAGGTAGTTTCATCAGTACAGCCTAAGGGGATATAAAGCAAGGAGCTTTCTCTGGCAGAAATCCAGATACTAATGGTGTTAAAATGCCTTCTTATTGCATTTAAGTCAGTAGTTAGGTCAAGTAGACAAACATATTTTAGAATATGTTTAAATAAGCACTCTATTAAGTGTTTCTTTTCAACTCACTCATATTCTCTTACTTATTTTCTTTCCTGCTAATACAGAAAGTGACATAGTCACAGGGACTCTGGCTTTTGTGTCTAGAAATACTGAGTTTGATAGTTAAACTTGGAATACCTGAGACTCATAGAAATGATGATGATTATGACGAGGAAACAGGGGGCCAACAGAACATCGCAGAGGACAAAAAGAATAAGAAGGGTAGCAAATCGCCACTGGGTAAACAGGCATCAAGGTGAAACGTGTCCCTGAACACTTGATTGTATCTTGTTTACAGCAGTAAGAAAACTGGCTACCAATTGTGCACATAAATTTAGGTTCTGTTTGGTCTGTGAAAAAAAAATGAGTTTCAAACCTCATTTACAGCTACCACGGTTTTGGCAGAGAATGATATTACTAAAGAAACTTAACAAGAAGTGTGGCATTTTAATTGTAAACATCTAACTATAAATAAAATTGGGATATTTGTTTTTTGTAGCGAGTGAAGAGAGACTGAAAAACGGGCAGGAAATGAAGGGCATAAGGAGAGATTTTCATTGCTAAAATGGTGTGTGAGAAGTGGTGCTCCTGGACAATATGAAAGGCTAGGCAATCCTTAGTTACGATTTAGAGTAAGCAAAGTGGCAAGTGGATGAAATAAAAACAAGGGAACTCTTAGAGCAAGAAAATTATGTCCATAAAAAATAATAATATTCATGTGGTAAAAAATAGAAGGAGAAATAATGAAAATGAGAATTTCAGGTAAGCTTTGCAAAATGTTGATAAATTATACGAGGCAAAGGGCCATTTCAAAAATTTTTTATATGTTTATATGTACCTAGCAATGTATTTGACAAAGAGTGGCTGCTCAATAAATAATCCTTTAGTATAGACGATGGATCGATAAACGGATGGATGGATAAATGGATGAATGGATGGATGGGTACATGGATGAATGGGAGGGACTTTTCCTATGCGATAGTCAATATAAAGTTAGGGATGAACCTTAGAATTTGGGAAGCAGTAGAAGTTAGAATCCTAATGTATGAAGTTCTAGAGACACACAAGAAATCCCATAACTGCTTGAATTAAGTCAACATGTTATGAACCTTCAAGGGGGAATTGCTATCTGGATGCTGACCCTTGACAGATCTTGATCAGCATCTGCTAGGATGTCCTCTGAACACCCACTACTGATCCATCCCATCTACCATGGAAATGGTTTGATGTTCAAATATAGGATGCAGTTCATAAGTAGTTGCTTAATTTAGAAACATATATGTTTGGGAGAATTACATATGCTGGGTCACACAATTGTTTAAGATGCCAATATATGAAAAGTATCTGTAATCTCTCTTCTCTCTTCTTTGAAAATATGGAAAATAACTATGTGATCCTACACAGACTAATAAAATATGATTTTATATTAGATGTATTCAACTCCTCTATATCTCTCATATCTTTCCCTATATTTGCTGGTTATATTAGTCTTCTGAACGTATGTATTTGAGATACTTTCAGTGAGGTACATCATCATTCAGCAATTTAATTCTCCTGAAGAAGTAGAAACTTCAATGTGCACAGAATATATTTTCCCCCCATTACTGTAATATTCAGTTGGGCTAAATTATCCTGTAACAGCATTTGATCATGCAGCTACTGGATCTGGCTTCATTTACTTTAGGGTTAGTAAAGTCACAGCTTAAATTGCTTAAGAGTTGGCAGCATGAAAGCTTCCTCTTCTTCCTTTATTAACTTCTTTACTTGTAAAGAGTTGAAAACTGGCATAGGAAGTGGAAGGTCAGTATGGAAGAAATACTACTGGTCATCACCTCTACTTTGGAAAGATCAATGAGATAAGGATTTACAAAGGATGTACAAAGAAAAAAAAAGATGCTCAAGACTTTTCTTGTTTTAAGCCATTTAATCCTCAAAGGGAAACCTAAAATCATATTTAAAAGCATATGAATAATAAGAATAATAAAAGAAACATTCAGATGGATAATTATTTTACTAAACGTAATAGAAAATCAGACACATTATTAATGTATATGCTTTAGGAAAATATTGTCATAGACCTTCTCATTTTCATTTGCAGTGAATTCAAGTGAGTGTCCTAAAGGAAGTGAAGAGAATTCTTCTCCTCTCTATGGGACTTTGACTTTCTAGAGCCAGACATAAAAGTGTGTTTACTATCCAAAGACAGGTGAATCATAAAATTGTGTTAAATGAGAAAATTTAATGAGGAAATTGTGTTAAATGAGAAAATTTAATGAGATAATGAGGAACACAAAGATGAAGGAAGTAAATATATATCACAGAGGAAGGGGATCACAGGGAATTTTAAGACCAGAGGAGCTAGGCTATGGTAAGAACATCCTCATCAAACCTGAGAGAAGTCTGCAAATAAAGGCAGCACAGATAAGATCATGATAGTATTAGAACCCAGACCCGGAAGCAGATCTGGAAGGCAGGTTACAGGAGCAGGAACGTTTACACCCTTCACCTGGAGAAAGGAGAATCCAGGAAGATGATTTTAGTCATTACTTTTAGAGTCAGAATAAGGTGTTAGGTATAAATAGTTGGAAAGGAAAAGTTAAGAGAAGTGTGTTTGTGTGTCTCTGTGTGTGTGCATATGTGTGTGTGTATAAAAACAGTCCCAAAAGGGAGTGGCAGTGTGGGGTGGGGTGTTGAGGAGTATACTGAAGGACACAAATCTGACTTGAAATTAGAAATAGATTCAGCTGAGTTTTCTACACTCTCTCCTGTGCAATCATGGAAGTATTATATTTTATGCAACACTTTTAGATATTTAAAAACTAGCAACCAATGTTATTAACATCAATCATAAACTACATCTGCAATTCAACCACTTGATATAGCCCTGCACATAAAATAGATATGCACCTTCATAAAATAAATAGTTCCTTCTCCCAACACAGGTTGATAAGCAATCATGGATCATGATGTATACGGCCAGGAAGAAACTGAAAAGATTTTGTTCAAGAGATGCAGGCCAAAAGCCTGCCTTCGAAAAGTTCTTCTGGACTTTTATTTCCCACATAGAACATTGAGGATGGTAATTTTGAAGGCACCATCAGAAAGACCCCTTACTCTGTCATATCACATTGGTCCATTTTAGGACAATAAAAGGTTTAACTCCCTTTTCTGGGATTTAAAAGTTGGGTTTCACAGAGTGCAGCTATTTCAAACCTGCAGCTGGCAGGCCATAGAATTGATACAGCATAATAACAATGCGCTTCAGAACTGGGACTTCCTTAGTATGGAAATGGCACCGTGGTACTCTTCAATGAGCAGCTTAAAGAAGATTTTAGTAATACTCAGCTGCAATTGCTCAGTGACAAAGGTACTCCCTAGCTGTACTTTTGACAGGGTTTAAACTCATGAGGGTATAGTTCATAGGGTACAGAACGTAACACTTCCTTCTGAGTTTGGAGAGGTATAATATGCACAATCACAATCTATTATTGGGAAAGGCTGAATGACAGTTAATGTCCAAAGATAGAAATGCTATCAAGTGCAAAGCAATCATCAAGAAGACCTGCTTAAACCAATTGTGTTATTTCTACATTTTCATATTTCTCTCATTAAACTACTTATAACTTTATATATAGCCTTTAGGGCATAGGGATTAGAGAAAATTTCAAAGAAAAAATAATAATTGCTTTGCTTTGGATTATTACCCTTTCATAGAAAACTACTAAAATTAAATCTACTAGTTAAATAGGAAGATATTTATTTAAGGAAAAATACTGCTTTCAAAATTTTCAGGTGCCCTAGGGCTCATTCCTGGGATCCTTTATCTCCTCTCCATAGGTAATCTCATCTATTCCCATGGCCTCAAATTCATCTATATGATAATGACTCCTAAACTGTATCTCTAGCCTTGACCTCTCCCCCTTCTCCAGGCGAGTATCTCTAAGGTATGCCTAATATGCATCTCAAATTTATCATGTTCAAAACAGAACTCTTCACTACCTTCCCCATCTCTCACTCTCAATCTCCTTTTTCCTCAATTTGTCTCATTTCCCCAGCTACCTACTTCACCAGTCAACCAACCCTATTGCTCACGCCAAACAAAAAGGCACCTTTGATTCTTCTCTTTCCCTCTCCCTTGACATAAAATTCACAAGTAGGACCTGCTGACTCTGTCACCAAATTATATCTTGTCTGTCGACTTCACTCCATCTCTGTCTCTGCCAGTCTCATCTATAGACGTGGTATCCCCTATCTCCTGACTGATCTTTCTGCTCCTTCTTGGTCTATCCTCTCATGCAGCAGACCAAGAAGTCTGCAAACATTGTAATGTGGATCACGTCTCTCCTGCTTAAAATCTTAACAATTTCTCAATGTATTTAGAATAAAATCTAAATTTCTGACCCTGGTCTATGAAGACCCATATAATCTTACCTGAGTCTACCTTTGCTCTCATCTAATAGCCCTCTCCCCTGAGCCAATGCTTTTAAGCCATAGAGCATTCTTTCTGTTCTTGAAACATGCCAATCTTGTTCTCATCTTAAGGCTCATTATTCCTGATGCCTTATGTGTCAGGAATGCTTTCCTCCCTAATTTTTACACTGCTGGTTCCTTCTTATAATTTAGGACTTTTCCATTTTAATTCTCTGCAAAGTATGTATCAGTAAATAATTTCTAGTTGAACGGTATCATTGTCTTTACAATTCACCACTGTATATCCAGTGCCTAGAAAAGTGTTAGTTTTCAATAAGTATTTGGTGAATCATTGATCTTCAGAATTAATGTGTTAATTCTGTAACTACCAGTGTCACCATATTTGAAGCAATTAGCTTCTTTATTGATAGGTTGGGACAATAATCTGATCATTTAGTTACAGAGCTTCTAGATTTAGAGCTGTAATACTTTGTAGTCTATAATAATGTCATAACCAGCTTCTGATACAAATAACTCAAAAAATGGGAGTGAGAAAAGTGAAAATAAACCCAAGATATCAATTTACTCAATTTTTTTCATTTGTACTTTAATTGGGAATTAGATAATTTTGCTACCATACTACAGGCAATGCCTTAGTTACTATTTTATAGTCCCAACTACTAATTTTAAAAAGTTTCCACTTAATTCAGAATTAAAGAATAATTGGCTTCTTCAATTGAACTGTCTATTAAAATAAGAATGGCTGCTAAAAAGTTTGAGAACAATACTATATTTCAACAGTATGTGGGAAGAGTAGTCACGAGCTGGTCTTTGCTTAAATTCTACCTTTGTTCCTCACTAGTGGTGTGACTTCAGGAAACATTTTTGTCTTTCTGAACTTCAGTTTCCTCTGGTTAAAAATGATATAGTAACACTTAAATCATAGAATTGTTATAAAGTCCCTAAATTCCTCACAGAAAATAGAAATTCAATTATCATGAATTATATTCTTTTTTTTCTTTCTACTTGTTCGTTGTGTACACTTCTCTTCAAATATCAAGGCTTTATTTTTGTTTTTAATTGCAGCCGATGACTTTGTGTTCTGACGGTGGTTCTGTAATCAGGCTGGAGAGGAACTATCACAGTGAGAAGAGTTGCACAATAAACCCTTTTGGCACTTTGTTAAAGCTCCTCAGAAATCTGCCGGTACCAGAACTTTCCCTCCTCTGCACCACTGCATCGCCACCACAGACTGTATTTCCTAGCAAGAAAATTTAAAACTAGCTCAGAAGTAAAGGGAAGAGAGGACTCCTGTGCTTATATTTAGTTTCTACAAGGACAAGAGAATAGATAAAAATTACACGTAACCACAGAACTCCTTATCTGTAAGAAATCCTATTGTCTTTTACCCAATGACGAAACGAGGTTTTGCAAAATTGATTGCTTCCCTTGTCTTATAATTTTTCTTCTTAAGGCACTGGACTCTCTCCAATCTACTCTATGTATTGCATTTGCATAAATTTGTTCCCATACCAATCTTCCAGTCCTAGGATTCATTTGCTGGCTCTTTGGATTCCCATTTAAAGCAACTATAAAGTTTAAAAATTTCAACTTTATCACAGAGTCACTTTTTAAGGAGAAAAGAGAATATTGACTCTAAAATAGATAATAGAAATAAAATAGGCAAAAATAAATAACTTTCATTTCCCATGTGCACACATAACCTATGAGGTTAGGTGGCATAACAAGTTGATGACAAATAGGTGACTAGAACCTAGCCTACCAATTCCTATTTAATGTTTTTAATTCCTATACTGTGGGCCAATTTCTATATGTGAAATATGCAGTTATTGCTTGTGTAAGTGTGAATAGCTATGGTGGGTTTACAGCCTTTTCTCGCCATTGTTGCAAAGACCCAGGCACATTGCTCTTGCTGATGGGACAGTCTCTCTACAGAGTGAGCAATGACACTTGGAAAAAGAGAAAGTCAGAATGAATCTATCATGATCTATACGATATAATAATCATTCAATTAAGGTCATCTATTTATTTTAGTATAAAACATTAACATCAACAACCATATTTAATGCATTCAATTCAACAAATAAATATTTATGGAACAAAATATGATTAGTGCAGTGCCTAGCTCTAATAAGTGCTTGATAAATGTTAATTATTACTATTTTTATTTCTCTGTATCACATACAATATATAATTCTATTAGGAGTCTATAAAGTAGCTATTATTATTTTTATTAGTGTTATTATAATTATCATCCTCACTCAAGTTTTACAAGTGAGAAAACAAAACAAGGCATAAACATAATCTCTGCCACTCTAAACCACTGAGAATTTGACAAGAGGTTAGATTATCTATTTGTGTCCTGCACCCAGTTCAGTGCTGCCCTCTATTAGTTTTAGGCAGAAAGTCACATAGTCCTCATGTGACTCCTTCCAGACTCAGGGATTCCAGTATTTTATTTTGTGTTTTACTCACTGTAGTCCACAGAAGGATCTTAATATACTGAGGCCAGTTCTCTCTCCCAGTAATTTCTACCAAATGGCCTTCTGTTAAATTCTCTCTGGGGCTTCAAGAAATAATGTTAATCTCTCTTCTCTATGGGTATCATGATATCATGGTGACAAACCGTCATGACATGTCTCCTTCTCTTCTTCAGGTTCAACATCCAATTCCTTCAGCAATGCCCTATGTGATGTATCCTGTACTTTACTATTAATTGATTTTTTTCTCTGTGTACTCCCATTTATCCATGCCCATTTTTTAAAATGGGCAGTCAGAACTTTATAAAATATTTGAGTCATGGGCTAGTCCAAAGTATAGTGGGCCAAATAAGTGTCCTCAATCTTTAGCCTACAAAAATCGTATGCAATCCCAATTTCAAATTTCAGCCCAGATGTCACCATTTTGATACAAGCATCATCTTCACTCAATTGACAAGTAGACATCACCATTTTAATATTCATTTATATACAAATATGTTCCCTAATCTCTGGAAGACAGCTAGGATATATCTGAAGCATTTATGTGAGCATTTTATGTGTTTTGGTGGGAATGGCAACAAAACATGAATTCTATACATCCAGCACCTCTGCTGCCTGTCACATGTGGTAGGCAGTGGAGGAACTGAATGAGTAGAATGAGTATTTTGTGTAAAGAAAACAACAGGTGCAAACTCCCTGAGGCAAAAAAGTGCTAGGGACATTTGAAGGAAGAAATGAAATCCAATATCTTGGTGTGGTGTGGAAGGTATGGTATGACATTGTACTATCTACAGTTTTAAAGTAATTCTTGGTACATTAACACTGATAAGAATATTGAACAGAGATGACCAGGAGTAAAATTCTATGTTTCGACAAAATGACATCTTTCCAGGTGGACAATAACAATTTCAAATACGTATATGGTTGTTCCACCATTTTCACTCAAGTTCCGATTAATCCATCTTCTATATTTGAAAACATTGGGAAGAATTTTTTATTTGTATTGTTGAACAAAACATTAAAAAAGTTGTTTTTCCTTTTGGTTTGTGACTATTAAAAATTGTGTTTCTATGGAAAAAAGAAAGGGTTAAAATTATGAATGTGTAAGTCAAATGAAAGTCAGCTGCTTTTTAATAGACAGCTTGTCAAAATCTTTAAAAGAGCACACATCATCACCCTTTTCCCCCATAGAATACCTATAGTTCTCTGAGGGATTCCAGTGATCTTTGGGAAAAAAATGTGACAAACATTGCATTAGGTATATTTGCTAAGAACTTTACATTGTCCTAAGATTGTAAGATTCCCTATACTTACTATCAAACAACAGGGTAGAGTGGCATATAAAAATGTGACAAGATGAATATTGCAGCTGTTGGAACTCAGAAAACAATACCCCAAAATGAAAGCCTTGGAAGCAAAAGTTTTCCTGTCACCTTCTGCTGCCCTCCTGTCTCTCAGTCCTATTCTTCCCCAGGGTTAGCCATAGAAACTAGAATCCCCTTTCCTTTAGGTGGGTCATAGAAACCTGAACCCTATTTTCCAAAGCCAGCCAAAAACCCTAAAAATATGACTCTAACTTTCCCTCTGCCTTTCTTTGCAAAAACTGGCCATAAAAATTATCTGATCTACCTTGTTTGGCTGTAGGACATGAGAACCCAATTTGAGAGAGGGTCCTGCCCCATACCGAGAAAGGAAGAATGCATGCTCAGAGAGGCCGAGAAGAATCTAGATGGTCAAGCCTGGCTGGTTTCCCCATTAGATCTAGTAGCATTAGATCATGTCCTTTTTGTCCAATCATATTACTACATGGCTGTCCATATGTTGTTGAACCTAAGCACAAAAATAGACAATTTCCCTTGTATCTTTGTGTCTTCATTCTGAAGACTCCCATGTACATGTTAATAAATGTGTGTGCTGTTTCTCCTATTAGTCAGCTTCTTGTCATTGATTTTCAGCGAACTTTCAGAGGGTGAAAGTGGAGTTTCCCTTGGCCCTTACACTGCTAACAAGTATTACAGAAATTCAGGGAGGAAAATAATCCAAAGATGATGAAATATTAAACCTAGGGTAATTTTCATGGAGGAAGAATGTTTTAGGACCCATATGCTGTAGGACGTAAAGGTTGCTGGTGGGTCCAACAGAGGTTTCTCAGTCAGATATGCCCAACACAATTCATAGGCTGAATTGTGGCTGAATTGTGCTGAAACTAAAGACATTTTCCCTCAGCCTTTATAAGGCTTAATTTTTCCAACCTATCAAACAAGTATTTTTAAAATGACCATAAAAATAAATACTGAGAGATATTTATGGAGCTGCTGGTGACAAGTATCATGGCTCAAGGCAGTACTTGATATAGGCAGTAGGGCTTTGGAAGCCAGCAGTGGATTGGTCTCCTTTGTGTTGCGATTTTAGAGCTCCTTCCTAAAACTCCTTTTCCTACACTAGAGACACATCCATTTGTATACAGGGGCTATTTAGGTCATCAAGAGGGGATCCCTATGGTTTCAACCCATGATCAGTATGACTTGTTCCACAAATTCAGAACTGGTATACACTTCAATTTTTGATTGTGTTTAGTTAATCCAACTGCCCACCCAATCCCGCTTAAGGGCAAATATTTTTTGGCACCTACTTCCCTTCTGTAATTTCTTAAGGACATGGGAATTTATCCATTGAAGTGTTTCAATTCTCTTCCAAGTGGCCAAGGAGAAATGAATTAGTTCTGCTTATGTTTGTTTATTTTTGGCCTCGAGGCATCACTCTGTAAGACAGGGCCTTCTAACTCAGTGAAGTATTTCTCTTTGTTCACGGGATGCTCCTGCAGCCCAGATCTTGCCCAGTCTGCAGAAGTATCTCGAATTAGATTCATTCTTTTCTCCCTCCCTCTCTCCTTCCTTCTTTCCATTCTTTTCACCATACCATTTCATGCACAACCAACGAATCCTTACAGAAAAATCAGACATTCCTGAGAATCTTAGAGCCTCATAAACTGGGGCTGGGATACCAGTCTAGATTCTCTTTCCTTCCGGACATTTTACTTTAGGGAACAGTTTGATACTTTCCCTGTCAGTGGGTGGAGAAAAACATCAGTTTGGTCTTTATATCCAGAAACCGATGCCTCGCTATCCAAAGTAATCTTTTTTATCCCCCTCAGCCAACAGAAAGGCAAGTTTACTAAGCTTCTCAACAAATAGAAACTGTTACTCACTAGCATTTTCTAAGAACAGTCAGTGACTACTGCCTCGTATATGTGGTACTGAGAAAATACATTGCAGAGGGTTTTTTTCTGATCACTGTTGCTCTGTTTCAGGTTACCCCATGATCCTCATCCGTACATATAGGAGAGAGAGTCAGGGTTCTACTGTCTTCTCAAGGAGTCCTCTTTTAATTCAAGGCTTAGGAGGCACCCTGATGCAAAAATATTTCTAAGGAAATAATAACTTTATTGTCTAAGGAAAAAATCTGAACAGATGACTTTGGGAGGTTGGGAGAGATGAGAAACTACAACTAAAGGAGTAACAGGAGAAGTCTAAAGGCAAATTTCCTCTCTGATGTGATATTGAAGATCCACAGCAGACTGGGAGCTACAAGTTTATTTTCAAAATTATTTTTCCTAAGGAAGATTTAAAAACATTATTTACATGTGAATAAAACCAATCATATATGAAGATAATTTACTAGCTCATAGTAACATCCTACTTATTCCTCACTATTCAAAATGCAAGACAGAAGCATAATATGCTTTAGAGAAGATGTGGATTTTTTTCTTTTTCTTATTTTAGAGACAGGGTCTTGCTCTGTTGCCCAGGCTGGAGTACAGTGGTATGATCACAGCTCACTGCAGCCTTGATCTCCTGGGCTCAAGCAATTCTCCCACCTCAGCCTCCCGAGTAGCTGGGACAGCAGGTACATGTCACCATACATGACTAATTTTTTGATTTTTTGTAGAGACAAGTTCTCACTATGTTGACTAAGCTGATCTCAAACTCCTGAGCTCAAGTGATCCTCCTGCCTTGGCATCCCCAAGTACTGGGATTACAGGCATGAGCCACCACACCTGGACAAGACATGTGTTTTTATATCAGATAGAATAGGGTCATACTAGCAAAGAGCACAAAATGTTATGCAACTGATCTCTCAGATTTCTCCTTTATAAAATGATAGCTATATAACTATAAAATATGATTATATTACTCCTTTTAAAAATTGCTACAACAATTAAATTTTATAATTCATGTGAATAAATGTATATTTATTAGCCTTCAACTTTTTGACTGTGTAATTTAATCAATGTACTCAGCTCCTGTGCCTCAATTTTCTGATTTTTAATGTTTGCATGATTATAGTAACCACTCAAGGGAATATTGTGAAGATCTTATACATGTTAGTTCTTTGAGTAGTGACCATTAAGTATATGTGGTGATGATGATGATGATGATGATGAGATATTCTGACTGCCTGGTTGTAGTAAACACCAATAGATTGTGATCATTAGTTTATATTCTTTATTCAGAGCTCTTTAACTTAAAAAAATCCACCTTCTGTAATTTATAGTGCATTAACTAATAGCATAGTTGCCAAACTCACACTCTTCCTTTCTATTTCAATGGTTATTTTTAAACTTTTCTTCCTTACTTTATATCTGTCTTCCTTTCTTTCTTACTAGGTAAGGCCTGAATATTTTACACCTAACTTTAAAACTGCCCATTAAATTATATAAAATAATGAACAAAACAGGTAAGTTGAACTAGAAACAGCACTGGTCTTAATAGAAAGAGACCTAGGTTCCAGTCCCCATTCTGACACTTTCTATGAGAACTTGAGATGGATTATTATTTTGAATCTAAATACACGTTTATTACTTCTGCTCTTGAAATTCAGCTAACTGAAGGATCATTATAACTCTTCTAGTTTCCTAGCTTCTAGTTGTCTCCTGACCTTTAAGTTGTTGCTTCTGCTGCCATCTTCCTCCTTTACAGCATCCATTTCAAATTTGAAAGACCCCTTGGTTATATCATGATTGTTTCAGAAGAGCTGTCTCTGTTAGTCCATCTTATAGAAAATTGACCAGTTAGGTTGGCTGGTCTTTAAACTAGTACACTGTACAGTCCAAACAGCCAAAATGAGCAGAGGGGCCTGATGACACAGAATAGAGTTTAGGGAACTCTATTCTGCTGATGTAAGCAAATGTTTTTCTTATAAGGCAACAGGTATAGAAGGCAATATGACTGATTCATATAAAACAAAGTTTAAGACTATATGCCTGGGCCAGCATTTGGCACCAAGAAAATAAAGCCGAATAAGGCATAGTTTTTGCCTTTGAGGAGCTCATAGTCTAGTGTGTTAAATATAAATTACATTGAGATAAAATGAGTGTGTGACTGCTATCAAAAGGTATGTACTCTTTGCAAGGGCAAAATAAAAGGATCTTAGCTTATGTTGGATGTTAAGAAACATTTACTCTTTAGAGTATGATCCTTGAGCCTGAGTCTTAAAGGATGAGCAAGAATCTGGAAAAAAAAAAAGTGTCAGAAAGTCATTCTACATCACAGAGACATGGATGAAGAACAAAGGTAGAGAAGTGTAGCAGAGGACTGGAGTGTGTGTTACGTGTGTGTGTGTGATTCTACAACTACCACCATATGCTGCGTAACAACATTTTGGTCACCAATAGGCCATAGCTAGGGTAGTGGTTTCATAAGATAATAATAGAGTATTTTTACTATACTTTTTCGATGCTTACGTATGTTTAGATGTGCAAATGCTTACCGATATTTTATAGTTGCTTACATTACTCAGTACAGTATTATGCGTTAAAGGTTTGCAGCCTAGGAGCAAATGGATCATACTCTCTAGCCTAGGTGAGTAGTAGGCTAAACCATCTAGGTTTGTGTAGGAAAATGATGATGTTTGTATAACAACGAAATTGCCCAGTAATGCAATTTTCACAATGTGTCCCTGTAGTTAAGTGACACATGACTGTGGTTCAGCACTTCTGGTCGTCTAGAGAGTATGACAGATGATTAATACATGAATGAGAAGGGAATGGGAATAGAAAGAAAAAACTGAGGGTCAGAGTGGGTGATTAAAGACATAGAACAGGGGAGAAGAACTGATGAATCTCTCTCCTAGAGGAAATGAGAAAAAAGGAAATGGAGAGAATTCTTAGATGGAGTGCTACTTACTATAAAGGGCTTCTCTCCCTTGAGACCGGAGGAAAGAAAGTAAAGAAAGCAGTATAGGTAGATAAACATTTTAATGGGGAGCAGAGTGATGAGGCCCATTCTCCCCAGTGGCTTTCATTCTTCTGTGAGGTAGTTGAGGGGCTTGCCTGCTACGAGAGTGTATTGGGTGGTAAAAACCTTGAAGAGAAGGCCAATGTTTTGGCATATTCACTAAAGATCACAGGAAAGAAAAATCACTATGGGTAAATAAACAAAATAACCAGTGAAAAATAAATAATCAAGAATAAGTAAAATATTAGGCAGCATAAAAGGTCCATCTAAGACTGTTTGCAATGAATTTGTTGACAACAAATAAGCAAGGCTGGATGATTTTCACCAACATTGTCTTGCTCTCTGGCTCTAGGAGGAAAGGATGCAGATTGCAGTTTTGATCTTTTTCTATCCTCTCTAGAAGTTTCCAGTTAGGGTTATGTTTTTTCCACAAGAGAAGGTTGGCGGGGGGCTCTTAGTTAGAATGATTCAGCTTAGGGGTCAGGCTGGCAAGGCTTATGGCAAGAGCTAGGTGGGGAACAATGAGAAGCTGATTTTCAGGGTAGTGTGAGGATCATTAAAGCAGAGGACTTTATGAGGTTGAAGAATTGGCGGAATGAGAGAGACTATTAGAAAGCTATAAGATGAGGTGATGTGGGAATCAACAGTATAGTATGAGACTGTTGGAATTACTGATGTGACAATAATTCTGGGGTTGATGCTACAGGAGGCTAGAGCTAATAATAGTTCAAATTAGTCCTAATATTCAAACAGAACAGGGGAAGTAGTCAAATGACCGAAAATTTTCGACTCCGTTTTCTGCCCCGTGTTTTGGCATAATGTTTTAAAGGAAGGGTAACAATAGCTAGACTTTTGTATAATATTTTCTTCTTGTTTTCCCCCTTGTCCCACCTCCTTATCAGTTTGAAACGACTTTACTTTGAGTCCCATAAAACCCCCAGTAAGCAAAGTTGTAGACTGTGAAGCTCTACTTTATTCGGTGTAAATAATCAAAGTTACTTAAGGTTTTACACATATTACAAAATTCCTGGGATCAGGGTCAGGATGAAGTATTTCTGGCCCTGGTACATTTGCTGAAATTTTGAATCAGGTAAGAGTGAAGGAAACAAGACCCCAGACAAAATAAAGAGGTAAACATCTGTCACCTTTGTCCTCCTGCTCCTTGTGTGACAAAGGTTGCCATGGTGCTAGAAGAGAACAGAACTCATAGAAAACAAGCAAAATGTACTGTACGTAATATGAGGATTTTAAAAAAATCTTTGATTTTTTTTTTCCTCTGAGTCAGACTTGGTGAGAAAATTTTCTGACTCACACAGTATGTTAGATGCCATGTTAACAGTAACTTCTTCCAATATAGCATACTCCAACCAGAGCTGTTTCAGCTTTTCCTATTTAATCCTTGGGCCCTCGGGGATGCAGCTATTGGGCTGTTGTGTGTAGTTTCTGGTGATAAAGATTTCTGATGTAAAGGATTTCCAAGGGATGACAAAGTCCATGATGAGGGACTGGGTGTGGACCAAATAAGTGGTTTGGAGACAAAAGCCCTCAGCTTTTAAGGTGTGAAACAACCTCTGCCCTTTGTTTTCAAATAAGTCATATCTGGCTGATCAAAATAAATAATGTAGCACCATTTGGAAGTTTCCTCTGAAGAAAAATGCCTGCTCTGGGCCAAAAGCTGCAGCAGTGAACCTACTCCTGTCAAAGTGATTTTCCCCCCTTCTTTGTTCCTCTTGATAATCCTAACAGTCTTTTGTATGTACACAGAGCTGAAAGCTATAATAACCCCAGTTTTACAGATGAAATAACTGAGGCTCAAGGACAGAACGAACCTTCCCCCAAAGTACACGGCAGGATGGTAGTGAAGCTGGAGCTAAAGTCTCAATCTTCACATCCTGCTGCCTTCCTGCATGGCCGGCCTGGTCCCTGGTAGAGAAAACCAGTGTTTCCCCATGAGTTCATGTGCATCTGTGCGTGTGTCCTCTGTGCACTCAGGCCTCCAGGACTTTTGTCACCGTCCAGAATCACTGGTCTTGACCATGACACATTCTCCAAGAAGCTGAACTCCTCTGTTTTTGTTTGTTTATTTTTACACAGTAGCACATCTGTGTGCAAAAAGAGAGAATGTGGTGTCCAAGCTTCAGGATCTGACCCCAGAAGCCTGGCCAGAGGCGTCAGTCCGGCTTGCACTTCGGTCTGAGCTGCACTCGGGGGGAGGCGCCGGGCTGTTTAGCCGCCGTATCCCCTGGCAATCTGTTCAGGAAAATAGACAAGAAAGGGCTGCCCAGGGCTGCGCCAGCTTCAGAATCCTGCTGCCATCTAGGGATGAGATGAAGCGTCTTCCAGCATGCAGCCGCCCTGATGGATCGCTGGGGCCTCGGGCGGGGTGCGCCGCTGTCCTTTCGCAGCCGTCCGGGCGACTCTGCACGTGCAGCGCGCGGTCCCCCGACCACCCCGCCCAGCAGCCCGCAACACCCCTGGTCTGCCGCGGGGGACCCTGCCTATGCCATTCGGGGTCGAGACTGGCGCGGTGGAAACCGCAGAGCAAAAGGAAACACAGACAAAAACAGTGAGAAGGTAAAAAGAGAGCGAGAGAAAACAGCCAGGGAGCAAGGAGCAGAAACCCTGCAAGAACAGAGACAAAAAGGGGAAGGTCCATCAGCGGAAGCGGGCTGCCCTAATCACCTGCGATGCGTGTGTTTATGGAACCTTGTCGCTGTCACCGCGCTGGTGTCCACACGCAGCTTAATGAGGTCCAAAGCGTCAAGCTACTTTCTTTTCCATATATGATTTTCAAGGTTTCCTTTTGCAAAAAGGAGCGGACGGGGCGGGGGGAGTGCAGGGAATAGGGTGGTGGAGGAAGTGGGTGGGGGGTGGGGGTGCGGAGAGGCGGGGTAGGCGGGGGGAGATACTACTGCCTTTAGTAAAGATTGCATAGAAAATCCGGAAAGAGGAGACTCACGGAGTTAACTTTATTGTTTTATGTTACGGTGTAAGCATCTCTTTCTTCTACAAACAGAACAATGGGCCTTTCAAACAAGGGAAGGGGGAGAGGGTTGACTGGCGCGGGTGGAGCGGGAGGGGGAAAGGGGAGGGGTCAGGGATTGGGGAAAGGGTCCTGCTGTTGACTGGGAGGCCCTACTGGGAAACTTCAAACCACATTCTTTCTGAAAGGAAGTGTTATTAAAAGTAACTTTAATCCTTCCAGCCAGAAGGCTCATAAAAGCATACAATTAAGTCAAACAAATGACAAGAGCATTTTCTCTCCTACCTGTTTCCCCCTTCTGAGAGTAATTAGTACAGGCTAGTCTTGTCTCATTTTGTGCAAATAGAAGCAGAGCACTTTGGTAGGTGCCAGATTTTCTCTTACTTTCCTCAACCTGCCTCTTCCTTCCCTATCGCCCCACCCAAAACCCGGTTCAGCTCTTGGTACCAACCAGTCTGCCTGCAGATCCAGCCAAAAACAAAGGGGCGAATTTCAATATTTCCTCTTTGTGCAAGGTTAATTGAAAATCAAAAAGTCACTTTTCAAATGTCATATTAAACCCGCCACTGCATCAATTTCCTTTTGGTTCCCATCTCCATAGGCAAGAGAAAAGTGTTTTGCGGCGGAGGGAGGCGGGGGAAGTAAGGACACAATGAGGGAAAAGAGAAAGAAAGAAGTGAAGGGATTAAAAAAATCAGAGATACACACACACTTTGATTACAGATAGGCTAACATGCAGCGGAAAATTGTTTCCCAGAGTGTCCTCAGTCAAAGACAGTCTTTACATTCGGTACTGCGTTACTTGATATTCCAGAGACGGAATTGCATCCTAAACCTAGAGAGATTAGGCCTCCATGTTTTTATGTTTTAGTAGATGGATCACAATATGATTGTCATAAATGCCACCGGATTTTAAAACCTTAAAGGGTAATGTAATAACCAGGCCATCTTCAGTCACCCCTCCCACTTTTTATACCCCTCTGAAACAGGTACAGAAACACACACACATCCCCACAGATAGAGATACAGCCCTATAGGGTTCTGACAGTCAGTTTTTGTCACAAGGTATTTTGGAAGTGTTGGGCTGGAGTTTAATGACCTAGCATCCTTAGCTTTGCTCCTGGCCCAGTAACTGTTCTCTGTCTGGATTTCCTGAGACTCAATTTTCTCCTTTCAGGCATCATATCTGCCTCCTGAATTCACTACTCAGACTACATGAGGGGCCACATGAATAGAACAAACTCATACGAATGCTTTACCCTCTTCTCGCATTCCCTAGGTCTTGTCCCGGATTAGGTGATCTTAACAAGTTCAGTTTTCTGGAGTGGAAACCTGGCTTGCTGTTGCCAGTATTCCTGAGGTCTGCAGAATGGCCTGGGGATAGAACTATCTGTTGCCAGGCTTCTTCATGCTCACTGTGTGTGTTTCCTGTGCCCCCTGCTGCTCTTCTACACTCACTTGCCAGTTGTTCCTGAAGCCAGTTGCTTTCCTGCCCAGTTGCTTTGGTCTTTCTGTCTACTATCTGTCACCTTATTTTCCAGGTATGGGCCTAGGGGTGTATCCTCTCCTATGATGTACCAATGAATCTATTTCCTGTGGACCAGCCTAGCCATGATAGGCTTATCTACCAGGAAATATTTGATTTACCACAGGTTTAACTTTTAAATATACCTACAAATAACGTTTTGGTTAGATAAGCAGAGTGAAGAAGCAGAATTGTGAATTAAATTCATTCTAAGATAACCCACCTGCATCAACCAGGCCCCTAAACCTTTTTTCATTTTCAATAATATTGTAATATTGTGGTGATATCAGATGTGTCGATCAACCCTAAATGAAGGGTAGGTGGAGAAGAACATTACAACTCTCTAAACTCATTAGAATGCAAAGATAGAGAGAGTCTCTGCAACAACAGCCACCTAGCTGTGTCAAAGTTCTCCTAGTGGCATTATCTTCATTGGTGAGATTGAATAGACAAAATCTGTGTCTTACCCTTTTAGATTTCTATCAACCCATACCTGTATGCAATATGCTATGCCCTACTGGACTCTTTCTTACAGATTTTCAATAAAATATTGCATCTGTTATACAAGTTTTCTTAGCATGCCCCGATAACAATGACTTCTTCATTGTGCAGCACTTCTTCCGATATAAACTTCTGTCTTGGTCCATTCAGGCTGCTGTAGCAAAATACATTAGACTGAGTAATTTATAAACAACAGAAATTTATTTGTCACAGCTATAGGGACTGGGAAATCCAAGATTAAGGCATCAGCAGATTTGATGTCTGATGAGGGCTCACTCTCTGCTTCACAGATGGTGACTTCTTGTTATTTTTTCATGTGGTGAAGTCACTGAACAAGCTACTTTAGGCCTCTTCTATAAAGGCACTAATCCCATTCATATGGGCTCTGCTCTCAGGATGTAAAGCCCTCCCAGAAGCCCCACATCTTAAAACTATTGCATTGGGGATTAGGTTTAAATATACACATTTTGCGGGGGACAAAATCATTTAGATCATACCAACTTCTATTAGATGCTGGTAACAATTTGTTGCACATAATCGGACATACGTGTGTCTCCTTCCCACTCTCCAAACTTACTGAAAATAAGGACCATATCTATCAACTTTATAGTTCAGGAACTTAAGGGTAGATGTTTGATAAATAATTGTTGGAGGTTGAAGAAATATAAAAAAGAAAATGTATCTGGGACTGTATTAGCATAATATCTAGATATTTTCCAAGCAATTTAGTAATAAAAACCTAATTTGTCATTGTGTTGGGCCAGCAAAAAAGCAATCAGATGACTGGATTAATTAATACCTGCAAACAATTGTGTTAGAATTTTTACATAGTCTAAGTTGACAGAATACACATGTGCATCCCAACACATTCTTTTAGCTGGTGAAGCTGTTTACTTAAGACATGCTTACAGTCTCACAGGGAAAATTTGATAGCATGACTTGTTTCCTTAGTCCACTTGAGTTTCTTAACCTAATCTAGAACTTCCTGTCCTCAACACTACCACTAAAATGAAAGATAGAAAGAGAAAGAGGGAGGGAGGAAAGGAGAAAGGGAGGAAAGAAAGAAGGAAGGAAGGAAAAAAAGAAGGAAGGAAAAGAAAGAAAAATCATATTTAACAGATACATGTACTCTGGAGTTGAAGTGGAATTCCGGCAAACTAGTTGGGCAATTCCAAAGGAAAACTTTTAAATTCCTACTTTTAAAACATTGGATGCTGAGAATAGTAGGTTATTGCTGCTTATCGCTATTATGTTATATTTCTACAAAGAGATTCTCCAGAATCTTTAAAGGGTTCTCATCGAATATGGAGTTTAAATATATGAGTAGAATTTATTTACAGTGGTAGAACTGGGAATTAGAACTGATGTATGCATAGCGCGAGAGAAAGTCTGAGAACTTGGTTTTAGTAAAACTGGCATTTTGCCCTGGTGCTTCCTTTAATCCTCTATATAACCTTGGGCAAGTAACTAAATCTCTGGGATACTATACATATATGTATTTTAAAAGGGAATGTGTTGGGGAAGGCAATGGGTGAGACAATGCTGATCTAACACATGGATTATGGTGAGTCAATATCTGTGAAATTGTGAAAAAAGTTACATGCATGTTAGAACTAGAAGACATTATTTATTACTTATATTTTAGTAACCTATCCAAATATATTGAATGCTTACTTTATGGTGACTTTTTGCTGTTCTGGTGCCAGAAGCTGGGCTCCAACTGGCCTGAATCTCTTAATAAAATCTGCTAGTTCAGAGTTTGTCATATTATCGATAATTTTTGCATTGTCTTTTGATGGTAAGTGCACACACAGTCAAATATCTCAAAAAGCCACTCCTGTTGAAAAGATGGATGTAAGTGTTCTAAAGTCCGAAAGAAAAGGGAGCTGTGTTAAAGGTTAAGATAGCTTTACCAGACCAGTGTCTCTTCTCATTTACATTGCATGCTTTTTATATCCTCCTTCCTCTCTCTTTTTAACAATCTCCTTCTCTCCCTTAATGCTAGTATTTTGTAAGATATCCAAAATGTGTATTTAATCCATCCAAGTTTGTAGTCTCCAGTGTCAAAGCTTCTGCTTAATGCTGAGTTAATGCTCGGTCGTGCCAAAGCTTGAAGCTTTCAACGCAGCCCTGAAACCAGCTGCGACACATCACTAACGCTGAGGCTTCGGCTCCAGAGACTGCTGCCTGCATGGAGTAAATGCATCATATTTTAAAGCTTTGTCAGTGCAATCTAAGAGCTGTGTAAAGTGTAATTGGAGATCTTTGAAAAAAAATTATATTTGAAACCATTTTACAAGAATCTTCAGGGGAGGCTTGCTTGAAACTTTTTCTTCTTAACATCTCACTGCCCCAGAAACAGGTCTATCACTTTGGGTAGTTTTTGCTTTTGAGCAGATTGTTTCTTTTCTTCAACCATCTTTTCTTTTGCAGTGAGCTGAAGTAAATAAATTTGAGAAGGGTGACATTCTTTTCTAACTGTAGTCTTAGAATGACTAATCTTGCAAGGAAGAACCTGGTACACCCTCTCTTTCACATCTAGGCCATTGCTCCTCCAGGTGTGGTCCATGGATCAACAGCATCAGTGTCTCCTGGGACCTTATTAGAATGCAAATTATCTATGGGGAGCACCCAGGGATCTGAGTTTTAATAAGTCCTCAAGGTGATTCTGCTCAACACTAAAGTTTGAGAATCATAGCTCTAGGCTATTTGAATTCAGAAATTCCTGATATTGCATCCTTGGGAGATGCCTCACTCAGAACATTTTAAGGATGGGAGACTCACTATATTAAAAGCCACTTGAAAAAAAAATCAGCCTGTTCTGTGACTAAAAGTTTTCATAATATCATTTTAAAATGTATTGAGAGATACCTGCTTCTATAGCCTTCTTTTTGTTTTTATTCTTCTTATCATCGATGCTTGGCATTGAGTAGGTGGTCAATATATTTGTATTAAAATGAAGAAAATATTGGCCTTAGTTTTGTTTTCTAGATAAACCTATCTAATCCAATAAATCCATCTTATCTTTATTTCATGAGGCAGCCTGTCAGATATTGAAAGCTACTAAGATGTGTAAGTCCTCTCTTCTTTAAGTTAATGATGGCTGGAGTTCTTGCATCCACAACAGAGGACACTGCACACAAACTCAGGCATCCCGTACTGACTGTCCTTTGGATGTGGACTCTTTCTCTTCTAGGAACAATGAAAAACCTCAGAACCATTACATATCATCTGGAAATAGACCAGAGTTTCCTGTGTATATGAATGCAAATAATTTTTAATAGAACTTAGAACTTTAAAATTAAATCTATTAAAATCGACATTAGTTCTGACCTGTTGAACTTTTCCTGTTATTCCTTCTTTATTGACATTATTTCCCCTGTATGTTAGAGAGTTAAAAAAATTGAGTGAATAATAAATTCATCTTAAAAAAGTATATAAACTAAGAAGGCAAACAAGAGAGAAAGAAACACTCATAATTATACAACCCATAAGAAATAGAAATTAGTAATTGTCTTTCTCCTTCTCTCCTTCTCTCTGCATAAATATCTGTATCTGTACATACACATGCCCTGAATATATGACCATATTATAATTTGTATTATTTACAACAAATGTTGATGCAAACACACACACATACACATCAGGTATCCCAACTTAGTTTTAAGTAGGGATTTGAAATATCTGATAAAGCTTTAGGAGATGTCTGTAACCTCTTGGAACGATGACAGACCCAGGCACTTTAGTGCAAACTATTAGGTTGGTGCAAAAGTAATTGCGATTTTTGCCATTACTTTCAATGGCAAAAACTGCAATTACTTTTGCACCAACCTAATAGTTAGAAATCCTTCAGAACTTCCTGTCTTTAGAGTTGTCTCCCAACCTAATCTCCATTTGACTCATGTTTAGAAGCTGTAGGAAACAGAAAATCTGTAATTAGAAACAGCACGTGCTATTTCTTTTATTATGATTATTATTTTGTATTTTGAGACAGAGGCAACCCTTGTTGCCTTGTTGTATTTTGAGGCAACCCTTGTTGCCCAGGCTGGAGTGCACTAGTGCAACCTTGACTCACTGCAACGTCCACCTCCAGAGTTTAAGTGATTCTCCTTCCTCAGCCTCCCAAGTAGCTGGGATTACAGGGGCCTGCCACCATGCCTGGTTAATTTTTTTGTATTTTTCATAGAGATGGGGTTTAATCATATTGGCCAGGCTGGTCTTGAACTCCTGACCTCAGGTGAACCACCCACCTCGGCCTCCCAAAGTGCTAGATTTACAGGCATGAGCCACTGCGCCCAGCACAGCAAGTGCTATTTCACCTACAAACTTGCATCCTATTAGAACCCAAGCAACTTAACTGGCAACACAATGGGAACAGGACACCCTTTCCCACTTCACCATAGGATGGTGCTCAGCCTTGGCCCTCCAAGAGTTGCCTGATGCTGCAGGGTCTTGGGAGGGTATCAGGAAAACACTAGGGCCAAGCAGTGCCTGGGGGCTTGACATGATACAGAGAGAAGAAGCAGGGCAGGGTGCAACGCAAGGCCTAGAGTAGAACGGCAGCATCACCATTGTGCCAAGAAGAGTGGTGGCTTCTAAAAGCAAGTAGTTCTGCCTGAAAGAAAACAGCAGGAGAGACTACATGGCCAGTAGGGCAGGCCTAGACCCTGTTTGGCCAGGCATGGAGAACACCTTGAATGTTGACTTTTAACTGAGCATCTGTGGATCGCTCTGAAGCAACCTGCAGAAAGTTTTGACAGGTTTTTTTAAGGAATTAGGTGTTCATGAGCAGATAAGGTAACAGTTATTTTAATTTGATAATATTGATATTATACTCTCAACTTTTTAACAACTTTGTGTGTGTGTATGTATTTTCAAGATAGGGTCTCACTATGTCATCCAGTCTGACGTGCAGTGGCTATTCACAGGCACAATCATAGCACACTGTGGCCTGGCCTCAAACTCCTGGCCTCAAGTGATCCTCTCACTCCAGCCTCCTGAGTAGGTAAGACCACAGGCACACAACCACCACGCCTGACTTATAACACATTTTTAAAACTAACTCTTTACCATGAACATTGTCTTATGCCCATAGCTATGCACAAAACATCATAATTGTTAGTGGCTACAGAGTATCAAGTACAATGTACCAAAATGAATTTAATGAGTCTCCCATTATATGACTGTTATGTGTTCAACATGTCCCCTACTGCAGTTTATATGTTGAAATCCTAACCTCAGTATATCAGAATATGACTGTACTTGGAAATAGGTCTTTAAGGGGGAAATTACCTTAAAAAAGAGGACATTAGGGTGGGCTTTAATTTAATATGACTGGTTTCCTCATAAGAAGAGATCAGGACACAGAAACAAATAGAGGAAAGATCAAATAAAGACACAAAGAGAAGACAGCCAAATAGAAGCCAATACGAGAGGGCTCAAAAGAAACCAATCTTGCTGACACCTTCATTTAGGACTTCTAGCCCTGTGAGAAAATAGATGCTTTCAGTTTAAGTCATCAGTCTGTGTTACTTTGTTATGGCAGTCCCAGCAAATTAGTACAGCAACTACTACTCACAATGTTTATTTAATAAATAGCATTTGTACATCCTGGTACACATCACTGATTATTTTCCCTAGAATCAGTGCTGGAGGTAAAATTATTGGTTCCAAAATTTATTAATAATTTATATTATTAATTCTACCATAGAGTATATTATTATTTTCAACTTTCTTTTTTTCACAAATGTAATACATTTGATTACTTATTTCCATGTTGAACATAATAAGACCAAGTATAAGACCAAATTGTGTCCTAAAGTTCATAATTATAGGGCTCCCTTCCAATGAACAGTCATGCACCCACAGATTGCATGGTGCTTCATCACTGGGCAGAAGGCTTACTGTCTTTCAGACCACATTCCATCCATCTTAATAATGTATAGAAGCTGCTTCCTAGAATTAGAGGATCCCTCTTGGGGAAATAAGGATCAGATAATTGCCTCTAAAAACTACCCCTCTCAGCTGGAAACGGAAATATTATACTTACAAGGGTCCGTCAGGTTGTTAGCACCTTAGCATGTTTGTGCTGTTGTTTGATGGTTTGATTTTTCAAAACAATTAATCACATTGTCCATCGACAAGAAACAAGACATTTCTCTATTTTACGTCAGTATAGCAGCACCACTAAGTTTTAGATAGCTTCACTGTAGACCCCTTTAGAAACATTTCTAGAGCTAGGAGAGGTGGCTGCAGCCCACAGAAGTCCCCTGGAGGTGCTGGTTTTCTAGGAGAGTGTTGTGTGGTGTCCACTGACAACATTGGCATGCTACATACCTGACAGAGATAATCAACAATGAATATTTTGTGGATTAACTTGGGAAACCAATATAATTCATTCAGGAGCACATGGGAGAATATTCCTAAGACCCTCAGGGGAGAAAAAATGAGATATTTTTCTGTGAAATGGACTGAGTGGGGAACAAGCATTATAGGATTGGAACCAGCTGAAACCCTAAGGGAGACTTGGGAAAACAGAGAATGCATGTAAGAATTTTATCTTGAGAACCACTCTCTAAAACCCAAGAGAGAAATTAGAAGTATACTATTCTCCGCAGTTCCTGACATTTCCCATCCTCAGGACAGGAACTCTGAGAGAGATGCGGGATTAGAATGAGTTTTTCAAAACCAACCAGATCTCAGAATTTAATGTTGTGGCCCAGTCTCTATGGAGGGCAGCTATAGTAGAATGGTTAAGAATAAAGCCTCTGAGCTTCACAAATTTGCAGAGTAAGATATTTGAACTTCCATTAAGACCATTATCTATTTCTACTTTGAGTTTTTCTCCCTATCACACTTGCTCTTTCTCAAGATGGCATTAAAATGGCTGCAGGCAAATTTGCATTGAGCTAAGGGAAAGTTGAGTTGAGGATACATTTGGATTGATATAGCGGGATACGGTTAGTGATTTGCAATCCTTTTATGGATGATTAAGTTCTTACCAGCTCAGAGGATTCATGGCTGTCCAGGACTATTCCAATTTCCCACTGTGCTGACTTGAGGGACTTGTGAAGATGAAAGCATAGGGTCAAGGGCTGACTGTCCTATGAATGTGCTGTTCAGTTCCTGCCACCCAAAGGATTGGGCAACTGAAGGAAAATCAACGAGTGAAATGTGTGCAGCGAGAGCTAATCAGCAGAAAATTCTTCCAAACTGTACTGCTCAAGTATGAAGGAAAGTTGATGGAGATTTCCCCAACTTTGATAGCAATCTGAAAATGTTTTTCAAATTCACCAGAAACAACGTGATAAAACTGAAAGACTTTTTTTCTTTTTTACTTTTTTTTTTATTTTTAAGACAGAGTTTTGCTCTTGTTGTCCAGGCTGGAGTGCAGTGGCCCGATCTTGGCTCACTGCAACCTCTGCCTCCTGAGTTCAAGCAATTCCCCTGCCTCAGCCTCATGTGTAGCTGGGATTACAGACACACACCGCCATACCCAGCAAGTTTTTGTATTCTTAGTGGAGATGGAGTTTCACCGTGTTGGCCAGATTGGTCCAGGACTCCTGACCTTAGGTGATCCACCTGCCTCGACCTCCCAAAGTGCTGGGATTACAGGTATGAGCCACCGCACCCTGCCCTGAAATACATTTTTCAAAACTACAGCAGTAAAAATGAAAGTTCAATCTTGTTAGAAGGAAGTCTGATGTTCTATTATCTTAGAGAGAATATTATAAAATCTTATGCATAGTATATAAGCACAAGTGTGGAGAAAACATGAAGAGATAAACTATGGGTATATCCCTGCAATGGAATACTACTCAACAATAAAAACAACTGAACAGTAAATAGGTACAACAGTTTGGATGAATCAGATTTTTTTTTTTTTTTTTGAGATGCAGTCTTGCTCTGTCGCCAAGGCTGGAGTGCAGTGGCCCGATCTCAGGCCCACTGCAAGCTCTGCCTCCCAGGTTCACGCCATTCTCCTGCCTCAGCCTCCCAAGTAGCTGGGACTACAGGAGCCGGTCACCACACCTGGCTAGTTTTTTGTATTTTTAGTAGAGACGAAGTTTCACCGTGTTAGCCAGGATGGTCTTGATCTGCTGACCTGGTGATCCGCCTGCCTCGGCCTCCCAAAGTGCTGGGTGGGATTACAGGCGTGAGCCACCGTGCCCAGCCAGAAAGATTTATTTTTAAGTGGTAAAAGTCAATCTGACAAGTTTTTAATAGTATATGATTTCCTTTGAATGACATTATGCAAAAGGTAAATTACATGAAAGGAGAACAAACCATTTTTTTTTTTTAGGGACTAGGGTTGAGAGATAGTTTTAACTATGAAGAAATAATATGAGGAAATTTTGGGGTATTATTAACTGTTCTGAATCTCAATTTTGTTTGTAGTTACATGTATCTACAAACGTTACATAAGCTGTACACCAAAACAAAATTAATCACATAATACATTAATTTGAAGATTGCAAAAATATTTTCAAAATTAAAATATTATGTACTTGTTTCAGGAAATCAGTGTTATTTATACCATTATATAGTAATATCTGTGGAATTTTTCACTTTTAAAAATTATAGTTTATTTTGATTTATTTCATTATACTAAATAAATACTAATTAAAAAATATTGTTTGTGATTTTTTTGTTCATAATATTGTATTGATTTCCTTAAAGAGATATTCAGTTGGCTAGTTCTCAGGATCCCACAAAACCCAGTCCTACTATGTTGGGGGAGACAGAAAATTGAGAACCTGTGCAGTAAAATAATCATAATGAGCCCAAATATTTCTGTTTGCTAGAGACCGCATACTAAAATCCTAGCATCAGTTATTGGTTATATACAAGTTCACTGTCAGCTATTGTGAGTGAAGAAGGTGAACGTAGGGAATATTCTTAGACATTATGACCCTATAGGCAGAACCCTGCATGAAAAAGGAAAATCAGAGCCATAGGCAAGAAGGCAGGATTTAGTGATGACAGAACAGCAGAGATGCCCCGGGGCTACTGTACAGCCTGTTTTTCTAGGAGGAGCCTACCCTGGCCATGCCACAGACGGTACCTCTTAAGGACTTCAACCATAAAGCATGATCTGGAGGCTATTTAGGGTTTGAGTGACAGATATGTACAGTAGAAACTTCTAGGATGGAGCAGGTTTCAATTTGTATGTAGGTTTACTAAATAGGTTTCCGTATTTGCTATACAGAGTGGTTTTTACTTTGAATATAAATTAAATACTTTAGCAAAGTTCTGCTGTGGAGAGCAAGATAATGTAGACATCAGTGAAGCATAGTAGTGTCTTAGAATTTTGTTTTAATTCTTGATCTGGCCACCAGATTAAGGTTGGAATATAAAGAACAAAGGTCCCAAGGGAGTAATCTGGGGTTCAGATGACTTCTTTGGTCCTTGGGTTTTGACTAAGCTGGAACAGGAGGCTTTGGCAGCTGATGACTTCTCAAAAGCAGAAGCTAGTTGAACTGGATAGGGGATTTGTGCCATCTTTATGGCATGTAAAGAACAGAGATGGCATGCAGACTCCTGAAGCGACAACTACTGTCACCATGCCCTAGAATGGCTCAGAGCTAGGAACAGGACAGTGACACTTTGCAAGCTAATATGAGGAACAGGTGAGCCCAGCTATGGGATTGTACCTAAGAATCTCTACAATAATTTAGAAGTACGTGAATGCAGCAGCATCTGTGGCCGCACTCACAGAATAATGACATAATCACATCGGGAAGTTGGAGCACATAATAACTAAACAGAGAAGAGGCATGATACCTGTGTTGAAGCAAAGATGAGAGTACTGTGGTCGACAGCATGGTCTTCGCAGTAGCTCTGGGTTTGAGTCTTCTTTACAATTATTACCTATATGACTGCAAATATAATCTCTTTAAACCTCAATTTCCTCATGAGAAACAAGAACATAGTAATATGAACTGTCCCATTGGTATGTTGTGGAGATGAAATGCACTAATATATAGAGTGCTTTATACAACACCAGCCATATAATAATCAAACAGTTGCTAAGACTGTTATTCTTAAGCATTGGATTTGCAATCTCTAGTGTAATATATCTTATCAATATTATATATTAATTACACTTTATTACACATTATCATACATGTTAATTAAAAATATGTAAATTACTGTTAATATGCATTTAAATGCAATATTCAGCTTATGGTAAGCATCTAATGAATGTTCGTCAAATTAAAATGTTCTGAAATTTAGGTAACTTGGATGGAAAACCTAGTGGTTCCACTGGGAGATCCAGCATGATGGCCCTGCCCTGAAACATGCACTATGCAAATCCTGGTGGTATTAGCAGTGGGAGATTTTGGAAGTCAGAGTTTATAAAGTTCATCAGGAGGAGTGGCTCTACATATCAGCAACTAGTGGTGCGGTCAGTGAAAGTCGAGGGGGAGGATGTCAGAAAAGAAAATCACCATGGTTACTCAGCAGAATTTCTAGGGCTCAGATCTCTCCAGTCACTGGGTAAGATGTGATGCATACAGACCACGGTTTCTGCAGGACAAAATAGACAAAGAGAGAGGAAGAGAGAGGGGAGAGAAGAGAGAGAGAACAAAAAAAAAAAAAAAAAAAAGGAAGAGAGGATTGATTTCTTTCCAGATTTGGAATCCAACAGAGAAACTTGAGGCTCTAGCCTTTATTATGTCAGCACCCTCTGGATAAGTTCTAATGAAAGCCACTCTCACAAACCTTTTCATCAGTGTTACTTTCCTGGGCATAACACTTTAGATGCCAACAGTCTTTATGTCCAGTTAATAGAAGATGAATTCCTTACTGTTGCTTCCCAATATATTGGCAAATAAGAGTGCAGACAACTCTGTCAGTCATAATCTTTTCATCCTTTACATTGATGCTAAATTTTTAAAAAAAAGAAAGAGAAGAAATAACAAAACCCTGAGATTAAACAATGATTTTCTAATTTTTGTATCCCATAGTTCTTATTTTATAGTATCAATATGGGTACTAGATGAAATAACTCCCAAGCAGCTTTCTCTAGAGAAATACAATTTTCCTGACCATCTCAGGAATATAATTGCCATGAGCAGCACTGGTAATCAACAATTACACAGACTATTGATTGTGTTCTTTCATCTCCCATCTTGTGCCAAACTATGTAACCAATGGTGTATAAGTCACACTTTTCCTGGCCTCTTGGTTTTCAGAAACCTCTGCAGTCAAGAATCTCACTGTTGTTCTGTCAACACAGATGCCTGTGGGTTTCTTTGTTGTTATTGTTCTTCTGTTTTGTTTTATTTTGTTTTGTTTCATCTTAACCCATTGAATAGCAAAGCAGGAAACCAGGTAGGGCCCTGGCTCACTGCAGAGGCAAGGCTGCCCCCAGAAGAATGTATGGCATCCAGATGTAGAGGCTCTCTGATAAAGCTCAATGCCTCCCCTAATTATTCCTTCCAACAGAACTTAGAGGAAGAACAATGCCCTTGTGTGAATGCAAATGGAAACTGAGGCCCGGTGAGATTTAAAATTAATCAGAGGGAGCAGAGTTAAGAGGGAAGTTAGAAACCAGTTATTCTTCACACCTGTGTGTAGTCCTAGATACTTGGGAAGCTGAGGCAGGAAGACTCAGAAGTCAAGGGGTTCAAGACTAGCCTGTACAACATGGCTAGACCCTGTCTCTAAAAAACAAAACAACAACAACAAAATGAGTCTTTCTTCACAGTAGCCTGAGTAATGTAAAAAGTATCAGATCACTAGTATGTCCACTCAGTTACACTGTGGAACCCCAGAGAGCACCGTTATTGGGGTCCTGTAGCTGTGGGCTACAGGAGATTTTACCATTTTCACCATCACTATCTTCTTTCACAGAACTTGCTGAACTGCAGCAATTTGTCCATTTATTTGATTTCCACACTGGCCTGTGAACCCTTCAACAGGAAAGATGGGATTCCTCACATCTATTCAACCAATAAGCACAAATCAAGGAACACAGTCATTCCTCAATCACTGATTATTAAACAAATAACTTTGCCACATTTGTGCCAGAATATTTTATGCAAATGTTAAAAGTTTGGTAGAGATTTATAAATTATATATGTAAAAAAATGAAGTCAAAAATTTCCCCTCGCCATCTGAGGCATTCAAACTCACTTGGTGACATTGGAATTTGGGATGACTGAGCAACTAAGAGTTCAATTTTAAATAGAAATAAGGAAGGATGCTTCTGGAAACCTCATACTACACACATGGGAAGGCAAATTTGAGGGTGTTGGTATCATCTGGGCAGAGATACAATGGCAAGTAAAGCACAAAAAGGGTTACAATTATGGTGTGTAACTTTCTCAAAGACTATATCTGACATCTACCTGACCTTGGGAAAATTACCAGGGTAACTCAATGGGAAACCTAAGTCAGACTCCATAGCAACCTTTGAAGGAAAAATGTGCATAGAGAAATATCTGGTACTCAACAAGAGTGGTACGGCTTCATGTAAACCATGAGGAAAATAACTGGAGATAGCAGAGTTAGAGGCCAGAGTGCTCTTGGTCTTGCAGAAGATTCTGTGTGAGCACTTTGCTTTTTGTCTTTGGTGTCGATCAGGCTTGTCCAGCTTGCAGTCTGTGCCCCACATGTGGCCCAGGATGGCTTTGAATGTGGCCCAAAAGAGATTTGTAAACTTTCTTAAAACATTAAAAAATTTTTTGCAATTTTTTTTCTCTCATCAGCTATTAGTCTTAGTGTATTTTATGTGTGGCCCAAGACAGTTCTTCTTCTTCCAGTGTGGTCCAGGGAAGCCAAAAGATTGGACACCCTCGGTATAGAAAATGCTTGTCCCAACCGGTATTGTTTGGAAATTTCAGAGTTTTTCAGCTTCATCCTCTGCTTTAAAGACATCTGATGTGTCTTCATCTTTTCTTCTCTCTACTACCCTGCACTTAATTCAGCATGCTTGGTTTCCCTAGGCAAACACATTCTTAGATATCTTTACCTAATTATCCTCCTTGTACTCCATGTGTGGTTTATGAATTACAGAAATATTTTCTTTATCATGAACCCCTCTCTTGATCTGATTTTCTGATCAGCTGTTTGTAAATATCAACCTAGCACACAACTAGTTCCTATACAAACTTTGCAAATGTCTTTAATGTAAACACACACACACACACACACACACACGCACACGTGCATGCGCACACATACACCACCAGGTTTTCCTTCTCCATCCAGCTTGTCTTCTGCCTGAGTTTTCTGGCAAGCACCTCAAATTGCCCTCCAATTTGGGAATCCTATCAGTCAGCCTGGGGTGGAACACATCCCCTCACTATGGCCAGCAAGCGCTCCTCCTGGAAGGTTCATATCATTTACCAGTCCACCAAAGCGAGGAGTCACTCCAAATAGAGAGAGTTAGCAGAAGCACCATGCTCGCCAGCGCCCTCCACTGTGCTAGTTAGCGCCTCTCAATTAAATTCCAGATTCCGTGCCTGCATCCTATGATTTGACACCACTCTTCTCAGTGTTAGCAACGATTCTCTGACTGCCTTTCCAGTCTGTTTTCCAGGCATTAAATCCTGAAATCATGTACCTTCCTCACTGGTTTAAAGTACTGAAATCTCAGGACCCCTCAGGACTGAAGTCTCTCAAGTTGCAACTATTTATTCCCCCTTAAATTTTTGAGAATTAGATAATTTACATTTCATTACTAGTTTAATCCTTTAAAAATAAGCCTTACAATGTATTCTCTCTTGACCACAAAGATCTATATCCTTTTTGTTTTGTAAAGTCCGTCTTCCCTCTTTCCCTTAGTTCTTTTATTCTTTTAAAATCTATGATTTACATTGCAAAATTCAGCAATTTCCTTCTGTGCTAGACATTAGTGCTATGCTCTAAATGGTTCCTGTTTTCTTTCCTCCAGGCACATCACATTTTTTTCCCATCCCCTCTGAGGTTTGTCTTGACTTTTCTTTGGCCAAGGTGTGCATTTTCCTGGCTCGTCTCTCCCACTTCTGGAATCAGAAGCACAGCATAGAAGCCTTGTTCAGACAATCTCTTGATTGAGTATGTTAAAAACAGAGCCACCTAACTCGTGGTTGACAAATAACATGAGTAAGGAATAAACATTACTGTTTTTTGTTTGTTTGTTCGTTTGTTTCTGAGATTTGGGAGTTGTTTTTTACCTTTACATAAGCAAGTCCAACCTGGCTGATATATTCTCAAAAACCTTGATATCATAGGCCACCTTGTCAATGGGATTATAGCACTTAAAACCAAGTACTTCCTTCTATTTGTTTTATATCTGATATGTATTTAAAAGACAGCTGGAGATATGTAGGCCATAATTCATTTGTTCAATATAAATTGGTTGAACACATCCCTGTTTTACCTTTTGTTGTGAAAGTGATTCTTTTTTTGAGAGAAGGAAAATAATTGGATGATAGGAGTACTTATTGAATATAGTCAAGGTCATTTAGCATAGCTAAATTGGCCAAAATGCCATTCTGAGGAGAAAGTGAGGTGTTCCCAGGATGTTAAAACCATCTTTAAGTTTAATAAATGGCCAGTGGGAACTTCAGGGCATCAGTATGAGACAAAATCACCAAGATAACACTTATCTGTCTATCAGGTTTCTGTTTGTGTATGTGCATGTACATGTGTGTGTATGTGTGTTTGTATTTCTCCTACATCATATATTCTTTGTCTTAGAACCATCAAAAAAGATAGAAAAAAAGAAGTACCATGATACGCTTTGGCTCTGTCCCCCCCAAATCTCACCTTGAATTGTAATAATCCCCATATGTCACAGGAGGGACCTGGTGGAAGGTAATTGAATTATGGGAGTGGGTTTTTCCTGTGCTGCTCTCATGATAGTGAATAAGTCTCATGAGATCTGATGTTTTGATAAAGGGGAGTTCTCCTGCACATGCTCTCTCTTGCCTGCCGTCATGTAAGATGTGCCTTTGCTCTTCCTTCACTTTCCACCATGATTGGGAGGCCTCCCCAGCCATGTGGAACTGTAGGTCCCCTAAATCTGTTTTCTTTATAAATTACCCAGTCTCAGGTAAGTCTTTATTACACGCATGAGAATGGACTAACATATACCATGACAGACTAATGGGAGAAAAAAATGAATAGTGAGTGCACAATTAAGTAACAGTGCAAAATATCCAATGCAAACAACTTGAGAAGAGCAAAATCATTCTGGAGGAAAGAACCATATGAAACTCATAGAATCATTGAGACTAAAGATGAATCTTGATAATTCTGAAGGCAGGAGACATGGGAAAGCCTATTGTTGCCTTGATGGAACCATGAACATGTTAGAGGGAGTATGCGGAGATCAAAACACACCTGGATATTGGCTTGTCACTCATTCATTCGACGTATTTGCTGAAAACCTACATATAACTATGTTGGGAATTATAGTGGCAAGCCAGATATCTGCCACCCCAGTTCTCATTGAGCTTTATTGTCTAGCACATGGAAAACAGCAAACAAATGATTATTTAACTCACAATTCTGTTGAGTGCTGTGGAGAAATACAGTGTTATTTAAGGGTATAGATCAAAATGGTTTCACCTGACCTGGGATGACAGGGTGAGGAAGGTTCTTCAAGAAGTAGTTTGGGAGGCATTTGAAACAGTAGAGCTAAAACACAGATCAAAAAGCTAAGAGAGCGATAAACAAGGTTACGGAGGAAACAAGAACTCTGTAAGAGGCTTCATTCTTCATAGTATACAAAGGAGGTTCTTGAGGAACCTATTTGCATTATTCTGCTTCCTTTGTCAACATTTCCCAGCGTAAATGTCTCTATATGAGTGATCTTTGTTCATTTAAGGAAAAACTCATGGAACTATTTAAAGAGCTACCTTAAGAAACATGACATTAAGAGGTAAAATAACCACTTACTTCTAATTTCTCTAACCTTCCCATTAATGTGGTCTCATAATCTCTAAATTATAGTAGTATCTGAATGAAGTGTTTTATTAGGCTGTATTTGCATCAAGTAGGAGTAACTTCCTTGGGGATTAGTGTGTGAAAGTATATTTTTCTTTCTAAGATGTTTACATTTCATGAGGGGTGTGTGTGTGTGTACGTGCGCATATATCACATACATGTGCTTGTAAATTTTCTATGTGCAGGAGATGCCAACTTTACTTTTTCTAAAACTTTTACATGAAACAGAAGAGAATTATTGGCATTCACTCACTTGGAAATAAATCTATAGGGAATATATTTTGGTTGTTTCCCTTCATAATTGTTTTTAAAATGTCATTGGAGCTACTTTAAAAAAAAATATCAGGCCCCAGGATGGCATTTGCCAGCTTTCCTTTTGGGGGATTAGCCAATCCTACCTTTTCTTTGGAGGCTGTCACTCAAAGTAAGTGGAGCGATGTGTGGCTGGGAGCTGGGGAATGGTTGCCAAAAGCCTTGCATCATTGCTTCACCTCAATGGAACTTCTGTAAGGGAAGAATTGGATGTTATTGAAATCTTTCTGAAATAAAAAGATAGCCTCCCTAAGAAGCACTGAAGTGGTCCCCGAAAATGTTTCAAAAGCATCTTGAGCAATATTGGCATGAAGGAAACTGTGTTTCTGCATACCAGTACTATGGGGCCAGACTTGTGATGCCCTCAAATGAGAGCAGAGGCAGCTCCCACAGCAGCTTTTCAGAGAGGTAACAGAAAGTGGGAAGACTGCACAATGGAAAGGAAGGATAAATGCTTTAAGGAGGCACTGAAGTAAAGATTCAAACAGTATGACTCAGCCACACGGCTGGGCAAACCCACTGGCAGATGGACCAGCAGTATACACAAGAATCAGGAATCACGTAAGGGCCTTGGGAGCAATGATTTAAAGCCAGCTTTCCCTTGGTGAAGCCTGAGAAAAATGAAGAAGTTCTGGCTTTTGTTGACCTGTGGTGGATAGAATAAATATAAGTAGAGCAGTTCTAGTGTGTGTAGTCTGTGTTCCAGTTTCCCTGTGAATATAGGGTCATGTTATATGGCTTGAGTAGATCATCAGTTCCAAGATAAACTGTGTGATGCATTCTTTTTAAAATTTTTTTTCCACTTAGACTAAAAATATTGGCCTAACTCACAATATATCAAATATTAGGCTAGGCACTGAGGTACTAGTTGTAAACAAGATAGCCTATGGCTGCTGACTTACAGAATTTTTGTTTTGTTGGTGAAGACAAATACGATAATAGGTAGTCATAATACAATGTCATAAATGACACAAATAGGAAACTATAGGATACATTGGAAGCACAGAGGAAAGATATTTGGCAAGTGGGAAGGGATCAAGGAAATGTCTTCAGAAAATGTGGTCGCTAAGCTGAATCCTGGCATCTGAGAAGAAGTTACCTAAATGAAGAGTGCAGGTAGCAGCTGGGAAAAAAGACGGCAAGCTTAAGGAAGTGAGTTCTAATCAGAAAGAAAAGGAACAGCATTTGAAAAAGTCTGACAGCAAGGGTTTGTTGCAATTCTGAGACAGGCAGGTTTATCATGGTTCTTGGTGTACAGTGCTCAGTTAATGGTTTGTAGATATGAATTGTAATCTAGTCCTTAAAATGGTTTCTCTTGTTTGCTGAACTGCAAGCCACTTTGAGCTGGAACAGTAACAGGATTTGTGAATCTAAGAGAACCCTCTATGTAGAATGTTGTCATGCTTTCATTATTTTCTTCTTCCTGTTGCCTCAGATTTTGGCATCTGTTACCAAATTTTGGAAGAATGAAACCAACCTTTCCTATCCTCCCACACACACACACACACACACACACATACACATAGACACACACACACACACACACACATCTATTTTTGTTCTTCACAATTCATTCTTTGTCATTCTCCAATTTTACCATATGAAAAAATGAATCCAGCAAAATGAGATTTCCTTTTGGTCACAATTCAAATCATGTTGGGATTATCTAATTATTCATTTTATAGAGTGCTGTGATCCAATTAACAATATTTTAAAATGTTATTTCAAAGAAAAATGGAAAAACACAAAATGGACTGAAAAGCATAAGTGTGGGTTAAAAAAAAAAAGCATCCTAATCTACTCATGGGTTTCTACAGTTAATCTTATGTATGAGTGCACAACTAAATAACGTGACAAGTTTCAAATAGCCACAAATTACCAAGGATTAATGAATGCTCACATACGAATACATTTTTAATAGAACCCTATTGTCCCAGGGTTTTGGTTTATTTTGACAATGTTTTGCCTCGCTTTGTTCATGGTGAAAATTTTTTTTCCCTTTCCCTTTGGCAGGAGAGAGGGCATGTGGTGCTTTGCCAGAGAGGATCTTGGATGGAAATCACCTAAGAACTCCAAAATCAATGCCAGGGCAGACTGGTGTCTATTCTGGTGGGTTTCCAAGTTCTGAACATTGGAATTTAAATGCAGATGGAGGCCACTCTGGACGTGTGTCCATGGTACTTGGGGTAATGTTGGTTGTGAGCTGGCCTACACACAGATCACACACAAATCTCTTTGTGGCATTGGAGAAGCTGGAGTCAGCTCATGGGGGAGTCCCAACATGGAAGACCCAGGAGTGCAGCAGGCTTTACTTTTTAAGAAGTAGCTCATTAAAAATGAAATTGGGAAGAGGTCTTTGATCCTGCTTGGAGCACTAGACAACCAAAACCAAAAATGGAACTGGAATTCCATAGTCTGAAGGTTTGTGACCAAAATCTTAATTCAAAGCTGCACTTTATTTTCCCTTTCATGCAGTTCAGCTCTTTTAAGATCAGAAATCAGTTTCCTTCATATCATGACAGGGTTTACATTAAGCTACTTGAGTCTCCAAAATTACAACATTAAATCAGTTGCATAAAAACAAAAACTAATTCATTGACATTAGCTCTCTTTGTAATTGATGAAAAGAGGAAAGAAGTGAAGTTTGGAAAAAACCCTCAAATGTACACCTAAGTTAAAGACTGTTAAAGTGTCTTTTTCTTTTACTGATTTTCTATTTAAATTGAGAAATTAAATTTGACTGTGTAATATTTCCACATACGTAAACTCCAGAAACTGCACATAAAATAAAAAGAGTCTTTCATCATTCAGGAAGATATTTCCTTGATGGGTTTGTGTTCATCAATAAACTATGCCTTGCTTCAAAACGTGCAGGCACGTAGGGCTGTTTCTAGCATCTCAGCAGGCTCTTAGAGTGGATTCCAAATATGCTGACAGGAGACTAGGGGTGAAAAAACATACAGCAATACATCTGCAAGCTACATGGCCTTGAGGGGATTGCCTAAACTCACCTGTCTTTCTCTACGTTGACTTCATTGCAAAATAGGGGTAAAAAGAGTGCATGCTCTAGTGTGTTTTTTAATAACTAAATGAAATAATATTTGCCAAGCATTTTTAATACAGTCTAGTGTTTCATAAATGATCAACAAACATGTATTGCTGCAATTATTTATATTTATTATTGTTGATTTTACACAGCAATGTCTCCCAGTAGTTAACATTCTACTTTTAAAATAACTGGAAGAATGTAAGTTCTCAACTAGTCCCGAAACAATAGATACCAGCTAGTAGAGATAATAGCTATCTGGAAGAGAGAGATACGTGCCACGTCAAAAAAAAAAAAAAAAAGTAAGTTGGATACATGCATGAAAAAATGTCTAGCAAGATATAGAAAGGGAGCAAAAGGACATTTGCTTTAATTTATAAAGATCAACATGAATAGATATAGCATATCCTCCCTGAGATAGAATGTTGTATCCTTATGTAGAGAGAAAGTTGTATCCTTATGTAGAAAGAAAATCATATTATGTAGCCTGAAATTCAGACTAATGACCTCATTTTAAAAAATAAAACAAACAATAAAATCACACAAAATTAAACTACATAGCCATAGTGATAAAATGGTACTTGTAATTCAACCCAAAATTAGATATTAAATAACACATTTTTTTTCTGCAGGAACAACACCATTTTTTTTTTTCTTCATCTATCATCCCAGGCATGGCTGAAGTCCTCAAAAGGCAGCACTAAAATAAGGCTATGTCTCTTCCCGAGAATATTCTGGATTTCATTCTCTGATTAAAGATCACAACTGTTTCTTGGTTGAGGAAATCATGTTTTTCAAAGCCACCAATGAGCAAAGTTTGCATTTGTGTTCATTTAAGAAAAGAAAAAAATCCTGAGCAAACCTTTCTCTGTGCATTAAGCCTTCTGACCTTTATTGAAATAACAAAACAGTTATTCAAAGGACACAAGGTTGAATTAAAGGTAGCTTTCTATTTGCTAACATTCAAGGGGGGAATAGCTTGCCTCACTTTCTCAGAGAGCTGCTCTGAAAGAATATACTCAGTCCTCTCAGGAAAGTGTTCAATTTTGTGTTTTTTTTTTTTTTTTAAATTAAATGTCTGGATATCAAAAAGTTTGATAGGTTAACAATGAAAAACTACCTTAGCAAACTTAAGGCCGTCTTGAAGAAGCAGTACCAAAAAGTTTGTGGGAAAAACAATTTAGAATCTTGAGTTCTAGGCCTGTGTGCCTCTAAGTAGTAGTGTAGACTTACATAAGCAACTTAAGGGAATCAATGGATTTTGTTGTTGGTGGTGATGAGGATGTCTCATTTTGTTTTCCCTTCAGAATGTTATGCAAAATGTCTAAGATTCTGGGAAGAAGGAACTTGGCAAATCCTATGAAGTCCTTTAACTAGAAGTTCTATGTATTCTTCTATTTTCTGTTCCCATTGCTATTACCTAGATAACTGTAGTAGTCTGTGAACTGACCTTCCCACTGTAGTCAACCTCCTTATCAATCTATCTAATAATGTATTCATTCCAGATTTATCTTTATCATTTCTCTGTTTATAAGCCACGGATTACTTATATTGCTAACAAATTAAGTACAAAATTTTGTCCAATACTCAAAGGGCAAAAAACACGGTGCCATTTCCATTTCCTATGTGACTTTTTCTTTTTCTTCTACATAAAACTTATTTTCTAAAAATAGTTGGTTCTTTGCCACTATTTAAATACTTCTTACATTATTTTGCTTTTACACCTTTGATAGTTTGGGTCCCTCTTTGCCGGGAGCTCTTATATGCTGCCCTACACAAAATATGAGCAATGACCCCACACAAAGCACACGTACACACACATACATGTTTCAGATGAATCAACTTTGGCAAGGTGTACGGGTTGAAAATGCACAGATTTTATTGTTTGGCAGGCATTTTTTTTCTACTCGGGAGGCTGAGGCAGGAGAATGGCGTAAACCCGGGAGGCGGAGCTTGCAGTGAGCTGAGATCCGGCCACTGCACTCCAGCCTGGGCGACAGAGCGAGACTCCGTCTCAAAAAAAAAAAAAAAAAAAAAAAGGTAATTGCATTCCTACTGCTTTAATACTCTCTTAGGAATCTATTAAATCTGTGATTTTTGACATAAGACATTTAACCTCAAATCATTTTATTTTCCACCCTTAGAACGACAATCCATGAATTACATAGTTAACAAATACTATGTGTATGAGACTGATTCACTGTCACAAACCTGAGGAAGAAAACCCCTTTGAGGTTTAAAGCCGAGAGGGAGATAAAAGCTTGGCTGTACTACTCTGGGAAATGCTGAACTTATCCACATGATTATCCAGCCACTGATTATTTTAGCAAAGTAACATAAACAGAGGAGGAGCTCTAGACTCCAGCTTCTCGTTTCTAAGAGAACAGATGTAGTTTATCCCCTTGAAGCTCTTCCTAACTGGACCATTCTTTCATTCTAGAAACCCAAAATCAAGTATTAGTTATCAACTATAAGAAATAGAATTTGTTTCTAAGACTACATATTAGTAGATCACAAACTTCATACTTACTCTTATTTTATTATTATTTAAAAATTTTCTAAGACTTTAAAGAAGAATTAAATATGGCTTGGTGGAAATGATGAATTTTATCAATAAATCTAAATTCTAGTGATACATCTGCCACTTTGTTTATAAGCTTGGAGCACACTTTTATTCTATGTGTGTACATATTTCCATTTATAAAATGGGGTTATTGTAAAGCTAAATTGAGATTTTTATTAAATATAGATGAATAGATTGATAAATAATGCGCCCTCATTGGATAAGTCATTCTTAGACTTTCTCCCCTTTACTAAAAATTATACACTGTAATAATTTAAAAACATTTTATTAGTAATTTTAAGACATGTTATCTCATAGACCTATAGAAAACCAAAATAAACAAATATGTCTTCCTGTGTGATTAAAAAAAAAAAATCAATCACTGGTATTTTATTGCTCTTTTTTGTGACTTGCTTGAATACGGTATAACTTTCTACTTTTAAGTAATGAAACAAATACAGGAAGTTATCACTCAAACGTCAGTACCAAGATGATGCCGGGCTATGCATCTTCATTCTCAAAATTCTTAGAGAATTTTTGGTGTTGTCAGAATTACTAAAATATATCATGTGTCTGTTGTACAGAGGAGACTCCAAAATGGCCTGGGATATGTCACTTAACTATAATAATACATGTCAGCCAAACAGTTTTCATAGATCATGATACTCCTAATAAGAATAAAGCACTAGAACTGAAAAACAAAATCCAATTCATTTCTGTATTAAGGTTTTTGTGGCAAATTAAAGACTCTTGACTCAATCTAAATTCAAAAGAAAGAGACATTTCATAAAGATACGAGAAGTCACATAGAACTCAAGGAGAAGAATTTGACTTAGCATTAAGAATAGCTAAACAAAGGGACTCAGATTCCAAATAGATTCTCAATCCTTCCTCAGTCTTTTCTGCAGCATGATCACTTACATTTCTTTAATCTAAGGAAGAGAAACAAATCCACCAACAATTCCCAAAGTATAAAGTGGAGCCTTTACCTCTTTTTACAAACTTCCAGAAACTTTCTTGAGCTAAAGTTCAAATATTTTTGGCAGGTAATGGGATGTATTGGTCCAGCGCTGATAACAGGTCATCCAACAGTCAAGTATACTGTTTCCCGAAAGCTGAGTTACATAAGCACATGGCAACTTCTGGTGAAGCTACATAGATGGATACAGCAAAGGGATAATTTTAGGAGGAAAGGATATACATGCTACTACAAAGTCCCTGTGAGACACATTTCTGATTTCTTTGTCTAAAAATAGTTCTCTCTTTTGATATCTCGTTGTTTTTATTTCTCTAACCCAGACATATTGGTACTTAATTGTGCGTTGCCTTATATTGCTCTTTATTACACAGATGCATTCCCTGTTTCTAAACCAAGTACAAATATTTGGGTGTAGAACCGCATCCTGTTTCGGTTGCATGATTCAGAATGCCATGATGGTGCTAGTGTGGTCCTACCTATGTAGTAGCCATTTGAATAATAATTCTTTAAATTCAGTTGACTGTTTTGCATAAATTACAATAAGTATGTGTTTTATTTCAAACAAAAAATGGCTTAAGTGAGTTTATTTTCTACATCTAGTTTTTGAACTTACAGATAGGTCAGTTTATTTAGATCAATAGAACCAATTATTCACATTGAAGCAAGTTCTAACTTTCAATTATATATTTACCTTTTCACTGAACCATCTATATGTATACAAAAAGAGGGAGAGAGTGCAGGGGTTTTACATGGCTGCAGGGAAGAGATTGACAGCAGGAAGAAACTGAGTGATGTGGTTAGCCAAAGGATATGATACTCCAGAACCTCAAGGGAAATTACTAGTAAAGGTAAGGTAGACTAAAACTCCTCATAAAATACTACCATCAGATTTTTTAAATACTTATTTGCAATCCAGATAGATTTTTCAGAAATTTTGACCAATATATTTATTTAATGTAGAATTATTCGGACCAAAATTTTGTAAACAAAATATTATGTTATAATATTTTATAAAATACTACCTCAATATATACATATGTGATTAATATAGTTGCTAAAATGTATGCACAATTTTTGTTAAAATGTTGTAGAAATGGATGCAAAACAATATTTCATTAAGACTTTTCTTCATCAGTCAGAATACTTTGTTTTCCTCAGAATCACTTATAGACATTTCTACTTATTACTTTTAGCGAATACATTTCTCTGGCAGAGAGAAATATAGAAGTTATTAATTTTGCTATTAGTATTAGAGTCAGTGTTATTGCTGATTACAATCATTTCAGTATCATTTTCCTAGGAAATCTTTGAATGCTAAGCTGATACCAGCTACTTTATAAAATATTGTCTTCTATAAAGTATTCCATGTCTGTTTTTGTGAGTTATCTACAGCTATGTATTTAGTATTTAAAGAAAGATGCACTTCTGATTTATTTACCTACTTCTAGCATGCTAATTTAAAAATTTAATTTTTACTCTCTTCCCCAGGAATACTTTTTAATATGACTTCTACAGAGATGGTGATAAACATATGCTTTCTAAAGGGTCAGACACTGTTTTGGAAATTATTAAAATATTTATTATAACAATAGAATCATTGGAGAAGGTCTTATATATTTCATCAAGTTTTATTTATTTTTATTTATTATTATTTTTCTTTTCTCCTACTACCTGTTTAATTGCAAAATTTCACCAAGTTTTATAAATGTTTTCCTGCAAACTATAGTCTTTACTTTTAAAAATAAATCATGGCTAATTTCTTTTATGTGATGCTTTTTGTTAGGAAACAGATGAGTGGGAGTTGGGAACTCAGGTCTAACCTACTTAAATCAGAGAGAGCATTAGCGCAAATATTCTTAAGTAAGCATTCATTGTCTAATCAAACGAAACTGGCTTACTCAATGTTCAGTAGCATGTCTTTTCAAATCCTGGCTCAGGCTCTTGACTAATATGGGCTGCTCACTCTGATCCCATTGGGGCTGCAGAAATCTCCTATTTCCTTTCATTTTCGGGTATGCAACTGCCTTTCTAAGCCATGACTACATTGCTAAATGAATCATTGATTTGGAAAATCTGAAGTGACCTTCAGCTAGTTCTCCAGCTCTTCCTCAACAGAAAAGAGAGGCGAAATCAGCAAAATATTGGAAAGAGGTAGTTTTTCTAAAGATATTTGTGGCTGGTAGAAGATTGGAGGCCACTCAGCTATGTGTGTAAGTGTGTGTAGGGGAAAAATTATGTTCTGTATTCAGAAGTGACATTCTTTGTATTTTTAGTGTGGCTCCAAAAACAGCCTTTTTCTTATAGTGCAGAGGCAAACACTGGCCTTGGCTCCTCAGCTGTTCTAGTAAACTATTTGTTACTCAGACAGTCTCAAATTCTTCATTGACTTCATTTGGACCAGTTTTTGTGCACTTATCTTATTGGCACAGTGACAGTCTTTTGAATAACCAATAGTGTGAAAAATTATACAATTAAAAATTCTACTTCCATTACTTTTCTTAACTTCTCCCTTCATATTTTGTTACGGTTATGAGGTGTGTTTTATTAACTATTCTAGATATAGGTCTAACCCTGCATTTACTCAACACTGGGTTGCTCCTTTTCATGATGGGTGATCTAGTTAGACATATCAATATTCAATGAAATGTATAGATTACCCTGATAAATTGGCTCAATGAAGTGCATGTAAGGTCAATGGAAGATTGAGGCATCATATGTACTGAGCCACTAATTGGACTCATACTAGTAGGATATAGCTATCCTCACCCCCGCCTATATCCTGAGTCCCCTTCCCCTTAGGTGCTGAGTATTTCCAAAGGCTTCTCTAGCTGAAGCAGGTATAAGAAAAAGAATTGACATAAAGCATCAACCCTTAGGTATAAATGATTGGCAAGTCTCAACCTTGCTAAAACTGAAAGACTTTTCAGTTGGCTATGCTTGAAGGTTTCTACTGAACTACTGAAGCCATAATGATGTATGTAATTCAAGTTTCCTTTGAGCTGACCTACAATGTAAGAAGTTTCCTCTATGACCTCTTAGGTTTTTCTCTCTCCAGCAATCATGGATTCTTTACGAATCTCATAAGGAGTGCAGCTCATTTATTATTAACACCATTTTAGAATAAAGGAAGCAGAGGCTCAGAAAGGTTTAGCAGCAGAGCAGAGTGCAGTCTTCTGATTTGTGGGTTCCACATTCTGGATGCAGAAAACTTTCAGTCATTCTTATCTATTGTGAGGCTTGTACCAGTTTCTCCATAAGCTTCCAAAACCAAACCACGTTGACAAGCTTTGCTCTTGCCTCTGACTTCTTTCAGATAGTGCCTAACCATCTTCTCATGATGAGTCATTTTTGCTCTCCCTCATTCCCTTCTTGATGTTCAGGTAGGTGAACATGATGACTATAAAAGGCAAGCAATTAATATCTGGAGTTAGGCAGAGCTCTGTAAGCCAATCTCTAAGCCTGAGCAAGCTCCTTTGTCCTTAACTGTAACCTTGGCACATGAAAAGCGACTTCCATTCCATTTTACCAACATTTCGGTCAAAGATCAATTGCCACTGTAATTATATCATATATCACAGGATGGGGATTCAGTGAGAGGGCAGGCCCTTTAAACTAATACATATCATTAGCATTTAAAGAACACGAAAAACAAATTGAACATCAGTCCTCATGTAAGTCTTTTTTCTAGAGCAAATAATTTTCCAAATTAAAATGAATAAATTATTGAAATTGTCACATGTCTGAGAATAAACTAGGTTGGTAATGCCGTCAAGCTCTTAGCAAAGTTTAGATCATTGTACTTCTCTGTCTGATCATTATAACATCTAATCAAGGGGAGCTTAAATACTTCAATGAGCTCTCAAAATAAATTTGATCTGAGCAGCTCAGGTCTCATGGATTCCTAGGGTTACTGACTAGGTGAAACATGTTTTTGTTTTAATCCCTGTCTCAGCTCAAAGAGGATTAATGCCCATAATTCTCCTATCCCCATTTAATTGAGAAATGAAGTTTGAAGAGGCACCTCCTGGAACACTCCACTTTGAAATATGACCCATCCACTGTCTATATGATAAATGTTCCTCTGCTCTCACAAACTTATACACATCCTTCCTATCCCAAAGAAGGATGAAAGAAAGTTTGTGTGTGTGTGTGTGTGTGTGCGCGCGTTTCTGTGCATCTATTCCAAAATGCACAACGTTGTTGTTTTATTTTTCCATTTTGGAATTATCCTAATAAAGGCATTCTCTGGGAAGCTCAAACTGCATCTCAAATCTTTCTCTGATACAAACATCCCCACTGGAACAAATAGCCCTTTCACTAAAAGCAATACAGTTATTGCATTCATGTTATATGATTGTAATTTTCACTTTTGCTTTCAATACAACGTTAAAAGAAAAATTGTCTGTAGGAAAGAAAGAGACAATATACTATATCCTGGAACTAATTCTTTGGCAACTACAAAAAAGGGGGCTGTAATTCTGAATAGAGGCTCCTGTCCTAAAACAGACCCAATGCTAAGATCTAATAGAAAGGGCACAGAGAAGCACAAGGAAACTTAATGTCACTTTAATGTTTTTTGTACAAGTTGATGTGAGGATCTAATGAGGCAATTTCTGTAATACACCTCGTAGGGGACCACGCACATAGTAAGCCCTCAGCTAATGCTGACTGTTATTATGTTTTATAAAGAATTTTTACATCTTCCTCCTAAGCCCTGAAGCTTCATAAAGAAGCCTTACATATGACATTCAATGGCTCAATGCCTTTCCTAACCTAATGTAGAAAGTGACATACCATTGCTTCCATCATAACCTATTGGCACATGGACCAACCTAAGTCCAATGTGGGATGACCCTGTACATAAGGGTAAGAAGCAGGCATCACTTGGGGCCATCTCAGAGGCTGGCTGCCACAACTGCCTAATGGCAGCCAAATCCTTTATGAAACTACCCTCTCTAACACCTTAACTTTCAAGGACCAGGATTTTGTGACTGTTGTGAGCAGAATTTCAGTGAATGAAGATATACCCCAAAATATCATTTCACTTAAAAGTTGAATATCTGTTATCAATTTACAAATGCTTTTATGTGATATCTCACTTGAGCTTCAAAACAACCTTTTAAGACAGGCAACAAGAGTAGAAACTACTCCAGTGATTTCATAGATAAGGAAACTGAAGATCAGAGAGACTTAACGATTAACCTAAGATTTAAACTAGATATCCTCCTAGCATTCTCATGGCACTTATTCTGCTAGCGTAGGCTGCCTTGTGTATTTTTTAAATGACTATCTGTTTATTTGCTGGTCATGGGGTTTGCAGCAAATCACAAATGTGTAATTTTTTTTGTTAAAGGCATTTACTCTACTTTCTAAAAATCACTAGAATTCAGAAACTGATACTACTTCTTTTGTTTCATTATTTGCCTCCCTGCCCCCAAAACTCATACATATTTAGAGACATGCATGGACACTCACGAACACATATATTCTTCTTCCTAGTCTCTCATCAATGGCAAACTAAAGTTCTTTAGAATATACTAGCTGTCATTGTGCCAGAGAGAAATCTCTCTTTCATGCAAGTTAATATATGTATATATATGTATATAATCATACATGTTTTTATATAAACTTTGTAGCTTTCCTCCTTCTTTTCTAAAATAAATTATGAAAGTTTGTGTGTTCAGGCTTCAGGCAGAATTTTTCATCTGAAGGGAACTTTTTCAACTCTTTCTATTTGAGATGGTAGCCATTTGTATGAAGAGAAAATGAATACTAATGGAAAATCCTAGAGTGGATTTGGAAAATCATTATAACAGTTCAGCTATAGGTTTGCGCCTTTGACAAAACACCCATTCAAGGATGAAAAACCCACTATTTCTCTTCTGCATTTCTTTTTCTGAATACAGCTAGATTGAATAACAGGCCAGATAAAGGATTCAGAGCAATAGCTTTACTAAGTAATAGTGAGCCCATGTTCTAACCAATGGGACAGAAACTGGCCCTCTGTATCTCTGACACAGTTGCCTTTCATTGACAGATTTACAATGGAGGGGTTGGGAGAGCAGATGCGTTAAAAAAAAAAAAAAAAGGAAAGCAAAATCAAGATCCCCCATAAATTTCACGCTCCCCACATCTTCTGCCTCAGCACCTACTAGAACACCTTACTCTTAAATTCTGCACATGGGAAGATTTATTTGTATCCCAGAGGTTTGCTCAGATGTTTCTTCTGTGCTTTCAATGCAGGCCCACCCTTTTTTCCCTTCATATTCAAACGCTACAGATTCCCCTTGAAACCTCCTCAACTGGTAATAATCATTTACATCCTTACTAGTGCTTATGATTTTCAAATTACTTTTAGATAAGCTAACTCAGTGATCTCCACACAACCTTAGACATTTAGCCCGGCAAGTATTGTGCTGTTGCTTTCATGGATGAGAAAAAGGAGACTTGGAGTGCCTCGATTAGCAAACAAGGTTACAGAGCTAAAAAAGGAGTGACAGTGGAGTAGATCCCAGCTTAAATGCTTTACCTGCCCCTACAGCCTGCAGATTTCCATTTTCTGAGTGCTTGGAGCTCTTGGAGTCTCTCACATCTCGTGTGATCATTAAGAGGTACTAACTTCCTGATTGCTTCTGGTGTGCAGCTAACTCACTGGTGACCCACCACTTTGGGAGGCTGAGGAGGATGGATCATGAGGTCAGGCATTCGAGGCCAGCCTGGCCAACATGGTGAAACACCATCTCTACTGAAAACACAAAAATTAGCCAGGCATGGTGGCATGCACTTGTAGTCCCAGCTACTTGGGAGGCTGAAGCAGGAGAGTTGTTTGAACCCAGGAGGCAGAGGTTGCAGTGAGCCAAGATCATGCCTCTGCACTCCAGCCTGCACAACAGAGTGAGACTCCATCTCTAAAATAAGTAAATAAATAAATAAAAGGAAAATAGACTGAGCCTTCACATTTTGCATGCAGCTTTGTTGGTGCTTGTCCTTCTCCTGTGCTTACTCAAAGATGGGACAATGTGCACAATGAGAAGAGAATTGGGACCAATAGGAAAGAATGAGTTAGGTATTGTGGGCACTCTTCTTCTTCTTTTTTTTTTTTTCCTTCCAGAAATCTTTGAGGTAGGTAACATAGTCAATTGAGGTCTAGAGTTATGTACTCCATTTATTCATTATTTTCTTAACATAGTCCCTACCTACTATGTGATATTCTCTGTCCTAGACCCTGAAAATACAAGTTAAATATGGCATATTCTTTACCTCTATGAGCTTAAAATTGATTGTGGAAACTTTCATTTTTTCTTTGAAATGAAAACAAACTTAAGTACCAATATGCATGAGAAAAATAAATTGTTTCATTTCTTTACCTACATCGCATCCGGAGTAAACACATACTCTCTCTGACTAAAACAAATATAGCATAAATCCCTCCTAACAATACCCTCCAATTGAGAATCCGATATTAATGGCTAAATTATATTTACCTTAGACTGAGCATTTTCTACTAGGATTTACATATGCATCTTGGGGATTCTGAATGTTGTACTTCTTTTTCTTTTAGATTTTAACCTGAATGAAAAAGACAGTATGAGGGTGATGAAAGACCCTAGATGGTCCGCCTTGGGTAAGAAGAGAAAAAACCATTCATTCCACTTTTATCCAAGGTGTTTCACAGATGATATGAAATAATTTTGAACGGCTCAGCTCTTTAACTAATTCCTTTGATAAATCCAGGAGTCAGAACTTAGAAATATATAATAGACTTTTTCCTAATCAGCGATGGCACAGGTGGAAATGTGTCCTTTGTGAGTGTATTCAATAGCCACTCAATGGCCTTTGACAAACATATTACCTTTTAAAATGCAAGATCCTGCAGTCAAAATTTCTGCTCACATTCTCAGAGCTATATCTCTTCATCACTTATTGGACTTAAACTCTATTGTCTTCAGCTGATTTTTCATTAGGGTGAAGGGTCATTGAGCAATCATTATGCCTAAATAACTGGGAAATTTAGTGGTGAGCCTTCAATAGGGGAAGTAGCAAAAAATAACAGCAATCATACCAGACTCTATTGAGAGAGTCCTCAATGGAAGTAATATGAATGGGGATAGGGAACTAGGGGTGAGAGGGCAATTCCTCTGGGAGTTTCATTCCAGAGGAGACTTCACCTGAACTGAACTCCAAAGGATGAACAGAGTTTTGCACTACAAAAATTGCATAGATATAACAAGCTGGCAGAACAACCTGAGCAGGTAAGAGCCTGGGCCATGGCTTTCTATCATTATGCATTGTTTGGAAGAATATTAATATTGATTCTCTGTACCATTCTTTAGTATATTCATCAGATCCATTGTTTGGTGTTAATTGCATTTTGTCAAACAAGAGCCTTCCACACAATTTAGGAGACATTAAATACTAGTTGATATCTCTTATAAAACTATATTCTGTACTCAAAATCCAGAGTTAAAATTGAGGCCCATTTCTTTTCCATGATGTAATACTATGTTACTTTAGTGGCAAATTCTCATATTCCTTGAAAAGCTCATCATTTTGAGGTGACATTTCAAAACTGCCTTCATAAAATTAGGAAGATTCCAGAAAGCTTGAAACAGAGAACAGTTATTCCCATGATATATGATCTTCCTGGGCCTCTACCTCATAAACTCTTAACTTCCTTTCAAATCCTATAGAAAGGCCGATTTTTCCTCCTTTGTACACAACATTCATTTTCCCCCCTCTCTCTGGGCTATTATTTATTATTTAACTTGGTTACTGTATTATTTAAAGAAAAAAGCAGTTTGCAATATTGCCTGTATGGGAGATGCTATAGAGGGTAAAGTAATATTGATTGCATTGTAGCTATTAACTACTGTTCTGGAAACAAGGAAGGAGTATAAGACAGTGAATCATGGCAAGAAGTACATTCACCCTCCTACAAGATAAAAAAGAAAAAAAAAAGTTAGCAAACCACATTCCAAATTATTCACAAACTTTAGAATTTCTTATTCAAGGTCCAAAGAGCCAGCTTGAAATGTTAAGATAATTGGCGAACTCACAGGAATGGAAATGGCCCTTCAGGAACAAAAAATTTCCCATACTTTTTGAGGCTGTGAAAAGAATGACCAAGCTTTCGTAATTTTGTTCCGGTCCACATTTTCAACACTAACTACTAAATCCTTTATACAAATACACTGTCTATTTAGACTGCTTTTCCTAGAATTCCCCCATACATCTTTTTCTGGTTCTTTCTGATGATCCTATCACCCCTTGAAAAATCCAGATTAAAAAAAAATAAGTATGAATTTACATATACTTCTATTCCTTGGTCTTTCTCCATTATTATACCTGGATTTCTCTGCTTTTGTTGTAAGTGCAGACATTGGTGGAATCCTATTTCCGGTAGGGGTTAACTAACCAAATGGGAATTCTATAGATTGGATCTCACAATGGAATATTTAGAAATAAATCTGTAAGAAGGCCTGGGAAGCATAAAGAACCCAAGGGGAGAAAATGTAGTCAATAAAGCCAGAAATGGAAGAACCCTTTTTAAAAATCAAACAGAAAAAAAAGAAGCAGATGTCAAAAGCTCGGTATGAAGTCAAGTCTCAGGGACAATGAAATCCAGAGTAGGGAACAGGGGTCAAGAGATTAGGGGACAGGTTATTTTGGGGCAAAAAATCAAGAAGAGTGTAATTTATCAATGACATTTAATTGGCCTCCATAGTGAGATGCATGGAAGTACCTCCAGTATTTAAAAGGCTTTAGACAAGGAAGACAGAAGCAATCAATCAGATTTCCAACTGAACTTATCCTTCTGTTAAGTGTTGTAGCAACAGAAAATACATGCTTCCTTAAGGGAAGTTAGAAGACCAAGGTAACACATGAATCAATTAGAAAATACTGTTTCACAGTACAGAATACTGGTTTCTGTAGTCCCTCTAAAACACCCTTGCTCAAAGTGATTGATTAAAAAATAAAATAAATTAAATAAGAGTTGTTTGTGTTTTCTAGATTCTATGTACTATAAAATTAGAGGGGAGAAGAAATTTAACAAGGGTAAAGGTCAAGAAAGAGCTAAAAGGAGATGGAGCCTGAACTATGCGTTTGATAGTAAAAGATAGGGGCAATAAGAAGGAAGAGAAGAACAAATGGGAGAAAAATGAAAAGGGATGAGTAAAATAATGCCTCCATAAATTAAATAATTGCTCAGGGGTTAAGCCAAAATTCCAGAGCCCAAAACCCAGTTGTCTAATCCCATTCATTAGTATTTTATCCAAAAACATACACATTTCCCTCTCTTCACATAATTCCTCACTTACATGTTTCTGGTGTTCATTGATGAGTATCACATAAACATCTTTTCCTACTTGCCCATGTACATATGAATGAATCACAAAGCCTTACCCTCTTGAAGCCAGGCAGGTCAGAGCTCAAGAATGACCTTGAACAAGCTATTCTTTGAACTTCAGTCACTACATCCTGTAAAAGAAGGTTGTAGTCCTCTGTGGTTTTTAAATCTAAAGCAAACCTTAACCCCATAGTGTTGTTTTTATTTAAATGATTTCAATATGAAGATATGCACGTAAAATGGTCAAAATGAATATGTTGATTTCTGTACAAATTAATTTTTTTGCTAGTTTGCACTGATAAAATTGAAACAACACAATGATGACAAAGTAGCTATTTAACTTAATGATCATTTAATTTTTCTTTTGATAATGCATGTTTTTATTTGGAGTAATACAATGTAAATTATAACTAACAAGTTTTAAATATTCTCTCATTTGAAGCATCTGCTCAATGAAGGTGAACCGCAGAAATGCGAACTCCTCCTGCTTCTGCTATTCGTAGGAAGAGGCAGACTTGAAACCCTGCAGTTGTCTGTGGCCTAAACAATGCACAGATGATCAACTTGCGAAATACGGGTTTTTTTTTTTTTTTTTTGTATTTGCCTGAACAGAGAAACACTAATGGTGGCTTCCTTCAATTAAAGAGAGAAAAATAGATCTACCAATACTACTGCATTTGTTCATTGATGAATTCATTCATTCATTCCTCATGCATTCATATGCTAGATCTTTGTAATAAAAAATTGAAAAAAACATATGCTCTTCATTATAGGTCTCATCCTAGGAAGACAGACAAGTACACATATGATAAAACAAGAAAATTAAACTTTCCCAAATGTTAAAGAGCAAGCACCATCATGTGTGTTTTTTTACATCACATTGTGTTTAATCTAAATGCACTAAAGAAACACAGGTCCAACCAGGGAGCTTGATGTGAGTTTTGAGATAAATCTTAATAGTGAAGAATGGGGGTGTAGATTGTTAGAAAAAGAGCAAATGCTTGGGGATTTGAGTGTTATTCCTACTGTTTTGAGTGGACATAAGAAAGTCCTATGTACCTAGAGAATAAAACACCTTTAGCACCGTGATGGGAGAAGAGATGAGAAAGATAAGCCGGATCAAATAACTTAAAGGACTTGAAATCCATCTTAAAATAAAGGCTTCTACCATAAAAAAGGTAATTAAAACCAAAGTGCCAAAAGGAAGAAGAAGAAAAGGTAAGTGAAATCAAAGTTTTCTATTATAGAAGGAAAATATGTTGTTATTTATAATGAAAAATTGGACAAGACAGAAACTGGTTAGGGAGTGACTGACATACCCCATAACGTGAGGATCTGAGGGCCAAGGTAGTCAGAATGGAATTATGGAGGATGGGGCGAGATAAGAGACATTTCAGAGAAAAAAAGCGATGCTCCACCACCAGCTGTACTAGAACTTGCTATTGTTCTCTGACGCCAAACCCTCCATTGGGGTAAGTTTAGTTTAATCACCTTCATCTCTTAAGTGTTCAAGTGGGCTTTGCAGGACAATTGGTATCTACTACTTCAGGAGGGAGACTTTAACCCAGAAAAAAGCAGAAAAGGTTTCAGCTGCCAAGTCTTATTTGTGTTTCATATATTTTATCGAATTATCTTGAAGACTCAGTTCTGAGTTCCTTGTCATAAATATGAACACTATATTTCCTCCATTTTGGAATTTTCAAAAGGAGGCTAGCAAAATGTAGTGTTTCTACAAACTCGCTTACATGGGTTGAAAGAGGAGTTTATTTCCTAAGATGTACTATCTTGAGTATTTATTTTTAGACAATTATTTATTCTTACAGTGTCCACAAAAGACCTCCAAACCCTGATACTTATGAATGTCCTCATAGGAATATACCAAGGAGAGTTGATTAGCCCATTATTTCATGTTGTAGACATTCACTGACTAACCTCGAGGCTTATCAATAAGCTTCAGTAATCAAGACAACATTATATTGGTGAAAGAATAGACACATAGATCAATAGAACAGAATAGAGAGCTTGGAAATGGATCCATAGAGGTATAGTCAACTGATCTTTGACAAAGGAGCAAAGGCAATTCAATGGGGAAAGGATATCTTTTCAATAAATGGTGCTGAATTAATTGGATATCCATGTGCAAAAAATAAATAAGATAATTTAAACACAGACTTTACATCTTTCACAAACATTAACTCAAAATGGATCAGAAACCAAAATGTAAAACACATGACAAAAAAATTTCTAGAATACAGGAGAAAATATAAGTGACTTTGGGTTTGGTTATGACTTTTTATATATAACATCACAAGCATGATCCATGAAAGAAAATATTGATAAGTTGGACTTTATTGAAATCAAAATCTTCCTTTCTGTGAGAGTCATTGTTAAAAGAATGACAAGACAAGCCATAGACTCTCAGACAAAATATTTGCCAGACACATATCTGATAAAGGAATTGTGTCCAACACATGCAAATAATTCTTTTTTAAAAAAAGTATTATTTATTTAATTGACAAAAATTGTGCACATATATAGTGTACAACACGATGTTTTGAAATATGTATACATTGGTGAATGGCTAAATCAAGTTAATTAACATGTATTACTTTCTATACTTATATGTGGCATAAACACTTAAAGTCTACTCAGCAATTTTCAAGTGACATTGTTATTAACTATTGTCACTATGTTTTTCAAAGAACTCTGAAAACTGAATAAAAATACAAACAACCATTTAAGAGTGGGCAAAAGATAGGATCAGACAGTTTAATAATAAACATATAAGATTGCAAATAAGCCTATAAAATGATGCTTACTATCATATGTCATTAGGGAATTGAAAATTTTAAAAAAAGATATGAATACATACTTTTTACAATGTCACATCTAAAGTACTAACAATACCAAATGCTAGAGAAAATTAGGAGGAACAGGAACTTTCATTTATGGTTGGTGACAACACTAATAGTACAGCTACAATGGAAAAGAGTTTGGCAGTTTCTTTTTGTTTGTTTTCTTTGTTTTGTTTTGTTTGAGGGGGAGTGTCACTCTGTTGCCCAGACTGGAGTGCAGTGGCTCCTTCTTAACTTAACTGTAGCCTCAACCTCTCAGGCTCAATCTATCTTCCCACCTCAGCCTCCGGAGTAAGTGGGACTACAGGTGCATGACGACCATACCTGGCTAATGTTTTGTATTTTTTTTTTTCTAGAGACAAAGTTTTGCCATCTTGCTCTGGTTGGTCTTGAATTCCCGGGCTCAAGCAATCCACCTGCCTCGGCCTCCCAAAGTGCTGGGATTACAGACGTAAGCCACCACACCCTGTCCAGTTTGGCAATTTCTTACAAAGCTAAACCTAGTCTTAGCATACATTCCTGCAATTGTTCTCTTAGGTATTTTCTTAACTTACTTGAAAACTTACATCCATATAAAAACAGGCACCCTCTATGCAATCACCTCAAAGTGACTTTAATCCTTATTAATGTATGATTCTTCACACACCTCCGGAGTCCATTACTGAATATTTTATAGTTCAGGATCTTTTAGCTCCTAAGCATTTTTTCCACTGGGCATCTGCTCCTGTAACGTGGATTCACACTGCATATTCAGTCCTACCCAAACTGACCAGCGTTATGATGTGTTCTCTGCAATGTACCCTCAAACAAAACGCATTGAATCCTTTTGTGTTTTTACATTTCTTTAGTTAGTTATTAGCAGGTATTGGAGTTGGTGCTACCCTGTGAATAGAAAATGTAAGAGGATATCTCCAGATACTCCGACCCCCTCTTTGAAATGTGACCATTTTGTTGTGGAGGAAATTGTGCTGCTCTTGCTAAGTTAGCCAAAGGAATTGTTCTGATTGTAGAAAGTCCACACTGACTATGAGGCAGACCTGCAAAGCCTGATGGGTATACTGTCTTGCATAGGGTTAGGCAAAGCTGAGTCTTCCTTTATATTAAAATATTATGAACTCACAGCTAAAGATCGAACACTCAGAACTGACTAAACCCAATCAAGATGTTCCCTTGTTGTTACTAAATTATACTAATTTGAATTTACTAATACTATTCCCAAAAAAGGGAGCTATATTTACATTCTCCTATTACTGAAGTAACATCAGTAGGTAAGAGGAAAATGGAAACATTCTTATATAAGATAGCCGAATACATGTTCTCACATCTATCTCTAGTGTACATTATCACTTTTGGGTAGATATGGAATAAATACTTAGAAATATTTATGGAAATTACTTAAATTGTGGTTGCACAAATAAAAAATAAGTTATACAAGGAATGGTTAAAGAGATTTGAAAGCTTTATAATTCCTGGTGATCTGGTGGAAAGATGGTCATCTTTAAAAAATCTGAGTCCTATCAAATGAAATAGGAAATAGACATCTCTTGGGGGACATCGCCAGTTAGACAAAAGAGTGGAAGTCACAAATAACTCAGTAGTAGGAAAAAAATGCAATAGTTAAGAGCTGTCAAAAAATACATGTAGTATATTTTTGCATCCTCAAACTCCTGGACTCAAGCAATTCTCCAGCCTCAGCCTCTCAAGTAGCAGGGACTCCAGGTGCAGGCCTCCTGTCTAATTTTTAAAGTGTTTTGTAGAGATGAAATTTCCCTTTGTTGACCAGGCTGGTCTCGAACTGCTGGCCTTAAGTGATCGTCCTCTCTCAGCCTCCCAAAGTACTGAAACTACAGATGTGATTCACTGTGCCTGGCCAAAAATATGCTGGTTTTTTAAACAAAAAGTATTGGGATCATCCATTAACCGTTATAGTCTAAAAATCATTCATAGGGATCAGACACAGAGAATAAAACAATCAATTTATTTAGTAAAGCTGACTGGAACACTTGACCTAAAATTGTTTCTGCATTGATTTCCTAATTTGCTATTCTAGCACTTTAGTACTTTACTGACACTGTCTATCCTGGACAAAGCTGATTTACCATAGAACTCTTCAACAGGAATCTGTCTCAAGAAGTTGACATCATGATGAAACACAGAGCAAAAGGTACCCTCTCTACACATAGGGGAGCCAAAGAACAATCTAGAGGTATTGGAGCAAACACGCTCAGGTTCTTCTCCTACATTCTCAAAGCAGACAACCCTTTCACCTCTCATAGAGAAGAGTAAGCAATGGTCATGGAGCATAACCACAAGTGTGTCAATCACATAAGTATTTTGTTAAAGTGAAGAGACTGATACAATAGGTCTTGGCTGGGATCTTAGATTTTGCATTTCTAACAAGCTACCTGGAAGTTTCTAAGCCTCTGGTCCATGAAGTAGTTAGGAGATAGAGAGTCCAGGATGGTTACTGTGGTACGTCTTCCCATATTCAAGCAATGACTTTGACTCTAACTACAACATCTTGATTGAATTAGGTGCTCTGCTTCTCTGATTTGCTGCAGAGTGCAGGACCAGAAGCAGTTATTTTTTGCACATTATAACTGGCTAATGTCACAAAAATCAGTAATTGCTGAAATCTTGATAAATGTGCCCCAACATAACCATAAGAGGATAATTGAATTAAATACTCATAAAACATCGAGATTTGGTACTGTTGATTCCAACTCTTTCACACTTTTCATATATTCTCCCTTCTGGCTCTAGAGGGTTTAAATATTTTTAAATTAGCTCATTCTTCCCCTAGAGGTCTTCATTTCTTCATTTGTTTTATTTGATCACATTAGCTTCTAAGCTGCCTCATATATTTTTGGAGTGTGTTTGGGGACATAAATACAATAATGAAATTAGCATTTCCTCCTCCAAAAGTTGAGCTTCAGAGTAGGTTATGCTTATCTGTCATCCTTACTTTCTTCATCACAGTGCTTTGCATATAATAAACCTTAGTAAATATTTCTTGATTGATACATACACTTGAACATTTTTATTATTTGTATGTGTCTGAAATATCAGGATTCTCAGATCGAATTCTTCTTTCTCCCTTTCAAACTTTACCAAATCTTTGTTATTTAAAGTGCTATTAAGTATCTCAAGTTTATCCTTTCAGTTTGGAGGTGATGGTCTCCCATTCTGGGGGAGATGGGTCCTATGCCCCAACATTTGTGCACTTAATTAAAGCACAAGGGATGCTTAATTAGTGTAATAAATGCAATTAGAAATGTGTGTAATGAAGAAACTGCTGCTTAATTTTTAGAGCCATAGACAGGGGCAGCCAGATGGGTTAATTGATGAGTGTTAACTCTCCTTTGATAAGCACTTTGAGCTCTGATTCAATGAGACTGTACAAATGTCATACATTGTTGCTACTATGTTTAGGTAGAATAGCACTGGGGCCCCACTTCCTCAGGCCTCCCCATTTAACAGGTTTATTCTCAAGCTGACCTTTGCTTTCTCCAGGTGTAACTGGCTCCCAATAATAACTTAGGGTATACTCAACTGAAAAAAGTAAATGTGAATTTCCAAAATGTTAAGAGATGTGTTTTCATGATTTGTTTTCGTTTTGACTGATACACTATTTCTTCTGTGAAAGAAACCCTTTTGGCTTTCATTGTTGCTAAAGTCTGTGAGTGCCAACACCGTTTTGTGAATGAAAAAGACTGCCATTCGTCATGAGGTGCCACTGTATCTCATATTTCCACCAGTGATTTTTGAGCAACTATATATTCTTCAAAGAAGTTTTAATTACCTTTAATGTCTTTAATTAATAAAAAATAATGTAAAAATAGATGAGCCTCTTTTTTATATCTAGTGTAACGTATTTCTAGTTGGATAAAATTTCCGGTTGGATCAAATTTCTGGTTGGAAACAGAATTGACTCGTACGATTAGAAGAGTTAACTCTGGCTCTAAAGGCACAATCCATGACCTCCTCTCTTGTATTTGCACACTGAAAACATCCTAATGGCACGGAGTGCCGGGAGAAAACAAAGGTCTGTAGCCACTGTTGCTCTTTGTCAGGCTTTACATAAAAGTACTGACTGTGCTATGATAGAGAATCAGCTTGCTAAAACATAACAAGAGTCTGCAACTTCTAACTGAGTGAAACTCTACTTAAGTGATTATATGCTTGGATGGCTGCAAGAACAACAGATAGCTATGTAATTAATGCAGACCATGTCAGCCTCCTTCACTTCCTTCTTGTCTCCATGCAGACCAGTAATGAGGTGTCTCCTGACACACAATCACAATGCACTGACAAACCATCTTGGTGTGTGAAAAAGATACGGAAAAATCCAAGCAGTGTGACACTACCAGCAAGCGTAGTTCCTCTTCACCAGAGACTTCAGGTCACAGTTGGGCCTAAAGCAGAGTCTCTTGGCTGGAGAAGTCATTATTTGTAAAATTACAGACCGACTTCCATGTCTGAGAGGCTCTTATGTTATTATATAGAAAGAAAATATTGTTATCTATGAGAATTATTTGCTTCTTTCTCCTTTTGTTAGTAATCCTAAGAAAATATTGAAAATGAATCATTCTTTAAAACAATTAAACAACTTACTGATTATTTTCACCACTATATAATGCACCTGTGCCTACCAAGAAATTAGATATTTTCTTGTGTGTAGCTTCATTTAATAGACTATAATAGATAAATTTTATTATTCATTAAATTGTGAAATTCCATGTCATATACTATGATGTATAATCTTCTATATTCATTGTGTCTATTCATTAGCATCACCATTGACTGACTTCAAGAGTATACTTTCCTCTTACATAACTGTGCTAGTTGCTACAGATAATATTTAAAAGCATAAAACATAGTCTCTGACTCTATGCTTTAACTTAATCCAGTTAGAGAAACAGAAAATGTGTAAAAAGATGAAGAATTATGGAATGTAATAAAATCTAATTCCAAATGGAAAATACAGACAAGAAATATGATGAGACATCAATACCTGAGAACAAGATTACCATTGGAGAGGGTAGACCAGGTGCAGTTTTTCTATGACTAGTAGACTCAAAAAGAAGAGAATTCTAAACAAGAAGCTATGTGGAAGAAGAAGTATATTTTAAACCCTCAACTCTTGTTAGAAAAAACAAACATCCTCTGAGGATTTCCTCATAGGTAGCAATATGAAAAGCAATAGTGCTCTGCATCAGGAATGAAATTAGGTATTAAAGGAAGGAAGACCTAACAAGTAGAAGTTATAATTACAGACCTTGAAACTCATGTTCTAGATCAGTGGTCTCCACCCTTTTTGGCACTAGGGACCGGTTTTGTGGAAGACAGTTTTTCCATGGACCAGGGTAGGAGATTCAAGCACATTCCATTTATTATGCACTTTCTTTCTATTATTATTACGTTGTAATATATAATGAAATAATTATACAACTTACGATAAAATAGAATCACTGGGAGCCCTGAGCTTGTTTTCCTGCAACTATGTGGACCCATATGGGGATGATGGGAAACTGACAGATCATCAAGCATTAGATGCTCATAAGAAGCAAAGAATTTAGATCCTTGCAACCTAGATCCATCGCATGTGTGGTTCCCAGTAGGTTTTGTGCTCCTGTGGGAATCTAATGCCACTACTGGTCTGACAGGAGGTGGAGCTTAGGTGGTAATGTGGCTGGAAATACAGATGACACTTTGCTCACTCACCCGCTGCTCACCTCCTGCTGTGTAGCTTGGTTACTGACAGGCCATGAACTGGTACTGGTCTGTGGCCCAGGGGTTGGGGGATCCTGTTCTATATTTTTAGAGAAGACTACCATGTAAAACTATAGTGAATAATTATTTTAACTTGATAGGTCTAATTGCTAAAGCATATATCATAAAATCTAAACTTTATGATAATTTACCTTTTAAACAGTCAATAAAAACTGAAACAATCTAGTAGGGTATCACAAATGGTAATAGGTCTTAACTTGCATAATATTTGAATTTATAGAGAGAATAAATACTACATGGAAGTAAAGCACAAAATAAGCCATGAAGTCAGTACTCAGTATCGCATGTTTGTGAGACAGTAAAGAATTTAATTCAATTACAGACATCATGCCATAGGGAATAATGATTTACTAAACTTTATCGAGTTAAGTGATAAGGTAGATTAATCAAGGGTAGTGGTTCCATTCTTTGGTTTTTAGATGCTAGGAAGACTGTGGAAATAAAGTTGCATGTAGCTCTATATACACACTGAAACATGTATCTACTAAACAATGAATATACTTTCAACATGTTTCCTTTAAATATGTATAAATAGGCCAGGCATGGTGCCTCACACCTGTAATCCTAACACTTTGGGAGGCTGAGGCTGGTGAATCACTTGAACTGAGGAGCTTGAGAGCAGTCTGAGCAACATGGTGAAACCCTGTTTCTACAAAAAAATACCCCCCCAAATGCTTATAAATATGACTACTACAATAAAGATAAATTTAATAAATATAATTTCTTGCAATAGGCCATTCTATATTTTTTCAATCAACAGATGTGATTATTATCTTATACTGGGAGATGCCTACCTGTCTCCTCCCCTCCCCTCCCCTCCCCTCCCGTCCCCTCCCCTCCCCTCTCCTCTCCTCTCCTCCCCTCTCCTCTCCTCTCCTCCCCTCTCCTCTCCTTTCCCTTTTCCCTTCTTTTCTCCCCTCCTCTCCCCTCCCCTTCCCTTACCCTTCCCTTCCCCTTCCCTCTCCCCTCCCCTTCCCTTCCCCTTCCCTCTCCCCTCCCCTTCCCTTCCCCTTCCCTTCCCCTTCCCCTTCCCTTCTCTTTCCCTTTCCCTTCCCTTCCCCTTCCCTACCCCTTCCCTTCTTTGCCTAAGCTGGAATGCAGTGGCGTGATCTCGGCTCACTGCAACCTCCACCTCCCAGGTCCAAGCAATTCTCCCACCTCAGCCTCCCTAGTAGCTGGGATTACAGGTGCACCACCACGTCTGGCTAATTTTTGTGTATTTCAGTAGAGATGGTGTTTCATCATGTTGGCCAGGCTGGTCCCAAATTCCTGACCTCAGGTGGTCTACCCTCCTCAGCCTCCCAAAGTGTTAGGATTACAGGCGTGAGCCACCATGCCCAACTTTATTTTTGTATTTTTAGTAGAGATGGGTTTCACCACGTTGGCAAGGCTGATCTCTAACCCCTGACCTTGTGATCTGCCCACCTAGGCCTCCCAAAGTGTTGGAATCACAGGCACGAGCCACCGTGCCTGGCCTCCCCTCCTCTTCTTTCCTTTTCCCTTTTCCCTTTCCTTCTTCTCTCCCCTCTCCTCCCTTGCTTTTCCCTTCCCCTTCCCCTCCCCCTTTCCCTTCCCCTTCCCCTTTCCATCCCTTCCCTTCTTTCCTTTGGCCTTGTGAAGTATCTGTACATTATTTTCATTAAAGTGCTGTCAGGGCTGGGTGCAATGGATCATGCCTATAATCCCAGCACTTTGTTAGGCAGAATCAGGCAGATTACCTGAGGTCAAAATTTCAAGACCAGCCTGGCCAACGTGGCAAAGCCCCATCTCTACTAAAGATTACAAAAATTAGTGGAGTGTGGTGGCGTGCACCTGTAATCTCAGCTACTCAGGAGGCTGAAGTAGGAGAATTGCTTGATCCCAGGAGGTGAAGGTTGCAGTGAGCCAAGAGCTCGCCACTGTACTCCAGCCCAGGAGACAGAGCAAGACTCCATCTCAAAAAAAAAAAAAAAAAAAAAAAAAAAAAAAAAAAAAAGCTCCTATCCAGGCATAGTGAAATGCACATGTAGTTACAGCTATTTGGAGGCTGAGGTCAGAGGAATGTTTGAGGCCAGAAGTTTGAGACCAATCTGGGCAACAAAGCAAGATCCCATCTCTAAAATACAAAAAACAAACAAAACCATGCTGCCAGCTTACATTGACATTTGTTTTTTAATTATCACATATAAAATGTACAGACTAAATGCTCAAGATATTTTCATTTGTGTTGTTTGTTATTGGATTACTTAGTTATGCTAACCTAAATATGACCATTAAAATTGCTGAATTTAATTTTTTTCTTAAAGTCTTATTAATTCAGAATCTACTTCTTATTTGAAAAGTTATAAGATGTGTACATATTAAATATGTAAAGCCCCTAATGGCACTAGGATCTTCTTATTTTATTTCTTCCTACAGAATTAGACTATCTTTCCTTTGTCAAATAGCATTTCTAGTATATTTTTGAAGACCAGAAAATAGAGACAAAGCTTAGGATTTAGCTGAGAGTGGCACATTTTGAAGCCAAAAGAGCTTGTTTCATGTACCCCACACTTTGGATTTTCATCAGTTATAAGATGTCAACTTGCTAGACACAAATGTTCCATCTTCTAAAAAGAACAAAATATTAAAAACAAGATTTGATGAAATAGAGTAAATAAGATAGAAGTGATATAATGAAACAACTGAAATTCATGAAGGTTTATTACATTGAAATAAGAGAAACACAACTGGGTTCTCAAGTTTCCTACCCACCCCATTCACAGATCCACCTAGTCCTGTAACTGATTTCTGCAACATTAATATATATTTTTATTTTTCCAGAAATGCAGAATACCAGTGGATATGCTCTTGATGGTGGAATATGTAGTAATTGACGTGTCAAACTAAATGTTTCAAGCTGAAATTGCACTTTGATCACTTTTTTTACAAGCTTTCCTTGCCAAGCTACTTGGGCAGGAAAGCATTCACTCAGCAAGCCTGGGTTACTCAAACCTTGGACTTTCCAAAGGGAGGGCAATCCTCAGTGACCAGCTCCTGGGAGATAATCTGTGAGCTTGGACAATATTCTACCTGATAAGATTGATTTGGTATGCCTGAGGTCTTCAGTCAAGCAGACCAATCTGACCATGTAAGTTCATTCTGATAATGTAGTTTTTGGTAAATGCTTGTGTTTTTTTCTGGAGGGAAAAGTAGTCCAGAGTCTAAGCAGACTAAATGTCAGACATGTAGGAGCTACATGGCCATAAGACTGAACCCCGATAAAATCCCTTGACACTAAGGCATGAGTAGCTTCCCTGGTTGGCAATGCTGCACAAATATGGTCACACATTGTCTCTGGGTGACTAAGCACACCTCCAGAGGACATGTGGAAACATGTACTTGGTGTTCCCTGGACTTTGCCCATGGGCCTTCCCCTTAATTGATGTTCATCTGTAGTCTTTCACTGTAATAAACCATGGTAGACAAATATAAGAGTGTTTTTGAGTTCTAGGAGTCCTTTCAGAAAATTGTGAAGCCTGTGGGTGGTCTTGGGAACCCCCAACACACTATTTTTGTCTACTTCTCAGTGAAGATGTCCATAATTCTGTCCTCATTACTTTTCTTCTAAACTCCAACACTTATCATCAATACAAAAGAATTTAAAGACTTCACATAATCATTATTTCGATTATTATTGTTTGATATATTATTTATTTCAAAGTTAAGTAAAATTCTTATCTTAGCACAAATACTGTGATTACTTTTTTTCCTAGAAGCTTGCAATGCCTTAATAATTAGCACTGACTAGGCACTCAATTTATGCTTTTACATTACTGATTGACCAACCAACTGATGAGATTAATAGTGAACTAGGAACATCTATTACTGACTGGTCTGATCATGTTTGACAGCCCATAGCACTGGTTTAGAAATACTCTAGGTTGCTATTGCTGAACTGCATAAGCACTGATAAAGCCCATTATAGCCAACTTGTATCTATGCCTTGCAAACAATAAGCACCAGTATTTATGGAATGAATTTGCAAAAAAAGAAATCTCATGAACCTTTGTTGAATATTTCTGTGAAGATCCTAGGAAGGACAGATTTACAGAAATTCTGAGTTTGAATTAAATATTTTAGGCTGGAGGATTATTTCATGTATCTGAAATAATCTTAATGTTTAACTCAATCAGTTACTTTTCATGTATTGATGTAACACATGATTTAGTGGTTATTTAACATGATACAGCAAAATTTCTCTGCTACATTGGGAGTAACTCTAGAGTATTTATGAGTATTAAGTAGAGGTTATCTAACATCATATTTAAAAAGAAAGCATATGTATTAGGGTACAAGCTTGCACAGATCATAAAATTCAACTCTAAACAGCCGTAGACAAAAGATGGAGCATCAGGTATAATCAGTCTAATACAGCTAATAAAATGACAGAAATGGGGTTGAGAACAGATAACTTTTTAAAGTTCAGAATAGTATGCAGATTTTTGGCTCATTATCTGAGGTAAGATTACTCAGAAACCTGAGAGAAGCATTTGTGTGCAGTGTGATCTATTAGGGAATGTATTCCTGGGAGAAATAGATGAGCTTGAGGGATGCTAAGTGGAAAAGGGAAGGACTCCAAGCAACAGTACAGTTTTAGGCAAAGAACTGCAGAAGGTGACTTCAGCCTGATTTATAGGGGGATTAGAGTGTATGAAGTACACCTCAGATTGGCCACTTCTACAGGCAAGGGAGCTGAACTTTCATACCATTGCATTATTTGCCAAGGGCTGCCCCAGGAATCCAAACTCCTAGGTACTTCCCATTCTCTCTGAGGACAGGAAATCACCCCCTTTTTTCAAGGATATTTCTCTGAAAAGAGGCCATTACAAGCAAAATAAAGCAAACATTAAAAAGGATCCAAGGAGATCCAAATAGAGCACTGACAATATCCACTACCAGGTAATAAAAATACACAGCTGTGCTATATAAACATGATCAGTGGATTATCTGTGCTTTAAAGAATGAAATTCAAAAACATGCTGAAGGAGTTCTTGAGAATTTATTGAAATAAATATATCAGCCTTTAAACAAGTTGTCTTGTTAATTATTAGGAGGTAGAGGTGGATGTGGGGTTTGGAAGGAACCCAACGGACAAAAGAAAATGATTCAGTGAAAGGGGAACATCCAGGCAGAACCAAGAAGAAAAGTGTTTAAATCAATTTGGAAAATCTTTGTTGGGAATATGTTTTCTTATAGAACAAATATACTACAGGTCCAGAGTTCGACTCCAGGACATTTGAATTCTTTGGTTGAGGAAGGGAACTTAAACCTACAACACTTTGGAGTATGTTTATTCAAATAAATAGAAATTAATTTAAAAACAGGTCTTATAAGTACTAAATTTGAATAGTCCAGAGGATATATGAAGAAATACTTTGACTTTATTGTTTTTATTTTGAACTCTTATTTGTTTCTGTTTCTCCTGTAGAATTTTTCTCTCCTATTGGGTTCTGTGAGAACTTAAGAGGAATTTGTCTTGAAGATTATGGGAAGGACAAGGTGGTAGAAAATTAGAATTTCTGTTTGTAGTAAACTTTAAGTATGACTTTTAACATTTCTCCTATTCCTGTACACAAGGCCCTCTGCAATGTGGTTTTGATATGAGGTGTGTTTTCTCACTCCCTCTGGAATGGCTTTGTGACTTGCTTAGACAAATAAAATTAGGTGGATGTAATTGGTTACAATTACTAAGCTTAGGCCTCAAAAACCTTCTGGCCTCTATTTCTTCCTCTTAAAACCTGGTGCTATAATGTGAAGAGGCTTGAATTAGTCTTCTAGGGAATAAAGCCTTGTAAGAGTATATTTTTTAAGTCTGTCATCTCCAAGTTAACTCATAGTAGAGTACAGTCACATAAATGATCTCAGAATAGAACAACAGAAGAAACACCCTGCTGAACCCAGACCAAATTGCTGGCCCATAGAACAGTGATAAAATAAAATGACTGTTGTTCGAAGTTACTAAGTTTTAGGGTGATTTTTAAGGGAGCAAATGATCGTTGGTACATTGTAGCACAGCAACATGAGAGACCGCACAAGTATGAGGCTTGCTGTCTGAGTTTGCATCATGTCTCCCATAGGCATCATGCAGAACACCTTCTTTTGAGCTTTTATATTAGGCCTCTCTTGGGATATTGCTTAAAAGCCCCTCTTTGAAAAGTATGCAATCAAAATCAGGGTATATTTTAACCTACTTGTTCACCACCTTAATTATACAGACAATCACATAATTACATATACCTTAAGCAATCAAACCCAGGAGATGCTCTTTAATATCCCACTGGGTAAATGCTTGGAAAAAGCTGTTGTGATATGGAATTGAGAATAGATCAAGCCTATCATTATATGTGTTAATTACTTGTCTTTTTGTTAAAATATCTATCTATCTATCTATCTATCTATCTATCTATCTGTCAACCTATCATCTATCCATCTATCATCATCTATCTTCAGTTAAAAAAAAAAAACTAGTTGAGTAATTGGCTGATACCTTTATCACAGAGGAAACATCAACTCATTAAGTATGATGAACATATTTAATGTGTCTTGATCAGACATAAGCAGTTAGCTGTTATCTATGGAGCTATGGAGGTAATTTAAAAGAAAATAGGCACAGTTAACCCTGCACATTTTCAACATACCTATCAATGTCTTGCTTAGCGGAATTCTGAAATTGGTAGAAAAGCTGGTTGCCACCAGGCTTAAAGCTTTCCTCATCAGTCATGTTACAATGTTCTTTGTAGCAAATGCTCAAATTAAGATTATGAACACACTTCACTAACTTCCCTGTTGCCTTCTCATAAAAAAAAAAATTGCTGTCCTCTTGGCTAACATGTTTTGTAGTTGTTCCTCTGTTATGGTTTCCACACAGCAAGGAGGGACTTTTAAATAAAAGGGAAGACTTAGGGAGAAAGAGAGCAAATGTAGATGATTAATGTTAGTCTGTTCTGAACTATTTGGTTGTTTTTATGTTCTAGTCTTTGAAAGACGCTGGAATATATGTCTGCTTGGCCAATAAGTCCCCAGTAACTCTTCAGCCCCATAGTACTGGGTGTAGAGAAAACCTCAAGGAAAAGAAAATGGACAGTTAAACTGGATAAAATATATCCCTTAAGTGAGAACTACACTATGTGAAAAAAAATATAACAGTATGTCCTCAGCAAGTCAATGATCATAAGAAAAACAGCTTTATTGGCTAGTTATTTTGTGTGTTTGATGTACAATATGGAGAAATATTAATAGCCAAATGAATGTGACACATTGACACAGATGCATTGTAAATATTATGCTATTGAGACCGTAGATTCAGTTACATTCCTCTGATGAATGTGGATGCTTTCATTTCTTGTTTTAGAAGGCAATTAACCTGATTAATATCAAACTGCAAGCTCTGCCTTGTTTGCAGTAGGTAACTGCTCAAATTGTTGTTATTTTAGCTTCAGCTCTGAGACAATTTTTTTCTGTTCTCCTTTCCCCCCAAAAAATATGGTTAAAGGTTCAGACAGAGACTTGGCCAGAGTTCATATACACACTTTTAACTGCCTTCTTCCCAGGATTTCCTCTTCATTTTTGGAGTGGATGGATAGTGGGGTGCTGTGGTTGCACTGGCTCCTGTCCTGTGGTTCTTACCAACACAAAAGACAAAGGTTTTTAAAGGAGTTTCAGTTATTCTAATTACCCTGTACCTTAAGTTGTCTTTCTAATACCTTGTGATGGTTCCTTCTAAATGTCAAATCTCTTCCCAAAACTGCTTCATCTCAGGAATTGTGTGTGTATGATTGTACATGATCAGACTTTATAGTTGTTACCTGCATGACTGTCAGTCTAGCAGGAATTCATTCTACCCTACAAGAAGAAAAAGTTCAATTTTGCAGAAAAATAATCCAAACTGTATAGGATATTTCTCAAAAAGAAAACTTTGGAAAAGTTGTTTACATTTATAATCCTTTAGTTTTAAGCAAATATTTCTTGAACATGCTTACTTGTCAGTTAGTTGAACAGAAGAAAAAAAATGTAATGTCATCCCTGATCGCAGAAACCCAACACTTAAGAAATCACATTCAAAACATAGGTGCTTTAACTTGATAAGTACTTTAAATGCAATGCTATATCCATTGTTTTCAATGAACATAGCAACATTTACATGCACAATATAGTAATGTGATAATTGCCAGAAATAGTCCCTTTTTGAAAATCTTTAGTGTAATTCTACAGGAAAAAATTTCAAGGCAGTAAAATAAAGCGTATTTCAAGATCCGCAATGATGTGTACCTTACTTTAGCCTTTTACTTCAACTAACTTCAGCAAATAAAACTTGGTGAATAATCTCTATTCTTTTCTTCTTTTCTTTCTTTCTTTCTTTTTTTTTTTTCTTGTAAGCCCCTCTGCCTTCCTGTCTCCATTCTTTCCTACAAGGAATATTGGGTATTTATTATGTGTATGGCACATTCTAAAGCAGTGAAGATGAGACAGTAAATATTTCAGGGACAGTATCAATTAACTGAGCTTATGTTGTATTAGAGAGAAACAGAATACATAAAATAAAATCAGATATTAATGAGTGAAATGCAGAAAATAAACAGTGTAATATGATAAAGTATAATGAGATAACTTGCTTATATTGGTGATCATGAGAGCGCTTTTTGAGCAAGAGACTGAAAAACATTTAATAATAAGATAGAACTTGCAGTGGCCCAAACTGAGAAGTAATCTAAAGCAGATGGCACAGCCAGTGCAGTGACTCTGGGAAAGAACATGTATCGGGTCATCTAAGAACTGACTGCAGGCCTGTATGGTTCCAACTGGAGAGAAGCCAGAAGCAAGAAGTGAGGCATAGCTAAGATAGGTATCACCTGATTATCTGGATCTGTGTGTTCCAAGGTATGAGTTTATATTTTATTCTAATTGCAAAAAATACTATTGAAATATTTTAAGTCAAGAAAGTCTATGATCTGATTGAAAATTCCAAAATAATCTTGAATCATCTTGTGCATGGAGTAATTTATAGGAGGGAGCAAAAGTTGAGGAACATGGTCTGACAGTAAGGTTATTAAAATATTCTAAGAGATTAGGATGGCTTGAACTAAGATGGTCACAGAGAAGACATAAAACTTGGAAGATACTGCATTATGATTTGGAAGAGAAAGTCAACTGGACTTGGTATGGGAAAAAAGGAAAAACTAGAATAAAGGATGACACATGGATTTTTTGCTTAAGCAACTTGTTTAATGGTGATGCCATTGCTTTAAAAAAAAAAAAAAGAAAGAAGAAAAGAAACAGTTGGCAGGAATTAGTTGACCAGTTGCGGTGGCTCACACCTGTAATCCCAGCAATCTGGGAGGCCAAAGATGGTGGATTATCTGAGGTCAGGAGTTCGAGACCAGCCTGGCTAATATAATAAAACTCCATCTCTACTAAAAATACAAAAATCAGCCCGGTGTGGTGGTGGGTGCCTGTAATCCCAGCTACTCGGGAGGCTGAGGTGGGAGACTTTCTTGAACCTGGGAGGCAGAAGTTGTAGTGAGCTGAGATCGTGCCATTGCTTTCCAGTCTGGGTGACGAGGGCAAAACTCCGTCTCAAAAAAAAAAAAAAAAAAAAAAAAAAAAAGGAACATTTGTATGAGGATAGCAATAGTTCTATTTTGGTCATGTTAACTTTGTGGTGTTCAGTAGACATCTAAATGGAGATACCATGCAGATGAAAGAATAAAGAGTTCTATAACTTACAGGAGAGGTCAGACCTAGATATAGAGCTTTGGGTGCTTAGAATATGTAGAAGGTGTTTAAAGCCAGATGATTAGACGATATTTCCTAAAGAATGAATGTAAATATCAGGTAGAAAAGTATCAAGAGTAACCCTCAAAATAAATAAAGAGAAGAAATTATTAATACAGACAATAGATTAGTTGTTAGGGAGTTTCATAAGAACAGTTTTACTGTCATGGAGTGGCATCAGTTCTTTAGAATAGGCCGAAGGAAGAAGGTAGTAAGAGAGAGGCGGAGGAAGAGGAGACAGATTTTAGATAACTGTTTCAAGAATGTTCCTATATAAGGAAGCAGAGAAAGACAAAAATGCTGGAAGAAGTATATGTATGTTCAGAAGATTTTTAAATTTTATTTTTTTCTCTCTTTTCCCCCACACCTTTTGCTTTGCTTCGTTCTTCTTTCTTCCCTAATTGATAGAAGATACCAGAGTATGTTTGCGTGCTCATTGAGCTCACACAGTCATTAGGGATAAAAGAGTGACAGTGGTGATGCTGGGCTGGGAAGGATAATTACAGGCACAAAGTTCTTTTGACAACAGGGTGTAGAATCTAGAACAAAAGTGAAGGGATAGAGTCTTATAGGAACTTGGAAATTTATTAATTAGTTTGCTTCTGTAATACTTGGTATACTTTTATGCCATATAATATGATTCAATTATTTTATTGCTATCATATATGCTGTGTTGTGTTACCTAGATCTTCTCCTTAACAAAAGAAGCACTCACTCCCAGAGATGGGATTGACACAGGCAATGACTGGCAGTTTTCAGCTGAGACACTTTAGAGGTTGTCTTGGTCCAAAGAGACCACCCAACCTCAAGGTCTTGCCATCCAATGATTGGTCAAAAGACTACTTCATTTGCCTCAAATCTGGATAACCATACACAGCAAACCCACCTCCAGAATTCTACAAAGGTCAATTGAATGCCTTTTAATAATTTCATTGCAGGCCAAATTTTGCCAAATCCTGCTTCTTTCACTCACTCATAAGTATTGGTCTCAAGGGTATTCTCCATCTCGGAGTCTGTTTGCTTAAAAACCAACCTATGACAGTGGATACCAGGAATGACTTTAACAAAAGGTCATTGTAAAATTGAGATTCTGAAGCACTGGATCATCTGACAATAAGGCCACCACCTGTAGTAGTAGAAAAACTGGTGACTTCTGGTATGGTCATTAGGGCAACTATTAAAACTTTCATAGGTGTTGAACTGAGATGAACTGAAACTGACAGAAAGGAGTGAGCAAACAGTGCCCTAACAATATGGGGGAAATGATCATTATAAGGGTTATGAAATTTGATGGTTGGTGCTTAGGGCAATTTATATCTTGAGAAAAACAACAAAAGGCTGAAAGTGACTCAACACCAATCAAAGGCTAAGTTTAATTTCCAGACAGCACTCTTGTCACAACAGCAGGAAAGGCTGAGGATCAGGTGTCTTACTGAATTATAACCATAGCAGAGTTACATTCTCAATTTTAGTAGAGATAAATGGAAGTAGTGTGCCAATAAGAAGAGGATGGAGACATCGGAGTTGAGGCACTCAAATGTGAATCCTCTCATTCTTCTGAATCTTTTTGCCTGCAGATTTAGTCCACTCTGTGCTAAAGGTTAACACTTTCCATGCCTGAAGATAATGCAGGAGCTTCTGCCTTGAAAGACAACACGATCTTACTTAATTTCTTTTTCTGACCAATAGGCAGAAATAATTAAGTCACAACATTAAGGGAACTGTTGGGACTATCAGGAGAGGAAAGGGACTTTACCTTGACAGAGCTAAAAACCCTAGCCTTCATAGAGGCAGGAGCTAGGAGAGTATGTACAAGACAGATGTGATAGTGTTGATTACAGGGGATAGAACATAAAGTTGGATAAATGAGACTTTATTGAAATAGTAGCACTATTTGATAATACAAGATTTAACACTCCAGCCTGGGCATGGTGGCTCACACACCTGTAATCCCAGCACTTTGGGAGGTGAAGGGGGACAGATTGCCTGAGGTCAGGAGTTCTAGACCAGCCTGGCCAACATGGAGAAACCCTGTCTCTACTGAAAGTACAAAAATTAGCCGTGTATGGTGGCGGGTGCCTGTAGTCCCAGATATTTGGAATGCTGAGGCAGGAGAATTGCTTGAACCCAGGAGGTGGAGGTTGCAGTGAGCTGAAATCACACCAGTGCACTCCAGCCCTCCAACCTGATGACAGAGTGAGACTCTACCTCAAAAACAAACAAACAAACAAACAACAAAAAAAGAGGCTGGTCGTGGTGGCTCATGCCTGTAATCCCAGCACTTTGGGAGGCTGAGGCAGGTGGATCACAAGGTCAGGAGATTGAGACCATCCTGGCTACACGGTGAAACCCCGTCTCTATTAAAAAATACAAACAATTAGCCGGGCGTGGTGGCACACGCCTGTAGTCCCATCTACTCGGGAGGCTGAGGCAGGAGAATGGCGTGAACCCTGGAGGCAGAGCTTGCAGTGAGCCAAGATCGCGCCACTGCACTCCAGCCTGGGAGACAGAACGAGACTCTGTCTCCAAGGAAAAAAAAAAAAAAAAAAAAAGAATTTAACACTCTAGAAAGGACCCTGGGTTATAGTGCTAACATATTGGTAGGATAAATTTCAGAAAGATGGAAACAGAAATGCCCATTTCAAATGACCTAGGAATGGCAAAGCTACTACTGTGGGAGATGGGTAAAAAGGGGATCAAGAGGCTCAGAAACTGAATATGCTACCTAAAGCTAGAAAGACCTGAAAGTGTCCATGCTTTGTTGGAGGACACAGAGAGGAACACTCGGCTTATCAAAACAATGAATTCACTTATGACAGTGACACTAGCATCACTAAGAAGCTAAGTGCGGGTGGTCCTCTGAGAAACAGGGCTAACTGTAGGAGGTACTGTTATATAACTGAACTCACTAAAAACAATGGAATTGATAGTAGCCCCATTCAGTAAATGTCAGGTGTCAGTGTTCAACATTCAGAAAATGCTTGGGTACAGTTGTCATCATATGCAGCAAAGTCACAGTGACAGCCAGTTGTTCATAATTGTTGAGAGCTATAGAGATGGTTCATACTGCAAGCCATCCTAAGGGCTAGATAGATAGGCTCCCGAGAATATTGCTTGAAGTATACAGAAATAAAAATACAAGTACGGGAATCAGGAAGGCAACACCTACTGTCTCAGTAAAAGTCATAATTCCCTTACCAAGACTCCAGACAACATCCATTTTTTTTTTTTTTTTTCTACAGCATTCCATTAACTGAAGGAGATACTGGATCTCTGTGGGGAATAACCCTACAACAGCCTGGGCAATATATATGGTAATGATGCCTTCAGTCTTTCCCCAAAGACATAGGACCAAATGAAGTAGAAGTGGCAAGTATGTTGAACACCTTTTGGGAGACAATTCTCTATGGGTCTCCAGTGTTTCCACAGCCTTGGAAGCACAGGCACTGGCTGCATTTATTCTGGACTATCTTTTCTAAAATGTATAGCAAAGAGCATTTAAACATATAGTTAGTGTCTCTCTCCAGAGCAGAGGGTAGGTTTTTTTTTTTTTTTCTGTCCGTGTTGATAATGCCCAGGTCTTCCCTTGGGATGTAGATCAGGCAGATTTACTACTCATTTTTGAAGATTCAGGTTTCCTTTTCCTTTTTTTTAAGTTAAAAATTCCTTTTAATTGTTTTCTTCCTGGCCTCTTTGTGTAGAGTCTTATGATAACTTTCTTTTTTATACTTTTAAGTTCTAGGGTACATGTGCACAACGTGCAGGTTTGTCACATATGTGTATCCATGTGCCATGTTGGTGTGCTGCACCCACCAACTCTTCTCCCAATGCTATCCTGCCCCCTCCCCTGATCCCACGATAGGCCCTGGTGTGTGATGTTCCCCTTCCTGTGTCCAAGTGTTCTCATTGTTCAATTCCCACCCATGAGTGAGAATATGAGATGTTTGGTTTTCTGTCCCTGCAATAGTTTGCTGAGAATGATGGTTTCCAGCTTCATCCATGTCTCTACAAAGACATGAACTCTTTTGTTTTTATGGCTGCATAGTATTCCATGGTGTGCATGTGCCACATTTTCGTAATCCAATCTATCAGTGATGGACATTTGGGTTGGTTCCAAGTCTTTGCTATTGTGAATAGTGCCACAATAAACATACGTGTGCATGTGTCTTTATAGCAGCATGATTTATAATCCTTTGAGTATATACTCAGTAATGGGATGGCTGGATCAAATGGTATTTCTGGTTCTAGATCCTTGAGGAATTGCCACACTGTCTTCCACAATGGTTGAACTAGTTTACAGTCCCACCAACAGTGTAAAAGTGTTCCTATTTCTCCACATCCTCTCCAGCACCTATTATTTCCTGACTTTTTAATGATCGCCATTCTAAGTGGTGTGAGATGGTATCTTATTGTGGTTTTGATTTGCATTTTTCTGATGGCCAGTGATGATGAGCATTTTTTCATGTGTCTGTTGGCTGCATAAATGTCTTCTTTTGAGAAGTGTCTGTTCATATCCTTTGCCCATTTTTTGTTGTGGTTGTTTTATTTTTTCTTGTAAATTTGTTTAAGTTCTTTGTAGATTCTGGATATTAGCCCTTTGTCAGATGGGTAGATTGCAAAAAATTTTCCCCCATTCTGTAGGTTGCCTGTTCACTCTGATGATAGTTTCTTTTGCTGTGCAGAAGCTCTTTAGTTTAATTAGATCCTGTTTGTCAGTTTTGGCTTTTGCTGCCATTGCTTTTGGTGTTTTGGACATGAAGTCCTTGCCCATGCCTATGTCCTGAATGGTATTGCCTAGGTTTTCCTCTAGTGTTTTTATGGTTTTAAGTCTAACATTTAAGTCTTTAATTCATCTTGAATTAATTTTTGTATAAGGTGTAAGGAAGGAATCCAGTTTCAGCTTTCTGCATATGGCTAGCCAGTTTTTCCAGCACCATTTATTAAATAGGAAACCGTTTCCCGATTTCTTGTTTTTGCCAGGTTTGTCAAAGATCAGATGGTTGTAGAAGTGTGGTATTATTTCTGAGGGCTCTGTTCTGTTCCATTGATCTATATCTCTGTTTAGGTACCAGTACCATGCTGTTTTGGTGACTGTAGCCTTGTAGTATAGTTTGAAGTCAGGTAGCGTGATGCCTCCAGCTTTGTTCTTTTGGCTTAGGATTATCTTGGCAATGTGGGCTCTTTTTTGGTTCCATGTGAACTTTAAAGTAGTTTTTTTCCAATTCTGTGAAGAAAGTCATTGGTAGCTTGATGGGGATGGAATTGAATCTATGAATTTCCTTGGGCAGTATGGCCATTTTCACAGTATTGATTCATCCTGTCCATGAGCATGGAATGTTCTTTCATTTGTTTGTGTCCTCTTTTATTTTGTTAAGGAGTGGTTTGTAGTTCTCCTTGAAGAGTCCCTTCACAACCCTTGTAAGTTGGATTCCTAGGTATTTTATTCTCTTTGAAGCAATTGTGAATGGGAGTTCACTCATGATTTGGCTCTCTGTTTGTCTGTTATTGGTGTATAGGAATGCTCGTGATTTTTGCACATTGATTTTGTGTCCTGAGACTTTGCTGAAGTTGCTTATCAGCTTAAGGAGATTTTGGATTGAGACAATGGGGTTCTCTAAATATACAATCATGTCATCTGCAAACAGGGACAATTTGACTTCCTCTTTTCCTAATTGAATACCCTTTATTTCTTTCTCCTGCCTGATTGACCTGGACAGAATGTCCAACACTATGTTGAATAGGAGTGATGAGAGAGGGCATCCTTGTCTTGTGCCAGTTTTCAAAGGGAATGCTTCCAGTTTTTGCCCATTCAGTATGATATTGACTGTGGGTTTGTCATAAATAGCTGTTATTATTTTGAGATACGTTCCATCAATACCGAATTTTTTGAGAGTTTTTAGCATGAAGGGCTGTTGAATTTTGTCAAAGGCCTTTTCTGCATCTATTGAGATAATCATGTGGTTTTTGTCTGTGGTTCTGTTTATGTGCTGGATTATGTTTATTGATTTGCATATGTTGAACCAGCCTTGCATCCCAGGGATGAAGCCCACTTGATCATGGTGGATAAGCTTTTTGATGTGCTGCTAGATTCGGTTTGCCAGTGTTTTATTGAGGACTTTTGCATCGATATTCATCAGGGATATTGGTCAAAAATTCTCTTTTTTTGTTGTGTCTCTGCCAGGCTTTGGTATCAGGATGATGCTGGCCTCATAAAATGAGTTAGGGAGGATTCCCTCTTTTTCTATTGATTGGAATAGTTTCAGAAGGAATGATACAAGCTCCTCATTGTACCTCTGGTAGAATTCGGCTGTGAATCTGTCCAGTCCTGGGGTTTTTTTGGTTGGTAGGCTATTAATTATTGCCTCAATTTCAGATCCTGTTTTTGGTCTATTCAACTTCTTCTTGGTTTTGTCTTGGAAGGGTGTGTGTGTCCAGGAATTTATTCATTTCTTCTAGATTTTCTAGTTTATTTGTGTAGAGATGTGTATAGTATTCTCTGATGGTAGTTTATATTTCTGTGGGCTCGGTGGTGATAGCCCCCTTATCATTTTTTCTTGTGTCTATTTGATTCTTCTCTCTTTTCTTCTTTACTAGTCTTGCTAGTGGTCTATCAATTTTGTTGATCTTTTCAAAAAACCAACTCTTGGATTCATTGATTGTTTGAGGGTTTTTTGTGTCTCTATCTCCTTCAGTTCAGCTCTGATCTTAGTCATTTCTTGCCATCTGCTAGTTTTTGAATGTGTTTGCTCTTGCTTCTCTAGTTCTTTTAATTGTGATGTTAGGGGTTTAGTTTTAGATCTTTCCTCCTTTATCTTATGGGCATTTAGTGCTATAAATTTCCCTCTACACACTGCTTTAAATGTGTCCCAGAGATTCTGGTATGTTGTGTCTTTGTTCTCATTGGTTTCAAAGAACATCTTTATTTCTGCTTTCATTTTGTTATGTGCCCTGTAGTCATTCAGCAGCAGGTTGTTCAGTTTTCAAGTAGTTGAGTGGTTTTGAGTGAGTTTCTTAATCCTGAATTCTAGTTTGATTGCACTGTGGTCTGAGAGAGAGTTTGTTATAAATTTTGTTCTTTTATATTTGCTGAGGAGTGCTTTACTTCCAAATATATGGTCAATTTTGGAATAAGTGTGATGCGGTACTGAGAAGAATGTATATTCTGTTGATTTGGGGTGGAGAGTTCTATAGATGTCTATTAGGTCTGCTTGGTGCAGAGCTGAGTTCAATTTCTGGATATCCTTGTTAACTTTCTGTCTTGATCTGTCTAATGTTGACAGTGGGGTGTTAAACTCTCCCATTATTATTTTGTGGGAGTCTAAGTCTCTTTGTAGGTCTCTAAGGACTTGCTTTATGAATCTGGATGCTCCTTTGTTGGTTGCATATATATTTAGGATAGTTAACTCTTCTTGTTGGATTGATCCCTTTACCATTATGTAATGGCCTTCTTTGTCTCTTTTGATCTTTGTTGGTTTAAAGTCTGTTTTATCAGAGACTAGTATTGCAATCCCTGCTTTTTTTGTTTGTTTGTTTGTTTGTTTGTTTTCCATTTGCTTGGCAGATCTTCCTCCATCCCTTTGTTTTTAACCTATGTGTCTCTGCATATGAGATGGATCTCCTGAATATAGCACATTGTTGGGTGTTGACTCTTTATCCAATTTGCCAGTCTATGTCTTTTAATTGGAGCATTAACACATTTACATTTAAGGTTAATATTATTATGTGTGAATTTGATCCTGTCATTGTAATGTTAGCTGGTTATTTTGCTTGTTAGTTGATGCAGTTTCTTCCTAGTATCAAAGGTCTTTACAATTTGTCATGTTTTTGCAGTGGCTGGTACCGGTTGTTCCTTTCCATGTTTAGTGCGTCCTTCAGGAGCTCTTGTAATACAGGCCTGGTGGTGACAAAATCTCTCAGCATTTGCTTGTCTGTAAAGGATTTTATTTCTCCTTCACTTATGAAGCTTAGTTTGGCTGGATATGAAATTCTGGGTTGAAAATACTTTTATTTAAGAATGTTGAATATTGGCCCTCACTCTCTTCTGGCTTGTAGAGTTTCTGCCAAGAGATCTGCTGTTAGTCTTATGGGCTTCCCTTAACCCGACCTTTCTCTCTGGCTGCCCTTAACATTTTTTCCTTCATTTCAACTTTGGTGAATTTGACAATTATGTGCCTTGGAGTTGCTCTCCTTGAGGAGCATCTTTGTGGCATTCTCTGTATTTCCTGAATTTGAATGTTGGCCTGCCTTGCTATGTTGGGGAAGTTCTCCTGGATAATATCCTTAAGAGTGTTTTCCAACTTGGTTCCATTCTCCTCATCACTTTCAGATACACCAAGTGATGTAAATTTGATCTTTTCACATAGTCCCACATTTCTTAGAGGCTTTGTTCATTTCCTTTCACTCTTTTTTCCCTAAGCTTCTCGTTTCATTTTGTTCATTTGTTTTTCCATCACTGATATCCTTTCTTTCAGTAGATCAAATAGGCTACTGAAGCTTGTGCATGAATCATGTAGTTCTTGTACCATGGTTATCAGCTCTATCAGTTCATTTAAGGATTTCTCCACACTGGTTATTCTAGTTAGTCATTCGTCTAATCTTTTTTCAAGGTTTTTAGATTCTTTGCAATGGGTTCGAACATCCTCCTTCAGCTTGGAGAAGTTTGATCGTCTGAAGCCTTCTTCTCTCAACTCATCAAAGCCATTCTCCATCCAGCTTTGTTCCCTTGCTGGCGAGGAGCTGCATTCTTTGGAGGAGAAAAGGCACTCTGATTTTTATAATTTTCAGCTTTTCTGCTCTGGTTTCTCCCCATCTTTGTGGTTTTATCTACCTTTGGTCTCTGATGATGGTGACGTACAGATGGAGTTTTGGTGTGGGTGTCCTTTCTGTTTGTTAGTTTTCCTTCTAACAGTCAGGACCCTCAGCTGCAGGTCTCTTGGAGTTTGCTGGAGGTCCACTCCAGACCCTGTTTGCCTGGATATCACCAACAGAGGCTGCAGAACAGAGAATATTGCAGAATAGCCAATGTTGCTGCCTGATCGTTCCTCTGGAAGCTTTGTCTCAGAGGGCACCCGGCTGTGACAGGTGTCAGTCGGCCCCTACTGGGAGGTTCCTCCAAGTTAGGCTACTCAGGGGCCAGGGACCCACTTGAGGAGGCAGTCTGTCTGTTCTCAGATCTCAAACTCTGTACTGGGAGAACCACTACTCTCTTCAAAGCTGTCACACGGGACATTTAAGTCTGCAGAAGTTTCTGCTACCTTTTGTTCAGCTATGCCCTGCCCCCAGAGGTGGAGTCTACAGAGGCAGGCAGGCCTTCTTGAGCTGCAGTGGGCGCCACCCATTTCGAGCTTCCCAGCTGCTTTGTTTACCTACTCAAGTCTCGGCAATGGCAAGCGCCCCTCCCCCAGTCTCGCTGCCATCTTGCAGTTGGATCTCAGACTGCTGTGCTAGTAATGAGCAAGTCTCCGTGGGCGTGGGATCCTCTGAGCCAGGTGCAGGATATAATCTCCTGGTGTGCCATTTGCTAAGACTGTTGGAAAAGCACAGTATTGGGGTGGGAGTGACCTGATTTTCCACGTGCTGTCTGTCACAGCTTCCCTTGGCTAGGAAAGGGAATTCCCTGACCCCTTGCACTTCCCCGGTGAGGCGATGCCTCACCCTGCTTCGGCTCACACGGTCTTGCACCCACAGTCTGACAAGCCCTAGTGAGATGAATGAGTGATTTCTGCATTTCCATCTGAGGTATTAATTTCAAAAATATTTTTTTGAAATCGCTCATCTTCTGCGTGGTTCACGCTGGGAGCTGTAGACTGGAGCTGTTCCTATTTGGCCATCTTGGAACCTCCTCAAGATTTGGGTTTCTTAAGCTCAGGGTTGATTGGCTGTAATGCAAACCCAGTATGTGTACAGCGTGTATCTGAGTCCTTCTCCATCACTCTAATCAGGCTTGGTGGTCAAGGAGAACTGATGCATCATGATGCTCATGCTGCAGGATGTGTTGTGAGTAAAACAATTCTTCACCTCTGATAGAGCAGTTTTTTGTCTTTATTCATTCAGCATTCACAAAACTGTTACAGGCTAATAATTTTAGCTTGCAAATAGGATAAAATATCATATACCTTACAGCTTGTAAGAAGGCCTTCATAAGATTCAGAGAACTGCCACAACCGTAGTGTCCTTAGGGTTTAAAGGTCACTGGCTTTGGTGGAGTCTGGAAGTAAAACGGGTTCTGCAGCACATCTCAACTGCAGAATTAAAGGTATTCTTTTGGTGATATACAGAGTACACAGAAAGCACTAGTAGGATAATCACATTGTAGGCCACTAAGTTTCTCAACCAAGTGCATGTCTTTGCAACAGGGAATTATATGATTTTCAGGAAATATTAGGCAAGAAATAAATTATTTGACCATGTATCATAATCTGATTATAGGACAAGAAATGCCCATTGATTAGAGCTCTCCAGATCTACCAAGTAGTAAGATTGGGCATTATGAATAATCCTTTTTAAAATACAAGTAGTACCTCCAGAGTGAGGCATAAGCAAGTCTGGGAATCACAAGTAAGCTGCATTAGCAGATGTCCCAAACTTCCATGGCATCCACCACAGCTGCACCTTGCACCAATGCCTCTTCCACAGACCACACCTGTGATGGGACTGGCAGACTTGATATGGCCAATTCACAGGGGAGAAAAAAAGGTGGAGTTTCTTTTATAGGTGAATGGGCTCAGTAGGTGGATACAAATAAAAAATGAACTGCAACAGCAATGCATCCTTTCTCAGTGATTGCCATTATAGACAGTGGTGAGTGGAATTCCTTCCAATAGGCAAAGGCTTATGTGGTGCACCTGAATTCACCATATATGGAGAGACAGGTGACCTGAAGTAAGAATAGACTTTGGGATGTGGGCAGGTGACAAATGACTAGTTGAAAGTCTCAATGTAAGAAGGTCTCAATGTGCAAATATCTTTTTAAAACATTTTAATACCAATCAAGGAACTTTTATTCTAGAAAAGGCACTACGTAACCAAACACACAGAGTAGTTACTTGATGTCAGCCATGTTTGGTTACTGGACATCCTAATGTGTCTGGAAGTTAAGGGAGAATCAGAACTAGACATAATAAAATTAGGATTTATCAGTCCTTTCAATCTATCTGTTATATATCATATCTTAATTTCATCCATTTCCTTAGGTCTTCCTTTGGATACAACAAAATTGTCTGTGCACTTTGATTCCATCTCCTCAATAATTCCTTTCCACTCTAGTCCTTACAACAACCATAAAGAAAAAAAAAAAAAAAAAGCAAGATCTATCCAAGATGGGAAGGCTGGAGAAGTTACAAATGATAAGGAATTTGATAAAGTTCTTATAAGTATGTTTCCCAACTCTTCTACTGGAATCACTGTATATGTTCTTGCAATCATTGCCATACTTTTGTTTGGGAGAATACAGTCCACGGAACACTCATGTTCTCCAGAATATAGGACTGAATAACTATGGCACAGGCAATATATACAGAAATTAAGAACACAGGATTGGCCGGGCGCGGTGGCTCAAGCCTGTAATCCCAGCACTTTGGGAGGCCGAGACAGGCGGATCACGAGGTCAGGAGATCGAAACCATCCTGGCTAACACAGTGAAACCCCGTCTCTACTAAAAAATACAAAAAACTAGCCGGGCGAGGTGGCGGGCGCCTGTAGTCCCAGCTACTCGGGAGGCTGAGGCAGGAGAATGGCGTAAACCCGGGAGGCGGAGCTTGCAGTGAGCTGAGATCCGGCCACTACACTCCAGCCTGGGCGACAGAGCGAGACTCCGTCTCAAAAAAAAAAAAAAAAGAACACAGGATTTAGGGTCAAAAAATATTTTTGAAATTAGTTACATCCTATATTAGCTGTGAACATGGACAAATTAGTTAGCCTTCTTGAATCTAAGTTTACTCATTTGTAAAATGGTTTAAATAAGGTAATTTAAAGGAAATGTTAATACAGAGTCCTGCACATTTACATTCAATAAATATTACTTAATAATATTAACATTTTCTATGCTAAAATTAAAATAGTAGCAGTTAAAATAGAATGTGGTCAGGATTAAATGAGATAAATATACTGTTTCACATTTAATGCACTAAAATATTGTATTTTTTAAAAACTATTCTCTGGTTAGACTATTAAAAGATGAGTCTCACATTATGGTTACACTTTGTGTTTTCTCAGTATTTATGTACACATATTTCCTATGTCTCTGCACACACACCAAAAAAACATTTTTAACTCTACAAAAAGTAAAGTATTGTGAAATATATTAATTCAATCTCAGACTGGGATTTTGTGATAACAACAGAAAATGCTATGTTGAAATATACTTCATTATCATAGAACAAAAGTGTTTACTGGGAAAATACTACTGAAAAAAAGAAAGTTTAAGGTGCTTAAGAGAACAAATCTTTACCATTCTTTAATTATTCCTATCAATAGAAATAATATTGAGGAATTACAATGTATAGGCACTGTACTTTTTTGGTTTTTATTTTATCAAAGCTATGTATGCTTCTAGTTTTTAATTATGATAAACATGAACAGTTGAATCAAATTTATTGTAAAAATCAGTTTCCTGACCTCACCTCTATCCCCACCTTTCTTGTTACCCAGAGAAAACTTCCTTTGGATTTTTAATGGATTCATTTGCTACTTTTCTATACATCTCTAAATGGTATACTGAAATCCTTACTTTATAATTCTTTAGAAAGAGGAGGATTTAGCAGTTTTTGTTAGCCTACCACATCCTTAAATATATACACTCTTTGTATCTCCCTGTTGTTCAAAAATGGTTATATCATAATTTAGATCTACACACATCAAAAACTTTATTTTTTCTCTGGTAAGTAACTATCAAGTTTCTTTTCTGTTTGTTAGTTTTCTATTAGTTCTTACTAATTTATTTTATACTTTTTTGTTGAAATTTATTTCAATGTATTAAAATACTTTAAGTATTTTCTCTGTGTCATCGTGAAGCAGTATGTCCAGGTGTCTTCTAGCTTCTTTTAATCTGGATTGAGTGAACTCTAGAACTGCTGTCCGTGTGTCTTTTGGAATTTTTCTTTATTGTCATCCAAACAACTCCCTTTGCTTCTCTTTGGGTCAGAATCTGTTTCTATGATGCCATATTTTCTTTTTTTTCCTTTTTTATTTATTTGTTTCTTTTTTTGGAGATGAAGTCTCTCTCTGTCGCCCAGGCTGGAGTTCAGTGGCGCGATCTCGGCTCACTGCACGCTCCGCCTCCCGGGTTCACGCCATTCTCCTGCCTCAGCCTCCGGAATAGCTGGGACTACAGGCGCCCGCCACCACGCTCGGCTAACTTTTCTGTATTTTTTTTTTTTTTTTTTTTTTTTAGTAGAGATAGGGTTTCACCCTGTTAGTCAGGATGGTCTTGATCTCCTGACCTAGTGATCCGCTGGCCTCGGCCTCCCAAAGTGCTGAGATTACAGTCGTGAGCCACCATGCCCAGAGTGTTTTTAAATTTTCAGGGTTGTTTGTTTGTTTGTTTTATTTTGTTTTTATATTTTAAAAAAGATGCCATTTTGATTTTTCAAACCTTAGTATGCAACCATTTTTTCTCTCTGAAAGCATGTAGTTCATCTGTTTGTCCACATTGTTTTGAAGTTCAAGATGTTGTGTTTTTGTATATATGTATTTTCATATATTTTCTTGGCCCCTTTATGAGCTCTTTCATCCTGATAACTCAACTTCTTCAGTTCTGGAATTGTCCTTGAGTGAGTTTTTACTCAATTCCTTTATGTTTTCTCAGTTTATTCTGTTTCGAACTCTATTATGCAAATGTTGGATTTCCTGTCTTTGTCCTCTAATTTGTGTGTTGTTTCTGTATTATTTCTCATCCATTTCTTATCTCTGTCTTGCTGTTCCCCTTTCTGAGAGTTTTTATTTTTTCAAATTTATCTTTCAATCTTTATACTAAAATTTTCATTTCTTTTATTATAATTTTTTATTCTCTAAGTTTCATACTTGTTATATTAGTGTTGCTTTTTATTATCCTACTTTTATTTTATAGATTCTTATTTCTCCAAGGTTACCTGGTTACTGGTTGTCTTTTTCCTCTCTTAGGATATTCTCTCTCTTTCTCTCTCAAATATATATGTATCTGAAATTTTATTTTCCTCCATAGTCTCTTTCTTCCACATATTTGTTCTTTGTTCTTTGTATTCATTTGTGCTGGTTTCTCTCCTGGCTATCACTTGTTGACTGCTTACATTTATGAGTGTGCACTAAGACACTTACTGGAGGCCCTGAATGCACCAATGGGAATCATCAACTGCAATGTTCACTGAGGGTGATCTAGTGTGGCCGTTTCACTGATGAATCATGTATGTCAGCACATTTAGAAATTTTCCAAAGAACTGGTCGTATTTTCCAGAGAAGTTTCTTGATCTCTTGCCTGCAGGGCAGCATCCTGGCCAGAAATCAGGTGGTTAGGTTGGAAAAGAAGGCTAATAGTCTTAACAGTCACTAACATCACTGCCTGCAGTATGGGGTACCTTCTCACAACTGTGTCTGACATTCTCCTCTTCAGAGACCACTGTTTAGCCTCTACAGAACATAAAATTATAATCTTCTGATGTGGTGAGAGGTGGTCATCACTACCCAAAGTAGGAAAATAAATCTGAGAAGAGTATAATAAATGTTTCTCCATGAGAGAAAACTGTGGGCATTTGGGGTTGAACAATTATTTTTTTGTGTGAGAAATACACCTCCCTCATCCCAGCCAGCAAAATGCCAGAAGTACCCTGCAGTCATGTGATGCCTGACAGTGTACCCCTATATTTCCAGCAGGCCCTGGAAAAGTAACTGCCTCATTTGAGATATTATTTCTTTTATTATTATTATTATTATTATTATTATTATTATTATTATTATACATTAAGTTCTGTGATACATGTGCATAGTGTGCAGGCTTGTTACATAGGTATACATGTACCATGGTGGTTTGCTGCACCCATCAACCTGTTATCTGCATTGGGTATTTCTCCTGATGCTATCCCTCCCATAGCTCCCCATCCCCCAACAGGCCCTGGGGTGTGATGTTCCCCTCCCTTTGTCCATGTGTTCTTATTGTTCAACTCCCACTTATGACTGAGAACATGTGACGTCTGGTTTTCTGTTCCTGTGTTAGTTTGAAGGTGTTCTAATTTCATCCATGTCCCTGCAAAGGACATGAACTCATCCTCCTTTATGGCTGCACAGTATTCCCTGGTGTATATATGCCACATTTTTTTATCCAGTTTATCATTGATGGGCATTTGGGTTGTTTCCAAGTCTGCTATTGTGAACAGTGCTGCCAAAAACATACGTGTGCATATGTCTTTACAGTAGAATGATTTATAATTCTTTGGGAATATACCTAGTAATGGGATTGCTAGGTCAAATGGTATTTCTGGTTTTAGATCCTTGAGGAATGGCCACAATGTCTTCCACAATGGTTCAAGTAATTTACACTCCCACCAACAGAGTAAAAGCATTCCTATTTCTCCACATCTTCTCCAGTATCTGTTGTTTCCTGACTTTTTAATGATTGCCATTCTAACTGGCGTGAGATGATATCTCATTGTGGTTTTGATTTGCATTTCTCTGACGGCCAGTGATGATGAGCAGTTTTTCACGTGTCTATTGGTTGCATAAATGTCTTCTTTTGAGAAGTGTCTGTTCATATTCTTCACTCACTTTTTGATGAAGTTGTTTGTTTTTTTCTTTCACATTTGTTTAAGATCTTTGCAGATTCTGGATATTAGCCCTTTGTCAGAGGGATAGATTGCAAAAATTTTCTCCCATTCTGTAGGTTGCCTGTTCACTCTGATGATACTTTCTTTTGCTGTGCAGAAACTCTTTAGTTTAATTAAATCCCATTTGTCAATTTTGGCTTTTGTTGCCATTGCTTTTGGTGTTTTGGTCATGAAGTCTTTGCCCATGCGTATGTCCTGAATGGTATTGCCTAGGTTTTCTTCCAGGGTTTTTATGGTTTTAAGTCTAACATTTAAGTCTTTAATCCATCTTGAATTAATTTTTGTATAAGGTGTAAGGAAGGGATCCAGTTTCAGCTTTCTACATATGGCTAGCCAGTTTTCCCAACACCATTTATTAAATAGGAAATCCTTTACCCATTGCTTGTTTTTGTCAGGTTTGTTAAAAATCAGGTGGTTGTAGATGTGTGGCATTATTTCTGAGGCCTCTGTTCTGTTCCATTGATCTATATATCTGTTTAGGTAGCAGTACCGTGCTGTCTTGGTTACTGTAGCCTTGTAGTATAGTTCGAAGTCAGGTAGCATGATGCCTCCAGCTTTGCTCTTTTTGCTTAGGATTGTCTTGGCTATGGGGGCTCTTTTTTGGTTCCATATGAAATTTAAAGTGTTTTCTTCTAATTCTGTGAAAAAAGTCAATGATAGCTTGATGGGGATAACATTGAATCTATAAATTAGTTTAGGCAGTATGGCCATTTTTACAACACTAATTTTTTCTATCCAAGAGCATGGAATGTTTTTCCATTTTTTGATGTCTTCTCTTATTTCCTTGAGCAGTGATTTGTAGTTCTCCTTGAAGAGGTCCCTCATATCCATTGTAAGTTGTATTCCTAGGTATTTTATTCTCTTTGTAGCAACAAAACAGATAGACCACTAGCCAGACTAATAAAGAAGAAAAGAGAGAAGAATCAAATAGACACAATAAAAAATGATAAAGGGGGAGATCACCACTGACCCCACAGAAATACAAACTACCATCAGAGAATACTATAAACACCTCTATGCAAATAAACTAGAAAGTCTAGAAGAAATGTGTAAATTCCTGGACACATACGCCCTCCCAAGACTAAGCCAGGAAGAAGTCAAATCCATGAATAGACCAATAACAAGTTCTAAAATTGAGGCCAAAAAAAAAAAAAAGCCTTGGACCAGATGGATTCACAGCCATATTCTACCAGAGGTACAAAGAGAAGCTGGTAGCATTCCTTCTGCAACTATTCCAAACAATAGAAAAAGAGGGACTCCTCCCTAACTTATTTTATGAGGCCAGCATCATCCTGATACCAAAACCTTGCAGAGACACAACAATAAAAGAGAATTTCAGGTTAATATCCCTGATGAACATTGATGAAAAAATCCTCAATAAAATACTGGCAAACTGAATGCAGCAGCACAACAAAAAGCTTATCCACCATGATCAAGTCAGCTTCATTCCTGGGATGCAAGGTTGGTTCAACATATGCAAATCAATAAATGTAATCCAGCATATAAACAGAACCAAAGACAAACACCACATGATTATCTCAATAGATGCAGAAAATGCCTTCCATAAAAATCCACACCTCTTCATGCTAAAAACTCTCAATAAACTAGATATTGATTAAATGTGTCTCAAAATAATAAGAACTGTTTACGAAAAATCCACAGCCAATATCACACCGAATGGGCAAAAGCTGGAAGCATTCCCTTTGAAAACCAGCACAAGGATGCCCTCTCTCACTACTCTTATTCAACATAGTATTGGAAGTTCTGGCCAGGGCAATCAGGCAAGAGAAAGAAATAAAGGGTATTTAAATAGGAAGAGGGGAAGTCAAATTGCCTCTGCAGATGACATGACTGTATATTTAGAAAACCCCATCGTCTCAGCTCAAAATCTCCTTTAGCAGATAAGCAACTTCAGCAAAGTCTCAGGATACAAAATTAATGTGCAAAAGTCACAAGCATTCCTATATATCAGTAATAGACAGAGAGCCAAATCATGAGTGAACTCCCATTCACAACTGCTACAGAGAAATGATTTCTAAGCACACTTTCATCCACGTTTCTTACCTTAAACCCTATAGAAACCTTTTCCCAGAAATATCACCAATTATTGAGATTTGTGAGTTTTTGGCCAGAGTATTACCAATTCCTGAGATATTTAGAGTTTCTGCAGTGTAGATTGAGTTGCTTCTTTGATTTATTCATCGCCAGTTATGAATGCAGGTTTGGAGGTCTGATGAATGATTTAATATCCATACCTTTCCAGTTTCCAAATGTTATTACTATTGTTTCCATTTCTCTTTTCTCTTTGTGAGTTTGCATCTTTTCTTAAAAAATCCCTTTACTGTCATTTTAGTGGACAATAAAGGAATGGAGAATGGAGGTTCTTGATTTCATTCAACCTCTATCTTTATCAGCTATGATAAGTTCTTTGTGTGCACTTTTTAATTTATGCCCACAACAACTATCTGGGGAAGGAACTCAAATTATCTCCATTTTTTAGCCAATGAAACAGGCTTTAATCTTGGTCCAGGTGGCCCAGATATTAATACATATAACATTACATATAACATAATACATATAACATTATATTTTCAACCAATGTACTGACTTTCTGCTGCCTTCTCTAAAATATTGAGGCATTATTTCTGCTTGCCTGTGGGTGCAAGTGAGGACAGTGGTTAAAAAAAAGAGTAGTGGCCAGGTTCCATGGCTTATGCCTGTAATCCCAGCACTTTGGGAGGCCGAGGCAGGTGGATCACGAGGTCAGGAGTTAGAGACCAGCCTTACCAATATGGTGAAATCCTGTCTCTACTAAAAATACAAAAATTAGCCAGGTGTGGTGGTGTGCACTTGTAATCTCAGCTACTCAGGAGGCTGAGGCAGCAGAATTGCTTGAACCCAGGGGGCAGTTGTTGCAGTGAGCTGAGATCTCACCACTACACTCCAGCCTGGGTGACAGAGCAAGATCCTGTCTCAAAAAAGAAAATTAATAAAAATAAAAAAGGGTAGCATGGACAAGAAGACGTTTCAAAAATTAGAGTATGGATTCTCTCCCAAGGCCTCACAAGGCCACAAATAGCTAGAGGCTCCATTCTATTTTGCCCCTTAAACCCTGCCAGCAGGTATAAGCAGGGATTCAGATCACCTCAAAAGTCAAGCCTGTTTTAGAAAATCTCTTCACTTTGTTCCATATGTGAGTTACCCTATGATGTTGTTATACCCTGCTCAGATTTCTTAATCTCTATTCCTCATCATTGGATGTCAGATTTTAAATATTGTTTTTAAGAGGGCCAAAAACTAGAAAATCTGATGAAAGTAATAAACTATCTCCTAAAAAAATCCACTCTTGTAAGAATTCCTGATTATATATTTTAGAGAATTCACAGACCCTTTGAGTCAATCTAAGAGTCCCAGAAGATTATAAACTCTTCTACTTTAATAAGAGTAGAAAAATATTCTGTAAAATTCCCCCTCCAAATTTTTACTTTTTTTGTGTATAAGAACTAGAAAGACTAACATTTTTTTCCAGGACTTTTAAAATATGCTTTTGAAAAAGATCCTTTGAAGCTACTGTAGGCAAAAGTTATTTTAAGTCACTGTTACCATGTTTTTTTCTTTCTGTTCTAACGAACAAGTGAACTTCTAAAAATTTCAGCTTATAATAGAGACTATGAGAGGAAACATAGATGTATAGCTGTGTGAAGGCTTACCCTTTTTCTCTGGACTTTCCAGGGTGTTCTCCATTGATTAAGTAGGATGAGTTCAACATCCACCAATTTTCCTCCTGATGCCTTCATAAATGTATTGTGATGGTTAATTTTATGCATCAGCTTCACTGGGTGTCCAAGTATTTGATCTGACATTATTCTGGATGTTTCCATGCAGGTACTTTTGGATAAGATTAATATTTAAATTAATAGACTGAGTAAAGCAGGTTTTCCTCCTTAATGGCAATATGCCTCATCCAATCCATTGAAGACTTAAATGGAGAAAAAAAAGTTCTATACCCTTCCCTAAGTATGAGAAATTTTTTCCTGTCTGATTCCCTTGACCTGGGACATTGGCTTTTTTTGGGTGTCTTCAGATACAAACAGAAACATTGGTTTTCCCTGGTTTTGGGCCTGTTGGTCTTCACACTACCTGCTTTCCTTTGTTCTCAGGCCTTCAGACTCAGACTGAAACTAAACTGTGAGCTTTCCTGGGTCTCCAATTTGCCATCTCACCCTATAGATCTTGGGACTTCTTAGACTCCATAATTATATGAGCCAATTACTTATAATGCATTTCTTTCTATCTATCTATCTATCTCCCATTGATACTGTTTCTTTGGAGAACCCTAACAAATACATATGTGTTAGAGAAGAAGACTTTTAAAGAAAGAGATGAAAAATGGTTTAAAATATAAAAATGATGTACATTTTCCTTTTTAGAATAAAGATGTCTAGTGCCATGACACAAGCTCGAGGTAAGCCCAGAATGCTCCATAAAGCAGAGTTCTGTAGATCCTTATGATACGTTTGTTGTCTCCAGAATCAATCACTTCATTGGACTCTAACTAGCAAAATATTTAATGTATCTACATGTCAAATCAGTGTCCTGGCTTTTCTTGCCATATGAAGGCTTTTTTATTTTTTAACTTGAATAAGAAGAAATAATTTTTTTCTCCATAATATCAAAGTGATTTTGGAAGCTTATGGAAACAAAAGAGATGCTCTTTAAATATATAATTGTTTAAATTTTTTGTTTTCATTTTTGCAATATGATCAATCAGTAAACAAAGAATAGTAAATCAGAAGAGGCTAGGTCCAAATTCCAGTTCTTTCTCCTGTTAGTTGCATGAGAATAGCTAAATCACATATCCTAACTGGATTTCTATTTTGTTTGTTTTTTGTTGTTAAATATAGAGAAAAATACCTTACACATTTTCCCTTATGAGGTCCTTATGAAGATTAAATAAAATAATATATGAAAATATATGTACTACATTCTAAGAACTAGTTTGAATAAATATTAATACTAAGAAAGAAAAGAAAAAGAAGAAATGAAATATAATATTCACCAAGGGAGAAAAAACAGTTTTGCCAGCACAAATGAAAATAAGTATCACTCATCTCAAAGCGCTAATGCAATGTTTTATTTTGTGTATACATCTATGCATACCTGTAGCTAGACTTAATACTTGTGACTATAAGCATGTAGGTAACTCTATTAGAGGTGTATACAAGCTGATTGAAACTGCCCACTTCCTTTCTTTGAGTTTTGCTCAAATGCTTTCAGAATGAAGAGGATACTGATTAATTTCCCAAACCTCCTATAGGACTAAACAGCAATGGGATTAGCTCAAAAACCCTGAAAAAGAGACAGTAAGATCATAAACTGTTAGAGTTAGAAGAGATTATCCAGTAACAATCCTTCCATACTCCCATTTTGCAAAATCCCCATATGCACAGATAAATTTTGAATAATCTGCCCAAATGCATGTGGGTAATACATGGGAGAGCAAGCATTCCAAGTTAGCCTCTAAACCTCCTGCCTCATTTTCTATTCTTTACCCTCACCATCACACTATACTACAGTGATGTTGGTTTTCATGTTTTTTAGGGGGGCTTCAAGACTTCCTGTCTTTCGTATGCTTGAATTCCTTTCAGCGCAGCCGGCTTTGCACATGAAGGATTGATTTGATCTGGAGTTTACTTAACAACTGTGTAGCGAGAGGGCACCACCTAAAACTGTTTTGGCCCTTTAGACAGATGTGATAGTCAAACTGTTTCGGCACCTTGAGAGAAGTAATGGTTGCAAGTTGGGGGATGATGTGTAGAGCTATAAATTACTTCTATTTTTGGAGAAAAGTCATATTCTTGGGAAAGTCACTTTCCAGGTCCATGTTAGGGTATTAAGGAAATGTTATTTTATTTATTTATTTTTAAATTTTATTTATTTTTTTTGAGACGGAGTCTCGTTCTGTCGCCCAGGCTGGAGTGCAGTGGCCGGATCTCAGCTCACTGCAAGCTCCGCCTCCCTGGTTCACGCCATTCTCCTGCCTCAGCCTCCAGAGTAGCTGGGACTACAGGCGCCCGCCACCTCGCCCGGCTAGTTTTTTTTTTTTTTTTTTTTTTTTTTTTTTTTTTTAGTAGAGACGGGGTTTCACCGTGTTAGCCAGGATGGTCTCGATCTTCTGACCTCGTGATCCGCCCGTCTCGGCCTCCCAAAGTGCTGGGATTACAGGCTTGAGCCACCGCGCCTGGCCAATGTTATTTTATAAATAGGTATCTGGTTCCTCTCTTTTCACAAGGGGAGAATAAGTCAGTCTTTCTCTTAGGGTCAAAGCATCTAATTGTAGACAAAGTTTTTATGGGTGGTGTGGAAAGTGAGTGTCCCCACGTGTCACTGAATCACACACTAACAACCTTAAGAAAAACAATGCAAGTACTTCCCTGACTCTCATTTAAGTTTTAGACCCCCCTCTGAAGGCTTAGAAAATGACGGTCATAAAATGAACACACACGAGCCTTCTTCATCAAACATTTTCAAGAGGAAGACCATTGAAACTAGTCCTGGGTAAAAGTGGGGAGTTTATTTCCAGTGTCCTATCATTTCCTCTTTCTATACTATTTTCCCTAATTTAACTGTTTATCTGAAACCTTGGGGTTCCTATGCTTCCTTAGGCATTCTTTAAAGTACAGGAAAAGGTTATTTCACTTCCCAAAGTGTTTAGGAATTCCCACTATTGCTCTTTTAGGACTGTTTTCATTTTAAGCAGGTTCCAGAAAGATAACACTGTTTTTTTTAAAGGGATAACTCTTTATTGATGGTGTTTCCAATGGTTCTGTCCGCACCTGTGGGAGTTGTAGTGTTGTAAGGGTTTAAATTCTGATAAAGGGGTGAGAAAATATTTTATTAACCTGGAGTCCTGTATGACTCTTTTGCCATACTGTCACATTGAAAGGCGCATAGTGCAGAGGAAAGTAGTACATTCCCTTGATAGCTTACAGTTTTCCAAAACTTTGACTATCAGTTGAGTCTTACTGGACTTTTGTGAATAATGCTACATTCAAACTTACAATACCCATGATTATCACCATTAATAACACACGTACAAAGAATTTGGAACATTTGTAAAAGAAAGCCTAAGAAATAGCCCACTCTTCTTTACCTTTTCAGTTATTGGGCTAATGCCTTAAACTGTGAGTTCAGGTACCCAAACTTCTTCTGGATTTGCCCTAGTTGTTATTACTCTTCTTTTGGTTAGTTCCTGTGTCGGTGCTATTTTTTGGATTCTTTCTTCAGTGAGAAATATCTAAGATCTGAGTTTTTATTCCTCATTCTGCAATTCAGCAGCCTCTTCTATTTATTTTGAACTACTCAGAATCCCAGTTAGCATCAGCTGGCAAGCAGTTCAGGATTGTCCTAGAAGTTCATTTACCCAGTCAAGTATTCTGGTGTCCTGAGATTAATTTGGCTTGCTTAGTGGAAGATATTGAATTCTACTTATATACCATACTTGAAGATTTTGCTTCCACAGTCTCCACAACTTCTTTTGCCCACCTTTTACAAGTCTGTCATCAAAATAGCAATGTTCCTCCCTCATTCATTGTACTCTCTGGTAGCATTTCCTATACTAGAAGGCTCTCAATAGATATTAGACAGGAATTATGGTTCATTACTGACTTTGTAGTCATCTTCAAACAATTACTCCTAAATTGTCGTGCATTACGGGACTAAGATAAAAGCTGTCGTGTAAGCTTAGAAGAAAAATTGCAAATAAGAACAACCTTGCAGTATGTAAGCCCTCCCCATAAAAAGAGACACCGAGCTATATTTTACTAGCGCCAAACGTATTTCCTGCTTATACCTTGGAGGGATATTAGATAACTAGAGCAATATATTTAATTGTTTTGTATTCTGAAAGTCCTGCTATTTCTTATTCCTTGATATTATCATATCTAACAGTTTCATTCCACTTCCTTTGAAGCTATCTTAGGTTACTGCCTCATGACCTCAGACTTCATAAAGCCTCTCAATACTTATTTTTCTGTGTTGAATCCCTCTAGTCTAAGCTACAGGCTTTCATTCCATCATTCTTACTGTCCTAAAGCACAGATTGTTTATATAAGTTCCCAGGACCCTGAAATGACTTCCAATTGCCTAGGAAAGGATGTGTGCATTTTTGAGTTCAGTGCCACTCACAAGTGCTTTTGTCTCTTCCTTTTCTCAAGCCGCTTCTCCATGTGAATCCCCTGTACCAGGCAGGGTGAGCAGTTCACTTTTCCCTAAAAAAAAAAAAATCCTGGTGGATTTTAACTTCTGTATGTAACTCATATCCACATCAATTCTGTCTGCCTAGAACATTCTACTTTTTTTTCTACTTAGAGCTAATGCATCATCCATATCTTAACTTACATTTTCAATGTTTAGTTTTTCTGTGAGACCTTCCTTAGCAGTCTCAAAGAATGTCCCTCCTCTTATCTTCAGCCACATTTATTACTTGTATTAATCATTTTGGCACAAGTTAATCATTAGTGATTCTAGTTATTTTTTCATATGCATCTTTTGTTTACTCAGCTGCGTGGTAAGTCCCACAAAGCAGTCAGAGTAAACTCCCTATAAAACATATCCGATTGTATTTTTCTCTTGTCTAAAACTCTCCAACAGCTCCTCATTGTGGCTAGGAAAAAGTCCAAGTGCAAGCTTCTCACAACCTGATGACCTCTCTAGCTTAATCTATTCTCATGTTTACTTTTTCTCCTCCTTCAAATTTTAAGCCAGGATAACTACTTTACTGCTTTTACATGCTTTTCTTCGTTTTCACAAACCACCAGTCATCAAATCATGACATTTCTACCTGCCATTTCCATATTAAGAATCTACCTATTTGTCCCCTTTCTTATTGCCAGTAATCTAGTATATAGCAAAAGTCACTATCTTCTGAACTAATGACTTATCCTCCTTTCATGATGATTAATTTTCTAAACGGGAGTGCTGAGCTTGAAGTGGTTCTGAGTTATCCAAATAGATATCCAGGGTATTAATTTTGATATGCATGTTCTGGATTAAAGAATATGAAAGTGGGGTTACTGTCAAATTGTTACTCATAGGAATAGATGAGAGGAACAAGGAAGAGAGCATAGAGGGAGTCAGGAAGAGGGTATAAGTCAGCACACCAAAGACACCTGACATTTAATAAATGGATTCTAAAAAGAAGCAGCTAGAGAAAGAAAAAAAACAACCCAGTGTGGTAGCATGAAAATCAAGAGAAGCAAGTAATGTAAAAGTAGGCTTTACAATGCCAAACCATGAAAACAGATTCAGTGTAGATAAGGACTGAGATGTAATATATTTCAACATTGTTTGAGAGGAACAGGTCAATCTTACTGTGCATTTACTATATGCCAAACACTTGACTTATAATCATTTATTTAAATACCCTAACCTAGTGAGATGATAGGTTTTTGCCTATGAAAAGTTATGGAGTAAAGTGAGAAGCTCTAGATTCAAGCAAGTTTTAATGCTGACTGGCAGGTGCTAAGGTTCGAACATTTGTCTCCTCCTAAAAGTCATATGTTGAAAGTTAATTACCAAAGAGATAATATTAAAAGGTGAGGCCATTGGTAGGTGACTAGATCATCATGCAAAGCCCACATGGAATGGGAACAATGTCTTATAAAAGAGGACCCAGAGAGTTGCCTTGCTCTTTCTACCATGTGAGGACACAGTAAGAAGATACCATCCTACAAATCAAAAACTTGGCCCTTAAAAGACCCCAAATCTGCCAGCACCTTGATCTTGGACTTCCAAGCTATGAGACCTGTGACAAATGCATTTCTGTTGCTTATACGCTTCCCAGTTTGTGATATTTTGTTATGGCAGCTCAAACAGATTAAGAAAAAAATGATATCAAAGATTGGAGTGCTGCTATACAAATACCTAAAATGTAGAAGTAGTTTTGGAACTGAGTAATAGATGTTGGAAGAGTTGCTAGAAAAATTCTACATTTTCATGAATTGACCATAAAGGATGAATATGTGAGGGCTCAGAAGAAGGAAAGAACTATAGAGAATGCCTCTATTTTCTTAGAGAATATTTATTGATCATAAACAATGTTTGCAGCGATATGGATAAAGTCATTCTAATGAGGTCTCAGATGGAATGAGAAACATGTTAATGAAAAGTAGAGGAAAGCTGATCAATGTTATAAAGTGGCAAGTAACTTGGCTTAATTCTGTTTATGTCCTAATATTCTGTGGAAGATAGAAATGATGAGCAATAAAATAGATATTTGTCTAAAGACATTTCTAAGCAAAGTGGTAAAGGTGCAGCATGCCTTCTTTTGAATGTTTGTAGTAAGATGCAAGAAGCTGGAAACAATTTTAAAACGGAATTTTTTTTTATCAGATGGGAAGTAGACCTTACAGATGTAGAAATATCTCTGCCTGTTCCTATTGTAAAAAGTGAGAATGCATGTTTGGGAGAGTGCACCAAGGGTGTGGTCAAGTGACGATTGAATAAGGAAATTCATAGAGATTAGCCACATGTTATTCATTAAGACCAGTAGAAGAATAACCTAGAAGGCATTTCTGAAGCCATCAGTGATGCTCTTCCTATCACAGGCCCAGACTGAAAAGGCCTTGGGGCAAAACAATTTTAAATGGAGGCACCTGCATGACATCAGTGCTCTTCACCCAGTGACACCTCAAGGCTCTGTTCCCTGCATTCCAGTGCAATGCTCCTTAGCTGGTCTAGGTTTTACTCCAGCAGGCCCAAGTGAAGCATAAGTTGTGATGGTGACCCTTCCACAGGACACAGATAAGAAACCATGGCAGCATCCACGTGGTGCCATTTCTGCTGGCTTGAAGTATGCACAAGTCTTGGGGGCATGGCTGTCTCTACCAAGATAGAATTTGAAGGACGGAGCCACCCAGATCCTGTGTATGAGATCCAGACAGAGAACTGTTACAAAGGCATGCCCATTGGAGGAAGCCCCCAACTAGAGCAACGCCTAATGGAGCCATGGGGGTGGGGTCATTTCCTCTTACTTTGAATCTTAGATTGCTAGAGCCACCAGCTTGCAATTTCAGCTTGTGCAAACTGCAAGCAACCGACTACAACTGATGTGGTGTGGGCTGTGTCCACCAAAACTGTAGGGCCAGGGTCATCTGGAGTCTAGAGTGGCCATCCCCTATCTAGAAAAGCTGTAGAAGAGGCATGACCTCTGCCTCAGTGGGCTTGTGGGGCAGAGCCTCAAGTCAAGGATTATTCTCAAGTTGTAAGGTTTTGGACTTACTCAAGACCTGTTACCCTTTTAATGTTTCCTCTTGCTCCCTTTTGGAATGGGAATGTATATTCTATGCCTGTCCCATTCTTATACTTTTGAAACTCATAACATGTTTAATTTTACTGGCTCACGTTTGGAGAGTAATTTGCCTACATATAAATTAATTCTTTAAATATCATCCATATCTGATTTTGATTATAGTTAGAAAAGACTCTGGACTTAAACTTTAAAGTTGTTCCTGAACTGAGTTAAAACTTTGGGGCTCTGAGGAGAGAAAGCGTGCACTTTGCTTATGAGAATGACTACATTTTGGGAGGACAGTGGACTATTATGGTCTGAAGGTGATGTTCCCTCAAAATATGACATATGTTGAAACCTATTCACCAGTGTGATCCTATTAAGAGGTGGTAACTTTTGAGAGGTAATAAGATCATGAGGGCTGAGTTCTCATGAATGGGATTAGTGCCCTTTTAAAAGAGGTTCAAGAGAACTGTCTTGTTCCTTCCACCATGTGAGGACACAGTGAGAAGTCACCATCTGTGAACGAGAAAGTGGGCCTATACCAGACACCAATGTTGCCGATGCCTTGATTTTGGACCTCCCAAGCTCCAGAACTATGAGATATAATAGCCACCCTGTGGAAAATATGTTGTTATAGCCGTCCAAATAAACTAAGACAGTAGGTCTTGTAGAGAATCAGGGGTTGCAGGCTAGAGAGATGGCACAGAGATTGATTTTAGCTAAGAAGGCAAAAGACAATGGATGCACAGCCCAAGGGGACCAATGAGGCTTGAGTAATAGAAAGAGGACCAAAATACCTTCCGTTTTCACCTGAGCCTGAGCAGTGACTAGATGAATGCATGGGGCTGAGTGGAAATTGAAAAATAGAGGGAAAATGTCATTTCTTTCTAATGGCTTCACTGAAATGTAGGGGGTAAACTCATTTGCTGAACGCCGATAGAAGCTGGCAAACTCAGATGTGAGAGGTTGTAAAGAGATCACTGAATTTGGAATCTGAAGATCTGAATTCAGATTTTTTATCTCTGATGACTTTCTGACAGTATCTGAGCTGTCCTCTTTTATTTACTAATCCAGGTTCATGTCTCCCAATTTTGGTGTTGTCATGGCAATGTCTAATGTAGAGCCTGCCACATAGTAGGCATTCGAAAAAATTATAGTTAAATCTGAATCTGCATTGCCCTGTACCTCACCCTTTTAGCTTATTGAATTAGAAGTCAGTAATGGGCTGTTTCAAAGCTTTCTGCCAACAGTCATTGTAAGGATAAAAAGAAAAAAAAAAAAAAAGAAAAACCTTCAGTAAGTAGACAGTGCTATTCTCTGTAGAGAGGAAGGGCGCTCTGACTTAGCACCCACCATGCCTGGGGCCATTAATGAATCCTGGCTTCTTTTTCTCATCATTGCAGCAATTCAAAAGGAGAAAGTTCTTCTTGGCAAGGAAGTGCTATTTTCAGAGACAAGATTAGGCTCATTTTGGGCAGGAGCTGTACTTCTTCAGTCCCGGCACCTCTGAAGATTAGGTTAAAAGGTAAGAAGGAATGACTCAGAATAATTGCATTGCTTTACTGTGAACTTTAAGATCTTTTAGTGGAGAAGTTTTACAAGCAGTGATAGATAGTCATGGAGAGAGGAAAAGCACAAACCCAGGGGAAAAGAACTGTGATGCCTGACTGAATTTCTACAAAAAGAAACTTGGCCAGCTTTGTTATTTTTTTCTACCTCCCCCAATTCCACAGGAATATTTTGAATATACTCTCATCTTGCAGCTTTTGAAAACTGATTTTTCCCATCCACTTTCACTTTGTGATTGCATGTTTTCTATAAAGCAGGTTTTAGAAATTTGGAGACCAACTGCATGAAGGTAAAGCTATCTATACACATGTTATATTCAATTGTTATTTTATAATTGGGGAAAATACACTCCATAGTGATATCTCTGAACCAAACGCAAATGTCTTACCTCTCAGCACGAATCATTCAAACTGTTGAAAAACATGTGTGAATCCATTGAGTTTTTAGCTTGATGCTTAGCTGTTAAAAGAATGCAGAAGAAATAAAATTAGACAGTTCCTGGACTTATGAGTTTACAATGCACTCGAAGAGAAAAGATAGGGTTTAATTGTGCACTTGATGATAAGGAGTAATATAAAATTGTAGATATTTAAACATTGTATTTATTATTCCATTATTTTTATTCCCCTCCTGTATCCATTCTCCTAGATCCCACAGTCAGAGAATTGGCTTTTTCTGACCTCCCATGTCTGATCAACTGCCAGGTCATATGACTTGTACACCTATCTATCTTTAGAATATGTCCATTTATCTCTGGTCCCTATTGCCATCATCCTATTGAGCCACTATCCACTCTTACCTGGACTACAGGAACAGTTTCCTAACTGGTTCCCTGATTTCCAGCCACACCCTTTGTTAATCCATTCTCTGTAAGCTATCCAGAGCTATCTTTCGAAATACCAAGAATAACAGTATCTTTAACTTTATACATACATCCACACTTTTATATCACTTTTGTTGTGCCTGTTTAAACCATCTTGTTTAAAATAATTCAATGGTTCATTCTTACTCTTAAGATAAGAGCCTGAGTTCTTCATCATAGTTTTAAGTCACTTGCTGCTCTATCCCTGGCTTGAATACTAGCATTTTTCTCCAGCCACTCTCTAAAAGAAAAATGTACAACCTGAGCCACTGACTTCCTTTCTGCTTCTCCCTTACCTACCCGACACACCCTGCCTTCATTATGGTTCATTTGTTATCCCCGTCTTTGGAAAGTTTTGCATCAATTACTTTGTATTTCTATTGTGTTTTGTTCTCAGCCATAAAAAATGACCACTTTATGATAATTGCTTATTCTTTCTATTATTTGTACTTCAAGAGGGGCAGGACTTAGTTTGACATTCTTTATTTTGTTATCCGAGCATAGATCGGTACTCAACATTTATTAAATGGGTAACTAACAGTTAAGTGAATAAATGTGAAACTGGGCAAAACAAAAATAAAGTTTTGTAAGAGAAGGGTAACTCTGATCTATAAAATAGCAGGAAAGAATGGAGATTAACTGGAATTTGAGAGATCCACAGAGAACATATCATTCTGGGCAATGATATGAGGAAAAAGAATGATCAGTATAATAACGGAGAGATTATCTGCTTGATAATAGTGGTAGGTGGATGGTGGATACCCTAGGTAACTGGGACACTTACCTACATGTGGGGAGTCACAGTTATAAGAAAGTAGAAGACCTTGATCACAGAGAAGAAATTTGTATTTGACATGGAAATAAACATAGGATATATAAAATATTTGACCCAGTATCTGGAACCTGTCAGAGGAAGGTTTGTGTGAAAGAAGCTAAAATATTACTTATTCAGAAACTAAAGCAGCAAGAACCCCTCTTTGCACAATCCTTGAATTGGAAGATGACTTTTTAAAACTGTGATCGGCAGGTAAGATGCCAGAAAACATAAGCTGACAAGCTCTTTAGTCTGATGGCTAAGTCTAAAGCAATGTGCTTCTATGCCCCAATTGTATGATACTAATAAAGTTATTTAACCTACTTAAACCTCAGTTTTCTTCTCTGAAAATGGGGATAAGATAACTTACCTCACAAATCTGTCATGAGGGAGAAATAATGTCATTTAGGTAAAGTTCTTGCCTCCTAGTAAACACTCAATGAAAGTTTCTATTATTTTAATGACATATTGTGCTTATTTTATTACTTTGTGTTCACAGTTTCTATTCTAAGGTAGAAAGGTTCAGCATGAGTTATGGATCCTTGTTAAATTAGTTTTCTGATTGTGGTTTTTGATTAAATGTCATGTAAGAGTCAAAGTAGAAATAAATAATCATGCAAGATGTTATACCACAAAAGAACCAGGGAACATAAAAGGTGGGGAGGATTTCACCCCTTGTAACATCATTTAATTCACTTGAAAAACCATGAAACATTTAGAAGAACTTGATATTTTGTAAATTAGTGAGTTGACTCATTTGATCAAATATTCAAAAATTATAAATCAACAAATGTTATATATTCATTTCTGACAACTGTGATTTGCACAGTGATAACAGCATTCTCATATGCAAACTCTGTTTAGACCTCCAAGTGGAGCCACATATGGGTCAGCATACAGATGAATTAATGCAACTATGCTCTGGGACAAGGCATTGTTAAACTGGAGGTTTGCTGGTGAAGAAGAGAAGGCTGGGACCTGACAGCATGAGGGAAATGGAGTTGACAGAAGATACTAGTTCTAACAAAGATGATTTTTTTTCCAAGTCAAAGCTGCCAAAAGATGAACCTAACTTTGCCACAGGTCAGCGCATATCAGATAGAAAGCCCAATGGTTGTACAGAGCAGAACCCCTGAATCCACTATTTATTGTAATTAGGCACAATACCATCTTTTTGTGGAAGAGCAATTCATTCACAGCAGATTCCCAGCCAATGGCAAAAGCTAGAGAAGAGGACTTCAGCGCTTTGGAAATTAATCTAGCTGGGTCTAGATACAGAAATAGTATGCCATCCAGGCTGATTGAGCTCCAGGGCCACAGGATAAAATGCAGCTTAGTTTTTGCTAGACAAGATACAATAGAAGAGAAAGGTATAAGGATTAAATATGACTTGATGGAGGGCTATAATATAGTTCAGTAGAACGCCCTCACAGAATCTAAAACATATTCTTTGTCATTAGACATTCCTAATATTTGGCAGTACAATAACAAAGGTCATCATATATTATGTAGGAATTGCTAACCTCATAATTCCTAATTGATAAACTTCCTCCCATCTCTACCAAAGTTGACTCCAAAGGTAGGGCCATGGACCTATGGTTCTACCCATAAAAAAGGTCAACTTCGGGGAGCTGAGAAATGGCACAACTAAGAGAAACCAAACAGCCATAAGAAACCTCCATTGTCTAAGTCGGTATTGTCAGACCTATGCTCCGTAAGGCAACAACATGTTATTCACTAAGGGGAATGATGGAAGCTACCATATCTACCCTCTAATGTCCTGAGTACTGGGGATATTTTTTGGTAAACTGGCTATTTGCTGCAGCAATATATGATTGCACTTTAGGTTGAAAACACAATGAGAGCTTCAACTGCTTCTAGGCCAAGGTAGTTCATGGAAATATTATTTTAGTTATTTTGTAATTATATATAAAATTTTAGAAAAGAAATAATGACCCGGAAAAACAAAAGTCCCCTGTTTTTTGTTTGTTTCATTTGCAAATCGATGAATATGTTCTTGGGATGGTAAATGTGTATTCAAAATACAAGCATTACTTTTCCCTCATTTGTTTACAAACTCCTTTAAAGTAGCAATACCGCTTTTGATTTCTTTTCCATTATTATTATGCTTCTTGCAGCATTTTTGTATATGTGAGTTATCCAAATATGTTCCTGAATAGTAGATGACTGCTCTATATTTTCTATCATTTATGGGAAGATGGGTACCTAGAATATTTCCTGAATTTAATGGTTTAACATCGAACGGGAAATTAAAATAAAATGCTATTGAACACTTGGGAGAAGCTAATAGGTGAAGCACGATGCTTCTATAACAATAAAAATAAATTGTAATATGATCATTAGAAACTATCTTTAAAGGTCATCTATTTTCCTTAAAGGTCAAGATAATGCACTAAAAGCCAAATATAAGATGCTTTGTTTTTATTATTTTAACTTACGTTAACTTCCAAGATAGCTTGCAAGCTAAGATTGCACTTTAGTTTATGCTAAATGCCTTAGCCATTTAAATATATAGCTTTGTAAAATATAAAAACCAAAACACCTCTGAGAAATTTTTCTATATGCCATGTTCTTTAGGCCAAATGTGTCCTTGTTAACCTATGGGAAGATCTTTCCCCTACTAACAAGAGACTCTGTTCCAGAAAACAAAATGGGCAGCTGAAAATCTTTTCCGCTGTTTTAAAGAAAACACACAGTTTGAAACTCTATTTTTTTTAAACCTGTTTTCAATAATCTCTACATTCGAAGTATAGGAGCTGAGACTGGCTTAAAGGAGGGAAAAAGGGATTATAAAAGCTCCACACAATTTGCCTTCTTTGGCACACCTACAGTTGAATGCTTTAGCTTCCTGCCAGGATGGTTAAGTTAACACTTAATTAGTATGTGTACCAAACAAAATGCGCTTCTGGGCAGCACTTTTCTTAAAAAAAAATTTCCGCCACCGCCCCACAAATAAATAGACTGGTTTTCTGCCCAAAATATTCAAGAAAAAGACTCTGCTTGCCTGGGGCAGAGGCCAGATGCCTTGACTTCCAGCTTTCTTCCATCAAAGCCGTGCAGTTTGGAAATTAAAATCTACAGCAATAATGAAACATATTAAAATGCATGCAAAGTCTTGAGGGCTTATAATATGCTAAAAACTGGCAATGCATGTTTACATCCATATATCAACTTGGATGTGCTGAAAAGATTTAAAGTGTAAAATATGCAAATATGTGTCATATTGTCACACTTGGTCTCTCTAATGGAACTCCCTTTCATCTCAAGTCGTCTTAATTTCATGAATATTACATGGCCCTCACACCTTTTACTCCTGCTGTTGCTAGGCTGAGAAGATTATGAAAATATGTTAATAGTAACTTTCATCAAATAAAAGTTGCAATATTCCAAATAAAGCATTTTTCCCTCCTCTTAAAATACAAATAGTGAAGGGTTTCATGCTATTTTGTTTCCCTGTGGGAGACTAGATAACTATAGGCCAATTAAATTAATGAGCAAAATCCATGTGAATGGCAATATTTGTGCATAATCCTGGCTGGCTGCACATATATACAGGTAAATAGTTGTGTTTAAAACACCCTTGAAGGATGAAAATATTCCTATTTCCGGGTGTTGAGGATGTAAAGAAATAATTTCTAAATTAGACTGGCCTACACAGAAGCCCATTAATTTATATTTAATCGTGAAAAACTATAGGAAGTAAAAGGAAGAGGGAAAGTTTGAGAAAGCCATCTTCGTTTATGAAGGTGAAAAAACAATGATAATATTAGAATCTCAGATAACCACAAAAAAGAAAGGGATATATTCTGCCCATCTTGGACACATAAAGTATTCTGTCCATCTTGGACACATAGTCCTGGCCCTTTCAGAATGACAGGTTTGTTTCTGTATCCTGATAATGAATCAAGGGCTCATTCTGTCTTGCCTTATTGACTACTTTAATGAACAGTAGATGGCAAAAGCAACGAGAAGCATTCTATTCTGTATCTAATGTGCACCAATGGGGAAAAACTGTTGTCTGTTTAGAAAAAATAAGAATCATTATATTATTATTAATATACTTTAAGTTCTAGTGTACATGTACACAACGTGCAAGTTTCTTACATAGGTATACATGTGCCATGTTGGTTTGCTGCACACATTAACTAGTCATTTACATTAGATATTTCTCCTAATGCTATCCCTCCACCTTCCCCAAACCCCATGGCAGACCCCAGTGTGTGATGTTCTCCACCCTGTGTCCAAGTGTTGTCATTGTTCAATTCCCACATATGAGTGAGAACATACGGTGTTTGGTTATACAGAGTGCCACCATAGATTCAATAATAGGAAAAAAAAGAAGTTGGGGTTCAGTTAGAACTTTATTTTAGGGAGCCTCTAAACCTAATAAGCTTGGAGTAAAGATTATTGTGAACCCATGGACAGGTATTCTATAAATAGGTAAAGGATGGTAAACTAAAAAAGTGACATTCTAAAATGATCTCTACCAGCAATTAAATAAAGAAATTAAATAACACTTGATAAGAGCTAGCTTTGTGGCCCAGGTAACTTTCTCTAGGCTCTGATTCCTAAAAGTATTTGCAAAGATGATGAGAGGAAGGACACTCAACCAAGATTAATAACAAGGAAGGACACTCAATCAAGATTAATAACACATGCGAAGGTCATGGTGGGCAGGCTGCAGTGCAAAGTGTGCTTGGCTCCCAAGATGGGCAGGATAGAAGGAGCATTTGAAACTAAGTTTAAAAAGAAGATTGAGGGGGAGCATAAGTTATGGCTAAAGGTAAATTACAGAATGTTGGTAGAGGACAAAGAGAAGATAGAACTTCATAACTATTTTTTAATTGTTGCTGTTATTGCTGCTTTTCTTTCTTTTTTGTATTATTGCCACTCCCCTAAAAGCATAATCTCAAGATTAGAACTATTAGACACAAAAGTAAAAAAAGAAAATGCTGCCCTTGCTATGTAAAGCCAGTGTAAATAAGCATACAATTACTTTCATTTGGTTTTACTTTGCTTACCAGGTATTCCTTTTTTTTTTCTCAAGTAATATACAGTTTAAATAGAAATTTTGAAAATTTCCCAATTTAAAGAGCAAACAACATTCTCTCTCTTTGTTTCTGTTACGCAGAGATAACTTCTATGTATTGTTATGCATTCCTTAGATGATACTATTTAAATAATTTTATCTAAATTTAAATAATTTTATCTGCTTCATTATTATACTAAATTTTGTATCATGATTAACTCTGTATATCATTAAGAATGTTTTATAAATCTCTACTACATGTTTCATATTATGCTTTTTCATCAATATTAGATATTTGTTTTAAATTTGGGTCAAAAAATATAGGTGAAATACAAAATAGTATTGATATGTTTTTGCCCATACTTAAGATAACTTTAGATAAATTTCTTTTAAGTAAATTGTGACATTGTTCAGTGTAGTTTTTATCATAACCATTTTTACTAAGCTTAAGGAAACACAATAATAGGAAATAAGAGAAATCACACTATAAAATACAATATTTCCTTTTGTATAAATTATTTTTTCTTATTGGCTGAAATGTATCAACTAAATTTTAAAAGAAGAGAACATACATAGGAGTATCCTTACTGGTAATTAATTTATTTCAAATAAACCATTGAAAAATAACAAAACAGACTGAAAACCAACACTGTAAATGACACCAAAACTCTTTGAAAAGGGTGTCCAACATTTAGTTAAAAATAAATATCACCCAAAAAAGAAAAGCAACCTGAGCAAGGAGTGAAAAATACAAATAACAGAAAAAGACCAACTCATACTTTAAATACTGAAAATATCCGAAATGAATTACAAAATGACCACACTTACTATGTTTGAAGAAATAAACAGCCGATGATACCTACAGAACAAATGAAAGTGTCTGAATACAGATTTGAAGAGAACCAAATAGAACAATATACATATAAAATTCAATAAAGCAAATTAAAACCTCAGTGAAATGTTTAACAGTAAAATTGACATAGCAGAAGTTAGCATTAAAATACCTATAGAAGATAGATAAGAAGATATTATTCATAATAGATTTGAAGAGAGCAAATTAGAACAATATAAACATAAAATAAAATCAAGCAAATTAAAACCTGAGTGAAATGTTTAACAGTAAAATTGACATAGCTGAAGTTAAAATACCTACAGAAGATAGCTAAGAAGATATTATTCACAATAAGGACATGGAAAAACCAAATATAATATATAAGAGAGAGAATATAGTTTTAGAGAATAGAACGAATTCAAGTAAAATAGTGGAGAAAAAACTCGATAGAGGTAACATGCATAAAGATCACGACTGCGAATTCTTCAGACTTGATAATAAACCATTCTACAGATTCACCCCAAAGCACGATAATTATATAGAAATTCATACTAAGACATCACGTATAGTTTTTTGAAAATGAAAATCAGAGCAAAACCAAAGTCCATTAGCAAATGAAACACAGATTTCCTTTAAAGAGTGACAGGTAGATGAGCAACTGTCTTCAAAAATGCAACAATGAATGTGGAGAAAAAATTTTTTGAAAATGAAAATCAGAGCACAACTGAAGTCGGTCAGCAAATGAAACACAGATTTCCTTTAAAGAATGACAAGTAGATGAACAACTGTCTTCAAAAATGCAACAGTGAATGTGGAGAAAAAAGTAGAAGGATACCTCAAAGAATGAAAGATAATCAATTGTGCATTTATTCTCTACGTATGAAAATGTCTTTAAATCTGTAAAAAGCGAAGCAAACATCATGGCATTTTAACACAAAAGCTGAGAGAATTAATCCATAGACGACATACTTCTTTAAGGACTATTAAAGTATGAATTACAGACAGAGAAACTATGAATGTTAATAAAATTTCTCTGATAGTTTATCTGTGATGCAAAAAGTATTGAAAGTAATATACAGGTGGACAATATAAATAGATACTGGCTACATAAAACAATAGTCATAATGTATAGTTTAGTTTTAAAGTAGAATTACAGTGCCAGACAATAAAGAGACATAGATCTCATGTAGTTATAGAGGGTTAACAGTAATCCAGGAAGAAAATTTAAAAATGAAATTAATTTTGTATTTGTACTAGTTAAGTATATATGTTATTTTTTTCAGACTTAGCTATAAAAAAAGTGCATAAATACAGGTGAAAAACATAAAAAGTACAAAACAAGATAGTAGGTGTAAGCCTACATTGCATTAAATATAAAAACTCAATTATTCTGGCAAAAGGCAATCACAGTCATGTTCAGATCAGAATAAAAAAACAAATGCTTATTTACAAGAGCTATACATACAATGTAAAATAAAAAAGGTTACATTTTAAATACGTGTCACACAAAATAGATTTTATAGAGATAAACACACTAGGAGATAATTATTTTATAATGATAAAAGTTTCAAATTATCAAGAAAATATAAATTTTAATAGTATGTTATTAAAATATAACCTCAAATATATAGAAAATATGTATCCACTGAACAAAATAGAAAATTTACGATCATTGTGAAGTATATATCCTAGCAATTGATACAGCAAGTCAAAATTTGATAAGGAAATAGAATTATTCGATGGACATATATGGGATGACCCTAGCTGATGCAGAGCAGACTTCATTTATAAAAATTGATAAGAAATTTTGTTGTAAAACATGCCTTAACAAATTTCAAGGGATTTATATCATATAGAATACACTTCCTGACTACTAGGTAAATAAGATAGATAGATAATAGCTGGATAGATAATAGATAGATAGATAGATCAATAGATGACAGATATTCACATATATTTGGAAGTTAAAAAATATTTCTCAACAAGTCCTGGGTTAGAGAAATGAAAATAAAAGTTAGAAAACTCTTGAAGCTAAACGATAATAGAAATAGAAAAAATTGTGAGTCACAGCCAATGCAGCACTCAGGTGGACATTAATATAGCCTTGAAAAGAATATATATTCCTATTTATCTGTCTGTCTGAGAAGGAAATATATGTATGTATATTTGAGAAAAAGAAAAGCTAAAAACTGATGAGCTTTATCCTTTCTAAGAATCTTAAAAAAGTCGCAAAAATAAGTCCAGAGATTATATGAAAGAGGTGAATATAAAATAATGGTAGTCAATTTCAAAATAAAAAAATCATATATTTTATTTAACAAACATATATACAATACATGCACTTCATAATACTACAAGTAATTTTTTAAAAAAATCTGATACAGTTGATACATTTACACCAGGATTATTCCAGGACAAAACAAAAAGGGAGAGGAGAGATCTGTGGCACAGATAAGCAATAATGGGAAAGTAAAAGGACATCACAATAGATTTTCTAGACATTAATAAGGGAATATATTAAATAATTATATTCCTATTTATTTGAAAATAAATGAAATAGACAGATAGCTGGAAAAATATAACTTACCAAAGCAAACTAAAAAACATGTTCAAGACTTTTATAGGCATGTAATCAAAGAAATAAATTGAGTCTATAATAAAAATATTCCTACAAAAATACTAGACCAAGATGGATTTATAGACAGATTTACAAACTCAAAGTAGAAAAGTATCAATTTTTCAATTATTCTTCTAGAATTAGGAAAGAGTTCATCATTATTTGTTGTAGCTAGCAAAACTTTTATACCAATATATGACCAGAACAATGTGGAAAGAGGAGTAGACAAATATAATTCCAGAATAGAGAAATAAAAATGATCAACAAAATTATGTTGAAAAAAATTCGGCAATATATAAAAATGATAATTTGTCATGATAATTTTGGATTGGTTACAAGGATGCAAGATTGATTTACACCAAAAACAAAATGATTCAATGGAATTCACCACATTAAGAGATTAAAGAAGGAGTATTCCATACTGCAATCAAACAAGTAAATATTTTTGGAAAACATTCTACAACTACACAGAATTAAAAATCAAAATTTGTAAAAGTAGTTTTTTTTGTAGGTATGGATAATCATATCATCTAAAACAAATCACATACTTAATGATGAAACTTTAATGTTTTCCCTTTGACATTACAACTAATACAAAGATATCTACTATTACTACAGCTCTTAAAATTGTACTTGAGTTCTCAGGCAGTGTAATAAAGTGACACATAAAATAAAGTTATAACTCTTGGGAACATTTTTGATCAGTCTCAAATAGTATGAGTATGAATTTGAATATAGAACACCTGAAAAAGTATTCAAAAAGTATTTTAGAATCATAAACAAATTGAGCTGGATTGCAGAACAAAATACTGGTATATAAACATCAACTACTTCTATATTATAATAATAGAAAATTAAAATATAAAATGTACCATTCACAGTATTATCAATAATGCTAGGTATGTATGAATAAACCTAACCAAAAATGTGCAATTCCTCTATAGAAATTTTTCTGTAGGAGAAATTATATAACTTTATTCAGAGTATATAACACCAAATAAATAGAGATTTATCATAGGAGTGAACTGGAAGAGCCAATGCAAAATGTCAGTACTTCAATTTTTTTTTTTTTTTTTATTTGAGGCGGAGTCTCACACTGTCACCCGGGCTGGAGTGCAGTGGCGCAATCTTGACTCACTGCAACCTCAACTCCCAGGTTCAAGCAATTCTCCTGCCTCAGTCTCCCAAGTAGCTGGGATTACAGGCGTCCACCACCACGCCCAGCTAATTTTTTTGTATTTTTAGTAGAGACGGGGTTTCACCATGTTAGCCAGGCTGGTCTTGAACTTCTGACCTTGTGATTCATCTGCCTCAGCCTCCCAAAGTGCTGGAATTACAGGTGTGAGCCACCACGCCCGGCCCAGTACTTCAATGTTATCCCATTCTACCTTTCATTTTTTTTTTTAACTGATAAGTCGATTATAAAATTTCTGTGGAAAAGCAAAGAGCCAATTATAACCAAGTCACTCTTAACAAAAGGGACAAAATGAAAGAACATTCTCTATCAAATATGGAGATTTTATGTATATATATATATCTTTACTAATAAGCCACTGTGAATTGGAAAATAATATACAAAGAAACCAATAAAACAAAGTACTTTAGAAGCATCCCCAGGAATATGAATATCTGATAAACTTCACTATTCAAAAATCTAGAATACTTTCTTCAGCAAAAGAAATAACAGTAGTAAGAAACACAGCAGAGTCTGAAAAGCAGAGTCTGATTACAAAGATTTGTAATCTATAATATGTAGACTACTGCTAATCAATAAGAAAAAAGAGAGACACCTAATAGGAAAAAAAATTCATCTAAATATCTCTCGAAAGAGAAATCAAATAGCCAATACCATATACAAATGTGTTTAATCTGGAATAAGATAAGGATGCTCACCTTTACTACTTTTATTCAACATAGTACCAAAAGTCTTAACCAGAGCAATTAGGCAAGAGAATGAAATAAAGGGCATCCAAATTGGAAAGGGAAAAATCAAGTTATTCCTGTTTGCAGGCAAAATGATTTTATATATAAAATACCCTAAAAATGCCACCAAAAAAAGTTAGAACTAAAAAATTTAGTAAAGTTGCAGGATTCAAAATAAACACACAAAAACTAGTGCCGTTATATACCAATAGCAAACTCTGAAAAAGAAATCAAGAAAGCAATCCTATTTACAATAGCCACAAAAAAAGATTGCTAGAAATAAATTTAAGGAGGTAAAAGGTCTCTACAATGAAAACTATAGGGCTGGGCATGGTGGCTCATGCCTGTAATCCCAGCACTTTGGGAGGCCGAGGTGGGCAGATCATCTGAGGTCAGGGGTTCAGGACCAGCCTGGCCAACACGGTGAAACCCCATCTCTACCTAAAATACAAAAATTAGTCGGACATGGTGACGCATGCCTGTAGTCCCAGCTACTTGAGAGGCTGAGGCAGGAGAATCGCTTGAACTCAGGAGGTAGATATTGTAGTGAGCTGAGATCACGCCACTGCACTCCAGCCTGGGTGGCAGAGTGACAGAGCGTCTCAAAAACAAACAAAAAAACAACAAAACTATAAAATATTGATTTGTGAAAAACTGAAGAGGACACAGTTAAATGAGGAGATGTCTCATGGTTATGCATTGGAAGAATTAATATTGTTAAAATTTCCATACTACCCAAAGTGATCTATAGACTCAATGTAATCTCTATCAAAATGCCAATAACATTGTTCACAGAAATAGAAAAAAAAAAAAATCCTACAATGTGTGTGGAATCACAAAGGACTCTGAATAGCCAAAGCAATCTTGAGCAAAAAGAACGCTGAGGGCATCACACTACTTGACGGCAAAATATATTACAAAGCTCTAGGTAACCAAAACAGCAAGGTATTGATATAAAAATAGACATATAGACCAATGGGACAGAATAGAGATCAAAGAAATAAGTCCGCACACTTACAGGCAACTATTTTTTAACGAAGGTGCCAAGAACACTTATTGGGAAAAGAACAGCCTCTTCAATAAGTCGTTTTGGCTAAATTAGATATACACATGCAGAAGAGAAATACCAGACCCATATCTCTCACCATATAAAAAATTAAGTCAAAAGGATTAAAAACTTACATGTAAGATCTGAAACTTTAAAATACTAGAAGCAAGCAAGAGAAATGTTTTATGACAATGATCTGAGCAAGGTTTTCTGGATAAAAACTCAAAACACAGGCAATAAAGGCAAAAATAGACAAATGAGATCACATCAAACTAAGAAACTTCTGCAAAGCAATAAAGAGAGTGAAAAGACAACCTACAGAATGGGACAAAATGTTTGCAAACTATGCATCTGGCAAGGGATTAATATCCATAATATATAAGGAAGTCAACGCAATAGGAAAAGGAAAAAAAACCCTCATATTCCAGTTAAAAAATGGGCAAAAGACCTGACTAGACCTTCCTCAAAATATATATATATATATATACACATACACATTCAGATGGTCAATAGGTATATGGGAAAATGTTCAACATCACTAATCATCAGGGAAATGCAAGTAAAAAATACAGTGAGATAACACCTCACCCTGATTAGAAGAGCTATTATCAAATGCTGTTGTGGCTGTGGAGAAAGAGTAACTCTAACACACAGTTGGAGGGAATGTAAATTAGTATAGCCATTATGGAAAACAGAATGAAGATCTTTCGAAAAATTAAAAATAGAGCTACCATATGGTACAACAATTCTGCTACTGGGGTATATCTCCAAAGGAAATGAAATCGGTGAGTTGAAGAGATATCTACAATCTCATGTTTATTGCAGCACTATTCACAATAACCAAGATATGGAATCAATCTAAGTGTCCATCAATGGATGATGGATAAAGAAAATATTGTGCATATATGCAATGGAATATTACTTAGCTATAAAAAATAGAATGCTGTAATTTGTGGCAACATGGATGAACCTGGAGGGCATTATGTTATGTAAAGTAAGCCAGGCAGAGAAAGACAATACATGATCTCACTCGTATTTGGAATCTTCAAAAGTGGATTTCAATTTCATAGAAATAGAAAGTAGAATAGTGGTTACCAGAGGCCAGAGAGATAAGAAGTGATGAAGACAGATTGTTCAACAGGTACACAGTTACATGAGAATAAGCTCTGGTATTCTATTGTACAGTAGAGTGACTGTGTTTAATGACGTTATATTGTATATATCAAAATACCTAGAAGAGAGAATTTTAGATGTTCCTACCACAAAGAAATGAGGAATTAATGAGATGATAAATATGCTAACTACCTGTACTTGATCATTAACATAATGCATATGTGATTAAAACATCACGTTGTACCCCCAAATATAAAAATTATTGTGTGCCAATTAGAATCAACATTAAAATTAAAAACAAATTTGTTGTTTCATTTAGCATTTACCAAGTGGTCTGAAAAGCTGTTAATTTTGAGTGGGGCTCAAAATGGGTGAAGGCTCTGCAGCAGGTTCAAGCTTCTATGTAAGTTGCTCTGCCACATAGGCCATATGTTTCAGCAGATCCAATGGTGCTTATAGTATCAGTGGCAGATAAGGATGCTGTTGTCAAAGCAATTCCTATAGGTAAATTGCTCTTACAGTTTTAGAGCAAAGTCCTACCACCCTTCAAAGACAACTGCTCTTCTTTGGAGAAATAGTTCTTAGACAGCTCTAGAGTTTTAGTAGATACCAAATATTTCACCATGAACCACCAAATTACCATGTACCTTGAGCTGTCCATTGAAAACCAATGTTTTCTGTAATTGATTTATGTTCTTACGACTTTATGCTCTGCTGACATAAAAATATTAGTTCCAGAGATAAAAAGTTTCTACCAAGAGACACAACAATTGTTCCATTGAACTGGAAGTTCAATGTTAAGTAGGGTGACTAGACTTCTCATGCATCTGGATCAACAGGCAAAGAAGGGAGTTACTGTGTTGACTGGGGTGATTGATTCTGACTACCAAGAGAAAATCAAACCACTACGGTACAATAGAAGTAAAAAAAGAGTATGTTTGGAATAAAGGAGATCCTTTAGGGTGTCTCTAAGTATTTCTGTACCCTGTGATTAAGGTCAATGGAAAACCACGAAAACACAATCCAGGCAGGACTACTTATGGCCCAGACCTTTCATGAATAAAGATTTGGATCACTTTGCAAGGTAAAGAACTACAGCCAACTGAGGTGCTTTCTGAAACCAAAAGTAACCTAGAGAGGGTAGGGGAAGAACGTAATTATAAATACCAACTATGACCAAGTGAGTAGTTACAAAAGCAATTACTGTAATTGTCTTGAGTATTTTCTCCTTATTTGTTATAAATATGTTTCTGTGTGTATACACATTTTGGTTTTCTTTCCTCTTTTATTTCCTCATCATATAATGTCATGTGTATTGACTTAATTTTATAGTATTTAATTATTATTAATTTTGCATCATAGTCTTTGTATTAGTCCGTTATTGCATTGCTATAAAAAACTACCTGAGACTGGGCAATTTATAAAGAAAAGAACTTTAATTGGCTCACAGTTTCACAGGCTGTACGGGAAGCATGGCTGGGGGTGCCACAGAAAATGTACAATCATTCTGAAAGGCCAAGAGGAAGAAGGCACATCTTACAAGGCTGGAGAAGGAGGAAGAGAGTGAAAAGGGAGGTGCTACATACTTTTAAACAACCAGATCTCGTGAGAACTCATTCACTATCATGAGAGCGATAAGGGACATATACGTTCCCATGATCCAGTCACCTCCCACCAGGCTCTTCCCGGAACACTGGAGATTACAATACAACATGATATTTGGGCAGGGACACAAATCCAAACCTTATAAGTATTTAAGTTATTAGATATCAAAGGGAAGAGTAAACATCACTCACAGACAGTGCATTTTAGGTGGTGTGCAGAATAGCTGTATCATGTTAGGCAGAATTTTGACCTTGTTGCTATCTTTATTTGGAGATTAAATATGGTTTAAGGAGATGATTATGAGTATCAAATTGACAAAAGGTAGATTTGTGAGGACAAATTTTACATGTCAACTTAACTGGGCCAGGGGATACTTACATAGCTGTAAATTAAATGTTATTTCTGGATGTTGCTGAGAGGATATTTCTGGGAGAGATTAGTGTCTGAATTTGTGGGCTGAGTAAAGCAAATGGCCCACCTCAATGTTGATGGGCACCATCTAATCTACTGAGAGCTGAAATAGTACAAAAAGTTGGGGAAAGGTTGACTAAACTCTGCCTATCTGCTTGAGCTGAACTTAGATCTGCTCCTGCCCCTGGGACTCCTGTTTCTTAGGCTTTCCGACCTGGACTGGAATCTACACCCTTAATTCTCTAGCTTGTAGACCTTTGAACTACCACTAGCTTTCCTGTGTCTCTAGCTTGCAAACAGCAGACTGTGGGACTTCTCAGCCTCCATAATTTTGTGAGAAAATAGTTTACAATGAATCTCTTAGTTAATATACATATATACTAATAAAATATACATATATGTGTGTGTATATATATAAAATATACATATATATGTATATTTTATTAGTATATATTATACTATGTATAATATAGTATATAATGTATTATATATATTATACTAATGTAGATATATTATGTTCCTCTGGAGAACCTTGACTAATACTTGTGTGTGTGTATACATGTTTAAGTCCTTAAATCCTAATAAAGATGATTTAAAATAAATATGAATAAAATTTCTGTAACTTTTAACGTGAGAAGATTTTGTTTATGTTGTTTTCATATGTTTGAGGAATTTTGATCTTGTTTTCTACTCCAAGGAATAAAACACGCCTGCTCGGCAACAGTTGTTCCCCATGGCAGACACCCATCTTCTCTGAGCTAGGGAACATGGGATTTTTTTCCTTCATAATGTCCCTGCATCCAAGTAGATATGGATTAGGGCCCAAGGTTGTTCTGATTTCTTGCTTATCCTCTTAGAAAGTCACTGACAGAAAAAAAGTATTATTACATCAAAAAACCTCAGCCAAATTCCCAGCTCTAATATTTACCAAATATTTCTTCAGCCACTTATCATCTTGATACATTTTTTCTTTCATTTAAAAAATAGTCTATTATCTGTTTATCCCATCTTAAGGAGTCTATATAGCAATCCATTAAGAAAATTTATGCAAATTAATTATAATATTATGCGATAAATACAAACTTTAGTATGATGACGTTGATGATATGGTGATGCTAATAAACTTTACCCCAAGCACCATGGTTCCATTTTGCCCCATATAAGAGCATTTCCGTATAAATTCTCAGACCATACTTGTTGATGTTAGCAGAAAGACTCTAATCTTAACGCACCGAACTGGGTCAACCTTCAGGACATGATTTTAGCAGCCTCCACCCTCCATATGTAACTGTGTCTGTGTAACACTGATGTTCCCATAGGCAAAAGCAGTCTAACATTCAAACAAATGATTAAAACTCAAATCCCATATTCCGCCATGTTTCTTCAACTACATGTGGTTGAGTTATTATTCTCTTGTCAGCTCTTACTTCAGATTTCTTCTGCCTTCCCTTTCATTTTGCTCTCTGCATTATGTCTACCACTGCTTAATGGCTGTCATAGTTTCATCCTAATTTATCCAAAGGATCAATACTAAGTCTGACATGTGAGATAGATATTTACAGAACTTTTGTGGGTAGTGGGTATAATTATATCTTTAGTAAACAAATAAGTTCACATTGAGTGTCTGGCATCACTGCCCCAGAAATGTGTCATTCATTATTCACCATGGGAACATTATCATTGGTTCAGGTCCTCGAGTCCTCCTCAGTTCTTGGTCAGCAACTTGTGCTGGTCTCCTATTATTTTCTTATCAATGTCTTCTGTATTCTCTTCTTTGAATTTGGGATTCCTTATCCTCTGACTTCCTCTATCTTAGCCTTCACCTGAAAAGTCAAAACTTTCGTTTTTTTTTACTGGTGTTACTTTTATTTTTTACTTCAAACTAGCCAGGCCTACTTTTGGAGCTACTAAATACCCTTAATTCCCTTTCCAAGCAAATTTTCTATCAACCTCTTAATCTGCCGTTGAATATGCAATGAACAGGCAGAGTGCACCATTTCTCAGGATAAGCTGCATATTGGCACATAACAAAAACCCCAACTCCCAGTTCTTACACAACAAAGATTTATTTCTTTTTCATGCTACATACCTAGCTCAGATAAAACTTGATTATAGAATCCAGGTTAAAGGAGCAGCCTGTAGCTGGAACATTGCTGGCCTTCTGGTGAAGAGAAACAGAAGATGGCAGAAGAACATGGAGCTCTTTAAACATTTTTCTCAAAGTAGCATAATCACTTCTCTCACATTCAACTTGACGAAACAAGTTACATGCCATTCTTAACATTGATGTGACAGGGAAATATAATAGAGATATGGGAAGATGCAGCACATGTTTATTAGATACAGAAGAACCATCTATAATAAAATTACATTTTTCCTTAATTGGTACAAACTAACTTCATTCCTCTCTAATACAGACAAGGTCACTCCTTTCCCTCCTGCCAAACTTTGTTTAAAGAGAAGGAGGCAACTAGACCATGTATTGTCTCTGTTTCCCAAAAAAGAACTTAGGGAAACTGTTTCTTTTCCTCTCACATATAAATGTTGATATAATTTCTTAAAATGCATAGCTTTAGATGACCTGATAATTTCCCTATTCGTAATGATGAATGACATCTATATTTATGATCTAAATCTAGGTGTGTTGCTTTATACTTGTAGATGGACTCAGTTCCAATTATAATAGTGACCTTTGGCCAGGAGCCAAAGGCTGCTAAGTTGAGCCTCTCCGCATCCCCAGCATTTAGAGCCAGCAATAAAAAAAAGTGAAAATATAGACAATTCTACTCCACGTCACCTGGCCAAAGCACCTGCTCAACCAATAAGCCCACAGGCCTAATTATTAAACAGGGTTGTCCAGTGGTGGTGGGGCAGTCCTTTCATTATAATCATGTACTTTTTCAAAGTGTTCCATTTATTATCTGTCCTAAAGCTCATCTATTTTTAACTGCCTAGATTTATCATAAATGGAGTAGCAAAGCTTATAAGGTCATGCAACCTTTGATTACAACTGTAGTAAATCAACCTAGATTCATTTTAATGAGACTCATAATTTCTTGTTGGATTTATTTTTTTTTCTTTTAGTGTCTCTATGTCTCTCTCTCTCTGTCTCATTTTGGTGGGGGTTAACATCAGGCCAAGCTATACAAAACCCAGGATTTTATCTTTGGTTGGAAGATTCTCTCGCTTTTTTTTTCTTGGTCTTCTGACTCAGCTCCTTATAATTTCTGCATGCAATCAAGTGAGAACATTCTAAGAAACTTGAATAGTCAGATTCACAGTAAACACCTAGAATTGAAAATACACAAAGTGTCAGTAGAAAAAGCAGGTCATAGGTTCTCACCTTTATTTTCCTCCTGAATGACCCATCTACACAGTGTGCAAGCCAGAGTGTGGCTCCCAGTCATGAGATTTGCCACTGATAATAGAGGGGAGAAATAACTTCTGACTAGCTAGGGGAGATGGCGCCACTGCCAGCAAAAAAGTGGAAATTTTATCAATTATTTGTTTGTGTTTTACCAAATAATCTACGGGGAAGTGCTCTTTTCTATTATGTTGATTAAGCTGAACAATTCATTTGACTGTTTTGCGGCACAGGCAATGTGAAAGACAAGGGAAAAATTATTTACTCCTTTATTGCTTGTAATTTTCACATCCTCCAAATGCCAGGTAGATGTCTGGGTGAATGAACATATAAACCTCAAAGCAAATTATATGAATTGATGTCTGAAACTCTTTTCACCAAGCCTATATCTGCATATGATTCCACAGAAAATTTGAACAAATAAATACGTGTTAATATATACAAATTAGCCCTTTGATGAAGGATTAGATAGTCCATATCTTTCTGACCACCATATCTCATGAAAAATATGTCAAGACAAATCAGCTCTTACCTTTTCCTGGGGGCTTCCCAAGCATAGCCTTGCTGACGAGCCCTCATTTTAACATTATGCTGTTTGTCACAAAGCCCATGTCTAAAGAACTACTTGTCTTACAGGAAACTGAAGCAATTTAAAATAAAAAATAAACACCTAGACTTTCTTTTAAATACCGTTTAATATATATTATTAAAGCAAAGTTTGATTTTGTTTTTTACAATCTAAATAAATATCATCTTTTATAATATGTTTATTATAAACAAGAAAAGCCTATTTTCAATTTTACATTGATTACCACATTTTCTAAAATCATTTAACATATTATCCATATATTTGTAATTAGAAAACTATAGAATTTGAAATAATTGTAGAAATTAACAAGTGGAAACATTTTAACCTATAAAGAATCTAAGTCCCCAAGCAGTGACACTGATGGCAAGTCAAAAACTGAGACCCAAAATTGGAGTCTGACTGGGGAACACACCTACTAAAGCATAGTTTGTTTAAAATACACTAAAATTGTGTACATGAAGGCCAAAACTAACAGGTCAGACTGAAAGTGGAAAATGTATAAGTAGCACAGAAAGGAAATTTTATTTTCCTACTTCATTATAAAATGATGTGCATGAAAGCACTTTTAAAATATGAAGTTACTTAATTGGAGGCAAGCATCACTTTACCTAGAGACTACTACACCTACCACTTTAATGAGTAGTAAAGGACATTCGTGTATAAGAATCCATCAATCAGCCATAGAGGTTTGATAATACAATGCACTTAGCACTATCATTACTTGGGTAATTAATACATGCTCACAGACTTATGATAGAATGATGAGGCTGAACTGAAAATAAAATAAGATCAAATAAAACTGAGCAAAATTAAACAAAAAATTTAAATGTGAAAAAGTTCTAAATAATTGTCAATTCCCATGACATAATTTTTTTCAGAGCTACTATAATTCTGAAAAGCTTATTCATACAGCTAACATCAGCCTCACCAAAAGATGGAACCAGAGGAGTTTTGATTGAGAATTGAGTAAAAAGATGGATGAAAGGATATCCCAAGGTGGGAAAGAAAATGGGCAACATTGAGGATGTAGAAATGCCTTGAGTAGCAGGAAATCTCAATGAAGGGACAGCCAAGTTTACAGCACAAAATACATGCTGAAGACAGTCAGAGTGAGCAATAGAAAGACAGCTGGGCAGGCCATGGAATCTAGCTGGAGGTATTTGTATTTAATTCATAAGATACCTAATATATTATTAATAGGGAGGGGTAGAATTTTTATAGAACCTTAGTAAATTACTGAGCTCAAACCGTTCCTTGGTGACTGTCAGAATCCTGAGCTACATGGATTTTGACATTAAGTTTAATCTCAAAGAATATGTGAGCTCCTTTTATACCATGCTACCAATTTACAGAATCTAATTAACTATCTACCAAAGCTTTTCAATTATTAGACTATTTAAATATCTTAGAGGTACTCAGTTTAAGTTGGTTAATATTATTGGCCTATATGCCAATAATTAAGTGTGTATATTTAATATATGCCAGAAGAAACCATGTTAATATCAGTGCAGACATTAAAATAGAGTGAGATAGTCATATTGACTGTCCAAAACTCAGAAAATTCAGATATACTTTCCCATAAACTTTTATAGGATACATGAGATTTGTCAGTTAAATTAATATCTATAATTTATGTATATCCCAGTAATTTTATTTAGATATTTATTTAATAGAAATTAAAACATAAGGCTATAATGATCTTTGTATAACAGTATTCATAGCAGCTTCATTCACAAAAAGCAAAAATAGAAAACAAATGAATGTCTATTGATAGAAGAATGGATGAAAAATTCTTGGCATTTTGACATAAGGGAATACTACTCAGTAGTAAAAAAGGAATGACTACTGATAAATTCAACAACAGGCACACAAATATGTTATGTTTAGACACTGGACACAAAAGAGTCAATATTAGTTGGGTTTACTCCGAAACACAAGAGTAATATTAATGTTTTAATCGTGAAGTGGAACAGAAACCATGAAACTGTCACCTAGCAAGAGGCTTGCTGCCCAATGCACTGGAAGCCAATACTAGGACGCCAGATTTTTGAGGCGCAAATAAAACAAAACAAAACGAAACAGTTCTTTATTGCAAGTTGACTCACAAAGAGATAGGAATCGAGCTCAAATCTGTCTGCGCTTCAAGGCAATATTTTTGATTAGAAAAGTTTCTGAGCTGAATTCTGAGATTAGCAGGTGATTTGTGGAAGGAAAGAAGAGGTCTGGGAAGTCCTTATGTGCAGTTATCTCTTTATGCTACCTCATGGGTTGCATGTGCAAATTCAGGGGGAGTTAGCATAAAGCACGCTGTGGCAATTCAGACTGTGATGTTTGTAAGCTCACTTTGCACAGGCTCCAGTCAGCCATATTGGTTTCAATCTATTTCAGCCAGTTTTATCTTGATCTCACAAGTGGAGGGAGTTTCAGTGTTTCCTCAAGTTGTCTCTTTTATTGATTATCCTGCAAGCTCAAAAATATGTTAGTCATTAGTTTCTTACTTTTTGAGGCATAGTTTTAGTTTCAATTTGACAGCAAGTTGTTTCATTTCTTATTTGCTATCTTTGAAGCCCAAGAATATGGTATTTGATTGCTTTAACTATTTAGGACACAGATTCAAAACCACCTAACCATCCTAAAACTATATAGACGTATCCAGATGTATCCAAGGTTCTCATAAGTATTAAATGTAGCTTGTATTTTTTTTCTTTTTTTGAGACTGAGTCTCGCTCTGTCACCAGGCTGGAGTGCAGTGGCACGATCTCAGCTCACTGCAACCTCTGCCTCCTGAGTTCAAGCAATTCTCTTGCCTCAGCCTCCCAAGTAGCTGGGATTACAGGACCCCGCAACCATTCCCAGCTAATTTTTGTGTTTTTAGTAGAGATGGTTTTTCACCATGCTGGCTAGGATTGTCTTGATCTGACCTCGTGATCCGCCCACCTTGGCCTCCCAAAATGCTGGGAATACAGGCATGAGCCACCACACCAGGCTGCATGGTTTTTATTTATATCTCCTCCCATCTTCACTATAAGAGTCTCTCTCCTAATATTATTTGTAATTACATTTTCTCTTCTTAATATTTTGATCATCTGCTTTAGTGTTTTAGTGTATTCTTCCCTCAATTTTCTGTGAGTTTAGTTCAGAAGGCATAACACGACCACCTTTTACTCAAGTAGCTATATTTGGGATATAAGTCCTGATATATTTTTTAAACTTCAGACATTCTAGATGCTCATGATATACTCTATAGGAGATTTCTTCTTCATTCAAAACGTTCTGGTTATTAGGGAGAATGGAATCAAATGGTCTTTAGTGTACTCTCTAGAAGCTCAGTGAGAAAAATGTCCTAGAAGTTAAGACATCATACTTTTCCTATTTATGTCACAAATTCGCTAGTAACGCCACAAATTCTAGTTACATTACAAATTCTTTTTCTAGTTACATCACAAATTCCCTGCCCAGAAGTTCATTCAATCCATAGATTATGGTTTGCTCATATATCGAGAGATGACTTTTAAAAATGAATCTAGGGTCCGTTCCGAGCTGTAATTATAAGTGTGTGCTTACTATGGTTGGAGTTTAAATGTGAGATAAAGCAATCCAAACTTAAACCGCCAAAAGTGTGCATTGTATATAAACACTCTATTATTAATAGCATATTAACTAATAATTTTTAATAAATTAACTTTTTCTTAGTGATTCTATCACTGTCTGATATAAAGCTTGTTGATCATTAAATATGAAACCCAAAAAGGAGACACTAAAACTACCTTTTTTCAAGAATCTTACAACTTGAAATGCCATAGATGGGGTACATTAGGAACACAAAACAAGTAGAATTTTTTAACGTCAGCAAATCTGTAGGTATTAAATTAACACTGAGCAATAGTAAGAATAAAAATGAATTGTTATTCATGGTAATATATAAATAAACAATTCCCTGGTTTGTGTTCTCAAGGATCTGATCCTATAAGAAGGACTTAAGTAAAAGTAGTTAAGTTTTTGAGGTGATTTCAGGAAGGAGCAGGGAGCGAAGAAAGAATAGAAGCAATATACATGCACCATCAAGCCAGTTATAACTGTGCCAAGTGGAGCTCCATCCTACTGGGGGAATTGGGGAGCCAGCGTAGAATGTGACTCTGAAATATCCCAATCCAGGTGCAAGGCAGCGGTGTCTTTATCCTTTTACTTGCCTTAGTCATTGTTTGAGAGCAGATTTCCAAGGCATTTACCCTTCATCAAGTCCAGCTTGCCCTGTGCTTGGTGTGAGCACGCTCTTGTGGCCAGAAAGCAGCCCCACCGACAGAGATTGCCAGGGCTACTTAGAGCTCTGCCTTCTGTGGGTAGAGGTGACTGTTAAGATGTGGATGTGCACCAACAGCTACATCAGTGTAGGTTGAGTCCATGGCAAAAATCTTGGATCAGCAGGGATTTCAAGTACATAAATTGATTTTTTTAAAAGTGGTATGAGTTGAATTTTTAGCAAAGAATTTAGATCTAGTCATGGGTTAAGTTTGAAGTATCTTAATACCCTCGTTACTGCAAAATGCCAACTCCAGTATATTAGACTGGATTCAATTTAAATTTCTCCTCTCTCAGTTGAAAAAATACTGATCAGAAAATCCAGTTCATTTTCTTGAAGTCACATGGCAAGATATTATCTGAGCTAAACCTAGAATCAATTTTTTTTTTAACTCCTGGGTTAGAATTTTATATTTTATATCATAAACACAAGTAGTGTTCAAAGTGTGATATTCAAAGGAGTAGCATCAGCATCACCAGGAAACTTGTTAGAAATGAAAATTCTGGTCCCACTCCAGAACTACCAAATCAGAAACTCCTATAATTCGTCCCACTGATGCGTTTTAGCAAGTTTTCAAGGTAATTCTGATGCATGGTGAAGATTTAGAACCACAGATACCTGATATTAAGATTTCATCTATACCTAAATAGGAAATGGCATTTACCCCACTTTTTATTACAATGTCAAAGAATATGCTAGGTAAGTTGAAAAATATTATATAATGTGTTTTTCCTTTCTGGCTGAATTTCAGTTGATTTATCTGTTTTTAAAGTATTAAATAAGTTACTTAAACAATTGGCTTGACTACTTTTTGAAGGAATGGACATGTGCATAATATATGTTTTAACAATATATATTTTATCCAAGTGTTTTCATTTGTAGGTCAAAATGTTAAAGAAGTTCTCATGTAGAATAATCCAATTTGGAAGCAACACAACAAACTGTATTAAAATATAGAAAAACTATATTCAAAATTTGCGTGACTTTCTAAAACCAATTTTTCTCTCCAGGCCTGGGTTTCCTCACCTAAAAGCAAAAAGAACTGAACTAGATTTTTTGTAATTCTGATCAGTTCCATATTTCTGTGCTGCAACGACAAGTTGTAGCTGAATGATGAACTAGTTCTATGTAGATGTGGCCCTCCATATCATATTTCTGGCTCTATTTTCAGATTTTTTTTAAAAGAGAAAAACCCAGCAATTTATATAATCTAGGGTTTGAATGATAGAAAAATTTATCCTTTATACAGAAACTGGTGTCCAAAGGTCTTTAATTGAAGCTGATCTATTTTTTTTTTTTTTTAAATTTTGCTGTCCTCTGGTTCTGAGAAGGTAAAATACATGACACTGTCACTCCCCAAGATTTTTTAGGGCTGAGTCATCCTCTCCGAACCAGGGCTTCCGGGCAGGGCAGGTGTAAGCATCAGAAAGCTGAAAGGTTAGAGGATTCTCTCAACCTATTCTTGGCTCTCTTCATTGCTGGCCTTGGCAACTGCTTTTCTGGCCTATCAGAGCTTATCTTTGCATAGATGTTTCTAATATTTTCCATGATGCATCTTCAGTACATTACACAATGTTCTCTTCCTAGTAGTGTGAGTCACCCATATTGGCTTTAGGAGGTCCATTGCTTGTAAATAAGCCATAATCAGCATAGTTTCCAACTGATGCACTACAGCTCATTTCTCCCCCACAGTGAAGGAAGTAGCTTTGAAAAGGACAGAATCACTCTTCTTTCCTTAATGTGCCATCACTGCACAACTGCAGGGTAAGCCAGTAGTCAGTTCTAAGGCTTTGTGTCAGCAATCAAACTCATTTGGTGACACATTAAGTATTATTAGGACACTCAGAGATAAGAATGCACAGGCAAACCAAAAGAGAGTATGTATAATGGCAAACTATAAATGTGTCTAATTCCATATTTTAAGTAATCACTAAGTGTTTTGTAGACAAAAAGTGCCTACCAAATTGTAAGAATGTAATTTCAATGAGTGATCACCATGATCAAAGCCTGAATCTTTAATTTTGCTGAATGTCTGAGATACTTTCAAGAGTACCATCAGGATTTCATTGACAGAAGAGCCTGCAAGGCCAGAGATGCTCTATCTCAGGTGGCAAAGCCATTTCAAGGCCACTCAGATCTTCTCTGACATATTTTAAGAGGCAACATAGAGTTGACAGGTAAAATATTTATTTTATTTTTCTTTGCTGAATGTGGTAACACTGATACAAGTCATTGTCTCCTTACTTGAACCGAGAGAAGAGAGCTGAAGAAAGAAAGCAATCACATCTTAACCCAAAAAAGTCATTGTGTGGAAATAGAAATTTTATTTTAAAAAGTTTTCAAATTGTGTAGTTTCTCACCATATGAGGTAAACATTACCTCCATTTGACAGATAAAGAGAAAGAAGCACTGACTGATTTCACATAGGCTCATGTGCAGTCACAGCAGAAATGGTGCTCCTGGCTCCTCATGCCAAGAAAATGAGCGTTGCACTCAGCATTGCTCTCCAAAATCAATTTAGAAGATGGTGGATGGGGCTCTTATCTGTCCGGAATCCAATGTTTCTCCACCAAGAAAAGAGGACCCTGTATTTGCTATGGAAAGCCATCTTTATCTTATCATTGTGCTCTAAGTTTAGACGGCACTTTTACTTAACTACCAACTCCAGAGTTGGTTGTTACTGGATTAATATATCAACATATCCCAACACAATGGTCACAGTAAGTGATGCAGAGGACGCTTATGATAAAATTGCTCTATACAGAGTAAACTTCACAACTTTTCCTGAACTAGAAACAGGGAAGCACCTATCCCTGGGAGATATTGATGGCCATATTGAAACTACAAAGAGGGAGCCCACAGAAGATGGAAGAAGAGGAATTGGAAATGAGTAATGTGAAGAGGGAAACTACCATTCTCATTGTTGGAGGGCTTAGTTGGTCTTGGATATGTTTGCCTTCATTTTCGCTGATCTACCTTCTCACTTTCATCACGGTTTCCATTTATTGCATTCTTTTACTGTAAGCCTTTTAAAAACATAATTTGCAATTCAGTCTCAGTTTACTTCCTTGTTTTCCATTTTTGTGATGATAACCCTAGAATATTTGAATACAAAAACCTATCAGAAGCACAGAAAACAGTCTTGTTTAGAGAACACAGAAATGAAGGTTTTGTTTTTACAGAAAGACAGCCACTGAGAGGCCAGCTCATTGACAATTCAAGTTTACCTCAGCACAATCTCCATTTCAAAGTCTTTCTCCAGATTACTGTTTGTTCCTCTTCAAGGATTGTTTCCTGGTTGATGCCAGTTTCAGTGACCTCTTAGTCAAACAGCCCCTATTACTGCATGACCTGATATAGGAGGTGTTGACTTAAGGTCAAACTGACTGAAGGTGTTTCAGTCTGACACAGGAGGCTACTGCTGTTTTCTGAAATGGCTGAATATGCAGCCATGACTGCCCCCACATTTCTGGCTAGTTGCAGTCAAATGTCCTTTTCTTTGACTGGATAAATGCCCGGGCCAAAAACAAAAATCAGGCTAATGTTGAGAGCAGAGTAAGATGGTATGCATACGAAAAAATTGTGTTGGTTTTTATTTCTGCTATGAAAGTAAATTTATTAAATAAATGGAAGATTTTTTATCCTGAATTCTTGTGCTTAGACAAAAGGTGCATTTGGATTTTAAGTGATCACATCTCTCTCTGAGCTCTTAAACATCGTCACTAGATTCACATATTTTCTCTTGGAAGTTTGTATGATTTGCAGTATTTAAACTTGCCAAGTTCATCAGTCCAGAGTTTTACTTATTTTATATCCTCCAGAGTCTAGTACAGGTTTAAGCCTAGTAAAGAAGGACAAAGAGCATCAATCATTTTCGTTGAACACCTGAATGCAAATTGTCACCCTGAGCTCTTACCTTATTTACTCTGTTATCTATAAAATGGGGATAACAGTGACATTCTTATACCACATTGAGTAGCTAAGAGAGTTTTACACAATGATACATATGAGCTGTGCTTCAGTGCCCATAGCACACATTCATAAACTCTCTAGTTGTAGCCCTGTTAATTATCTTTGAGCTATTTTGTACCTCTTGTAAATTATAGGTAACTGATAAATTGTCAAACTATCTTTTCCAACAGAATTTTCATTGACTTCTCTCCTACCCTAGAAAAACCAGTTTTGCATCCATGTGTAATTTAATATAAATCTATACTTTCTTTGACTTTTTCTTTGAGCAAGCTATAGCATCTGCCTGATTCTCTCATATGAGAAACATCAAATATTTAATACGTGTTCATTTTGCTACCTGTAAGACAGTCATGATCTCATCTTTTTGAAATTTATCTTTTAACAGTTTTGAAGATCTTCCACCAGTATGCCCAGTGGATTCTCCTACCAGGGCCAGGTAACCTTCCTCACCAGAGGTGAGCATCTTGGGAAAAAGTACATCCTTTCTTTGCTCCCAGAGGTGACTTCAAAAAGGTGAAAGAACTTCAATGACTCTCTGTTTATCCAATTTTAATTTTACTTTCTACTAATTTTGTGTTTTGTCTTTAGTTTTGGCTTATTTTCAGCCAATAAAAATTATTCCCGATTGTTGGCAGCAATATTTGGGTATTTGGTTTTATTGATTGATTATTTGATAATATCTGTATGAGGATTAACTGTTTACAGAGATCTATTCCCTGTTGGATAACAGACAACCGATACGCTGGTTTATTAATTTTATTGATTAAGAGTTGTGTTTCATGGTCTGACCACTTGGTAACTTTTACTCTCTGTTAAATAACAGATGACAGAGAATCTAGTTTGTTAGTCTTTTTCAATTATCTATTTTTAGCTCTAGACAATAAAGAATTTTCCAGTGAGAAGGAGATCAGGTTTCTGACAGGCCAGTAAGATTCTGTGGTTCTTTATTTGCTCTTAATCCTTGGCTCAACTTTAGAAGTGAAGCTCTCTATTTTTATTATTATTATTATTTTTGAGATGGAGCCTTGCTCTGTCCCCAGGCTGGAGTGCAGTGGTGCCATCTCTGTTCACTGCAACCTCCATCTCCTGGGTTCAAGTGATTCTCCTGCCTCAGCCTCCTGCCTGGACGACAGGCATCCACTGCCACACCCAGCTAATTTTTGTATTTTTAGTAGAGATGGGGTTTCATCATGTTGGTCAGTATGGTCTCGATCTCTTGACATCATTATCCACCCGCCTCGGCCTCCCAAAGTGCTGTAATTACAGGCGTGAGTCACCATGCCCAGCTGAAGCTCTCTATTTTTAACTGTATGTATTTCCTGTGTCTATCACTCAGAGAAGGCTTTACCACATTTACCACAGACCGTATGAATGTGTAGTGTTTTCCAATCTCCAGATGATATTGATAGATTAGCCTAAAAAGTCTCCTAAAGGAACTCGTTCTAGTTGGCAGGTAAACACATATCAACTGAATATTCCTAAAATTTCCAGAAAATTGAACTTTAGTACTTTAAATGTATTATAAAAAATGGTATCTTTATATAAGCCAGCTTAAAAATACTTTAAGAAATCAAGGAAACCGAATATAGATAAGTCTTTGGCAAATGAGACCAGTTTAATATTTTTGGTTTAATGAAAACAGCGATCATGTTAAATATAATACATGCATGCATTTATTATCCACCTCCTATTTTTCTCTGTGAAATAGAAGTGACTTTAGTAAAAAGTTACAGCTACTTAAGTGAATGAACATGCACTAGGAACAATAGTAGCAGAGAACTGTCACCTGGTAGGTGAAGTGACGTAATCTGCTTCTGTTCAGTAAGGGGAAAGATAATCGTTTCGGTCTAAAGTGACTGGTTGTTTCAGTAAAAGAAAGAGGGTGGTGCAGGAAAAACCTGAATAGATATAAAAACCTGTAGAAAGGCCTTGGAAAGAAAATTGTATTTGCTTTCCATTACAGGCATACCTTGGAGATATTGCAGGTTCAGTTCCCAAACCACGGCCATGAAGTGAATTTTGCAATCAAGCAAGTCACGCAATTATTTTTTGGTTTCCTAGTGCGTACAAAATTTATGTTTACACTGTAGTCCATTAAGTGTGCAATAGAATTAGGCCTAAAACACAATGTACATACCTTGATTAAAATACTTTATTGCTAAAAATTGCTACCAATCATCTGAGCCTTCAGTGAGTCATAAGCATTTTGCTACTGGAGTGTCTTGATTTGATGTTGGTGGCTGCTGACTAATCGGGGTGGTAGTTGCTGAAGATTAAGGTGGCAGTTTCTTAAAATAAGATAACAATGAGGTTTTTCACGTCAATTGACTCTTCCTCTCACGAAAGATTTCTCTGTCGCATGTGAGGCTGTTTATAGCACTTTACCCACTTCTTTCAAAATTGAAGTCATCCCTCTCAAACCTTGCCAACTGCTTTATCCACTCTGTGTAAGTAATATTCTAAATCCTTTGTTGTCTTTTCAATAATGTTCGTAGCCATCTTCACAGAAGTAGATTCCATCTCAAGAAACCACTTTCTTTGCTCATCCATAAGAAGCAACTCCTCATCTGTTCAAGTTTTATCATGAGATTACAGCAATTCAGTGACATCTTTAGGCATCCCTTCTAATTCTAGTTTTCTACTTCCAACGCATCAGCTGTTATTTCATCCTCTTATGTCTTGAACTCCTCAAAGTCACCTACGAGGGTTGGAATCAGCTTCTTCCAAATCCGTGTAAATGTTGATATTTTCACCTCGTCCTGTGATTTTTGAATGTTGTTAATGGCATCTGGAATTGTGAATCCTTTCCAGAAGGTGTTCAATTTACTTTACCCAGATCCATCAGAGGAATAACTAGCCATGGCATCTATTGCATTATGAAATGTATTTCTTAAATAATAGACTTGAAAGTTGAAATGACTTCTTGATCCATGGTGGGCAGAATGGGTGTTGTGTTAGCAGGTGTGAAAACAGCATTAATCTCCTTGTACATCCCCATCAGAGCTCTTAGGTGTCTAGGTACATAATCAACGAGCAGCAATATTTTGAAAAGAATCTTTTTTTTTTTTTTTTTCTGAGCAGTAGATGCAAACAGTGGGCTTAAAATACCTAGTAAATCACTATTTAAACAGGTGTGCTGTTATCCAGGCTTTGTTATTCCATTTATAGAAAACAAGCAGAGTAGATTAAGCTTCATTCTTAAGGGCCCTAGGACTTGGGGGATGAAAAACTGAACTTTGGCTTCAACTTAAAGTCATTAGCTGCATTAGTCCCTAACAAGAGAATCAGCCTGTCTTCGACATTTTGAAACCAGGCATTGACTTCTCCACCCAAGCTGTAAGAGTCCTAGATGGCATTTTCTTCCAAACGAAGCCTGTTTGTCAACATTGAAAACCTATTGTTCAGTGTGGCCACCTTCTTCAATTTTCTTAGCTACATCTTCTAGATAATTTGCTGCAGCTTCTATAATCAGCACCTGCTGCTTCACTTTGCACTTCTGTGTTACAGAGATGACTTCTTTCTTTAAAACTCATGAATCAATCTCTGTGATGTTCAAACTTTTTTTTTTTCCTGCAATTTCCTCTTCTCTCTCAGTGTTCATAGAACTGAATAGAGTTAGGACCTGTCTTACTCTGAATTAGACTTTGGCTTAATTAGAACAGCTGTCGTGGCCAGTTTGATCTTCTATCCAGTCCACTGAAACTTTCTCCACATCAGCAATAAGGCTGTTTTGCCTTCGAATCATTTGTAAGTTCACTGGAGTAGCACTTTAAATTTTCTGCAAGAACTTGTCCTTTGCATTCGCAACTTGGCTGTTTGGTGCAAGAATCTGAACTTCTGGCCTATCTCAGCTTTCAGTAGGCCTTCCTCACTAAGTTTAACTATTTCTAGCGTTTTATTTATTTATATTTAATTTTTTGAGGGACAAAATCTCACTCTGTTCCCCAGTCTGGAGTGCAGTGGTGCAACCATTGCTCACTGTAGCCTTGAACTCTTGTGCTCAAGCTATACACTCATCTCAGCCTTGTAAGTAGCTGGGAATACAGGTGGGCCCAAATATGCTCAGCCGATTTTTTTAGTTTTGTAAAGATGAGGGCCTCCCTCTATTGCCTGGGCTGGACTTGAACGCCTGGCCTCAAGGAGTCTTCTCACCTTGGCCTCCCAAGGTGTACATTTTGATTTAAAATGACACATGCACGACGTTTTCACTTGAACACCTAGAAGCTATTGTAGGGTTATTAATTGGTCTAATTTCAATTCTGTTGTGTCTCAGAAAATAGGGAGTTCTGAAGAGAGGGAGAGAGGCAAGGAAACAACAGGTCGATGAAGTAGTCAGAGCACACACAGCATTTGTCGAGTCAATTAAGTTAGTGTCTTATATAGGTATGGTTCATGATGTCCCCAAACAATTAAAACAGTAACATCAAAGATCACTGATTACAGACATAATTAGAGTGAAAATGTTTGAAATACTGCAAGAATTACAATGTGACACAGAGACACAAAGTGAGCCCATGCTATTGGAAAAATGGTGCCAGTAGACTTGCTTGACACACGGTTGCCACAACCTTCAATTTTGGAAAAAACTATTACCTGTGAAGGCATAATAAAGTAAAACACAGTAAAACAAGATATGCCTATAGAGTGTGTGTAAATGTTTAGTGAAAAAAAACTATGAAACATGTTAAAATCTTAACAAAGTCTGTTCTGTTTTAATGGGCGTGCTTTTTTTTTCTTTGTTTATTGCCTTAAGCCATGATATGTAATTCTGTGTAATCTGCACAGATTTTGTGTTTTAGCAATATAATTTTCTGGGCTTTGTGCTTTTTTTTATTATGTTCTTGATTATTTAAGAAAACAAACTCTTCACTTACAAAAGAACCAAGGTTCTTTATAATCATGTTACTTTCTATGTTAATTATTAAATGTTTTATTGTCACTTTTTAATAGGTAGACCAGTATTATTTCTGTCTTGAGAGGTCAAATCTCCTGACAACTGCTTTTTTTTCTTCTTTCTAGAAATGAATTTTGAATGTAAAATAAAATAAAATTAGCATAAACTCACATGATATTTTTTGCACCTAATGTATCTTTGAGATTTTTTTCAAAAGTCTCCTTTAAAAATCACAAAGATTTGTTCTACCTTATAAAAAACAGGGACCAGAAATAAGTAAGTTTACTTGACAAGTTAATATTGATGCATTTTATAGAAAGAGTTTTTCAAATCCGAAGAGATGCTGTTTCCCTACATTAAATTTCCAGGGATATACCATTATTTAAATAAGAAAAATTCTATGTTCCATAGACTGCTTCTGGAGATGGGTCAATGCCTGAGTTCTCCCAGATATGTTTCTATTTATCAGAGTTCTGGTGTTTCTTTGCTTTATAATATTAGGCAACAATGGCATCTTATTCTTTGTTTCCATGCCTGATTCTTATAGACTTCAAACTCTATTATTGAGTATTCTTGTTTTCATGGCAGTTTAGTTATTTGCCTAGGTTCGTTAAGAATTTGCCATCTTTTTCCAAGACATAATTGAAAACCTTGGCTGATAGCCAAGTTTATCTGGAATGTCATGCTTGAGAATGATGATCATTTAATCACATATTACCAGTCACTTTTGAGTAACCACATTTGACTTTATGGAATCAATGCTTAGGAAGCACTCTTGTAAAGCTGGCCTTGTAACTGGCTTTTAGGATTCTCAGCCTTAAAAGTGGGTAAGAGAAATCATTTTCAGACATGCCCAAGAACTTCAGAATATTTCAGAGACCTTAAAAAGAAAGGAATTCACTCAGTTTGTAGGTATTATAGGTCAAATCTGGTAGAGAGAGTTTCTTGGCTTGGCTTCCTAGTGTAAAGAGGCTATGAAAAATCCAATCTGATCACTAATGAAGATTTTCAGCAAAGTAAACATGAAAAGACCTATGTAGTAAATTAACGCTGTTGCTGTTTCTATGTCAATGATAGGGCTAAGACTAATGAGACCAGACTTATGCTGTGATTAAGGAAAATATTTGAGATTATTTTTGATCAAAGGAGAAGAAACCGTGGGGAACAAAAAAGCACTTCGGCGGAAAACTAAGCATTGTCTATAGAACAACTTTATGAACTATCTGATTCGAATGCTATTCATTATAGTCAATTATATGCATTCCTTGAAGACATTGTGGGTTTGTTTCTAGACCATTGCAACAAAATCAATATACAAAAAAAGCGAGTCACATAATTTTTTTGTTTCCCAGCACTTATAAACATTATATTTACACTATACTGTAGTCTATTAAGTGTGCAGTATGTCTAAAACAATAATGTATATAGCTTAACTAAAATTAATTTACTGTTAAAAAGTGCTGACACAGAGACACAAAGTGAACAGTAAGCATGTGGTGTTGAAAAATTAGGCTGGTAGACTTGTTGGATGTAGGGGTGCCAAAAACCTTCAATTTGTAAAAAAACCACAATATCTGTGAAGTGCTATAAAGTCAAGCACAATAAAATGAGGTATGCCTGCATTTCGCACCTATTTATTAACTGTAAAGAACACATATATAGGCAAACTCTATCTTTTTCAACGACTGTCCATTGATTTTCTCTGCTTCTATATTAAAAATAAAAAGTTTTGTACTCATTTGTAATTCTTTTCCTTTATATGTATGTGTGTGTGTGTGTGTGTGTGTGTATGTATGTATATAGAATTATTTTTCCTGAACTGGTGATAACATCTTCCCTGTTCCCTCATATAAGAAAAGCCATAAAGTTTAATGTGTTTAGGTTTTACATTTGTGTGACGGTTCTGACTTTATCTTCTTCTGAATATTATGTTTAACGGTACTATACAAACACTTCAAAATTGCTCATGAAAAAGTAAGTATCCCTAAAATACAGAGGGGGATACTGTCATTATTTCAACTCTCTCTCTCTCTCTGTTCATGTGTGTATATATATATACACACACACGTGTATATATGTATATGTGTATGTGTGTGTTTATAGTGTTACTATTTAATACACATTAGGTTTTGGAAACAAGATTAAATATGTATGTATGTATGTATCTATTTATCTATCTATTGATAGATAGATAGCTATATAGCTCATGTGTCAGTTGTTGTCCAATACCATGTGAAAGATGGATGCAAATAGTTTACAGTTTTGGTGATGAGATAGATTATAATAGTCAAGGCAAGGAATACACAACCTCAGAGAGTTAAGTAGATATAGATGATGATATGGTTTGGCTCTGTGTCCCTACCCAAATCTCATCTTGAATTGTAATTCCCACGTGTTGTGAGAGGGACCTGGTGGGAGATAATTTGAATCATGGGGGTGGTTCCCCCATATACTTCTCATGATAGTGAATAAGTCTCATGAGATCTGATGGTTTTATCAGGGATTTCCACTTTTGCATCCTTCTCATTTTTCTCTTGCCGCTACCATGTAAGAAGTGCCTTTTACCTCCTGCCGTGATTCTGAGGCCTCCCCAGCTATATGGAACTGTAAGCCCAATTAAACCTCTTTTCCTCCCAGTCTCAGGAATGTCTTTATCCGCAGCATGAAAATGGACTAACAGAGTAAATTGGTAGTCGTAGAGTAGAGCATTGCTGAAAAGATACCCAAAATGTGGAAGCCACTTTGGAACTGGGTAACAGGCAGAGGTTGGAACAGTTTGGAGGGCTCAGTAGAAAACAGGAAAATGTGGGAAAGTTTGGAACCTCCTAGAGACTTGTTGAATGGCTTTGGCCAATATGCTCAGAGCAATATAGACAATAAGGTCCAGGCTGAGGTGGTCTCAGATAGAGATGAGGAACTTGTTGGGAACTGAAGCAAAGGTGATTCTTGTTGTGTTTTAGCAAAGAGACTGACTGCATTTTTCTCCCACCTAGAGATTTGTGGAACTTTGAACTTGAGAAAGAGGATTTAGGCTATCTGGCGGAAGAAATTTTTAAACAGCAAAGCATTCAAGAACTGACTTGGGTGTTGTTAAAGGCATTCAGTTTTATAAAGGAAGCAGAGCATAAAAGTTTGAAAAATTTGAAGCCTGACAATGTTATAGAAAAGAAAAATATATTTTCTGAGAGAAATTCAAGCCTGCTGTAGAAATCTGCATAAGTAACGAAGAGCAAAGGTTAATCTCCAAGACGATGGGGAAAATGTCTCCAGGGCGTGTCAGAGGTCTTCACAGCAGCCTCTCCCATCACAGGCCTGGAGGCCTAAGAAAAAATGGTTTCGCAGGCTGACCCAGGGTCCGCATGCTGTGTGAAGCCTAGGGACTTGGTGCCCTGCATCCCAGCCCCTCCAGCCATGACTAAAAGGGAGCAAAATACAGCTTGGACTGTTGTTCCAGAGGGTGGAAGCCCCAAGCCTTGGCAGCTTCTCTATGTTGTTGAGCTGGTGCATGCACAGAAGTCAAGAATTGAAGTTTGGGAACCTCCCAGATTTCAGAAGATGTATGGAAATGCCTGGATACCCAGGAAAAAGTTTGCTTCAGGGGCGTCGCCCTTGTGGAAAACCTCTCCTAGGGCAGTGCAGAAGGGAAATGTGGGGTCAGAGCCACCACACAGAGTTCCTACTGGGGCACTGCCTAGTGGAGCTGTGAGAAGAGAGCCACGGTCCTCCAGACTCCAGAATGGTGGATCCACTGACAGCTTGCACCATGTGCCTGGAAAAGCTGCAGAAACTCAGTGCCAGCCTATGAAAGTAGCCAGGAGCGGGGCTATACCTTGCAAAGCCTCAGGGGTGGAACTGCACAAGACCATGGGAACCCACCTCTTGCATCTGCATGACCTGGATGTGAGACCTAAAGTCAAAGGATAACATTTTGGAGCTTTAAAATTTGACTGCTCTGCTGGATTTTGGACTTGCATGGGCCCTGTAGCCCCTTTGTTTTGGCCAATTTCTCCCCTTCTGAATGGCTGTATTTATCCGGTAACTGTACCCCTATTATATCTAGGAAATAGCTAGCTTGCTTTTGATTTTTCACGCTCATAGACAGAAAGGGCTTGCCTTGTCTCAGATGAGACTTTAGAATGTGGACTTTTGGGTTAATGCCGAAATGAGATAAGACTCTAGGAGACTGTTAGGAAGGCATGATTGGTTTTGAAATGTGAGGACGAGAGATTTGGAGGAGCCAGGGGTGGAATGATATGTTTGACCCTGTGTCCCCACCCAAATCCCATCTTGACTTTTACTCCCGTAATTCCCATGTATTGCAGGAGGGACCCAGTGGGAGATAATTTGAGTCATGGGGGTGGTTTCCCCCACACTGTTCTCGTCGTAGTAAATAAGTCTCATGAGATCTGATGGTTTTATCAGGGATTTCTGCTTTTGCATCCTTCTCATTTTTCTCTTGCTGCCACCATGCAAGAAGTGCCTTTTGCCTCCTTCTATGATTCTGAGTCCTCCGCAGCTATGTGGAACTGTAAGTCCAATTAAACCTTTTTTTCTTCCCAGTCTTGGGTATGTCTTTCTCAACAGTGTGCAAATTGACTAATACAGGTGATACAGATAGATACAGAGATACAGAGATGGGTGTAAATATATATGGATGAGTGTATGTGCATATGTATAGTATAGGGCTTTGGTGAGGTAGTCTAGGAAAGTTTGAAGGTCCCTGGGGCATTTGAATAGGTTTTTGTTAGAAAAATCGAAACATTGACTAAATTTAGCCATTTATTTTTTAAACTATCATGTGGGTGGATCTGTAAATCACATACAATGGAAGTAAAGGATGATTCAGTGTGAAAGTGCCAAGTGGGATGCAGATCTATGTGCCGTGTGGAACAGGAGCTGCCTGATCTGCACCAAGCTCAGCCATGTGCCAGAATCATGGCCTGAGCAGGCTCTCTGAGCTTTATTGTCAACTTTATATGATAAGATGACAGCAGCTTCCTAGAAGATTGCTTTAAGAATTGCAGATTAATCAAGTAAGTATATCATACCTAATTAGAACTTATAAAGTAGTTGCAATTATTATTGTTGGAAACAAGTCTCACTAGATTTCAGTCATTTTTGAAGGTGTGTGCTTATGTCTGTATCTGTGTGTGTAGAAAGAGTCCTTTTCTACAAAATAGAGCATTTTATTCTTACTGTCTTGTATAGTGAAGTTTATGTTATCCTCATTTCTATTGCTTCATTCCTCTTATCTATGCTTTTCAGCTTTTGACCATCATTAGGCCTCTCTGGCCACTTTAACAGAAGCCACTTCTAAAGTTTGGGGCCAGCAGAGGAATTTCATGAACTTTCATTTGGACTGTGGACTTTCAAAAAAGTTGCTCTCATATTTTCTGTTCTTCTCAGGAAAAAAAAAATGTTTTAAGAGCATAAGAAATGCTGATATATAGTCGTGTTTCTGTGGGTTCACTAGCAAAAATGTGAGTAAAAGAGATTATGCTCATGCTGATATATTTATTAGGAAGAGAATATGTAGAACACCAAGAGGTACTTGTTTTAGCATATACATTTGTGACAAGAGTTAAATTTGAGTTATTTTTGTCTTTTCTCCCAAATGGGGCACAAGTAGAATGAGCCGGGGAAGACAGTTGTCAATGCACAGAATAAAACTTTCAAGGGAGAAACTCAGATGGAGGTGTACTCAGTTCTGGCCTAATGTAGTCTGCATATCTGGCAGTTAGCTTGTCCCTGAGCTACATTTCCAAAACCTATTCCACTATGTAATCACCTGTAATTTATTTCCTGTCTTAAAGAAACCAGAAACTACTGCTAAGTATCAGTTGACTAATGCTGACTTAGTGTCTGATCTGTTCACTGTACTCTGCTGGGGCACTGGGAGAGAAACCCAAAAGTCTGAATATTTAAACTGATTTCAAAAGGTTTATAGCCAAGTTATGTAAAAGGACATATACCTTGGAATATTATTAGGTATAAAATAAGGTTAGCTAACATCATTGGATATTTAATGTTTACTCTGTGCCAAGTTCTACTTTAGGGGAGATTCTCACCGCAACTCTTTGGTAGATCGTATGATCATCCTCATTTTACAGATGGAGAATCTGAGAAACAAGCAGTTACTGAAAAATGTCCTAGGTCACACAGCTAGTGAATAGGCTTTCTAGGGTGTAAGGGCAAGAGATTTGATTGAAGAGCATATGCTGTAGCCACTTTACACCAGGAAGAGACAATGCCTGCTTTAGGAGCCCAGAGTATTAGGTCCCTGTGAACTGGGTCCTCCATAAATGGCTTTGAGAAGGAAAAATGTATACTGGACTTTTAAGGATGAATAAGGTATGTTGAGATTTGAACTGGCACAGTAGGAGGGAGACAAGACCACCAATCAATTTGAGGGATAAAATGAGAAGAATATCTGGATTCATTGTTTTGAAGTCTGACCATCCATCCTGTTATCTCCATTTCATATCTCCATCTCACTTTGATTCTGACTCTAAGTCTAGTCATAGAAGCAGAATGAAAGTCTGACTCATGAGAAAGATCTGTACTGCTATATGCTAAGAATATGAGATGAGTAGGAGAGTGCGTGCCCTATCTCTCATCATTCTGAGTGAAGAAACTGATTCCAGAGGAATTGGAATATGAAAAACTGGAGACACTACAACTTTTACTTCTACCCCACACAACTTCAATAATGTATGACTTATTTAATACAACTTTTAACTGCATATCTTCCAAATATAAAATGAGAAAATGTTCTTATATAAAAAGAGTATTTTCAGGTACTTTATCAACTCTATAATGTGCGAGAGGAGTAGTGACTATATTTAGAGTGGGTTTTTTATACTAAAAGTCATTCTCACCTACTTCAACATCTTCATTAAGAGTGTGGTTGTGTTGCCAAGTAAAAATTACAGAGGCTTCCCTATGCCCAAGATATCTGGTATAAAAAAAACTATATAAAATAATAATAAAAGTTTTTAAACCAGGAAGAAACCACAGAGATAATGTTTCTTCTTGTATTAACCAGGAAAAAGACTTCCCCAAATCAGAGCTTTCACTGGTGGCAGGGATGTAATTGGAAAAACTGTTTCTAAAGATACATTTTTTACTATATAGAGAGCTCATATGACATCTAATCCTGCATTCCTGGCACAATGACCCTGATGTCCATTTTTAGCTGGTATTGTTATTGACAAGGTATAGTTTTCAGCTATCCTCTAAATTCCTATAAAGGCTTTGTCCTTGTATTTTCATGTCACACAGCATCTAGCAGAGTCTCTGGAGCCCAGAGCATTTGTAAAACTGATTGGTGGTGGTGGGGAATAGCAGATATAGCCAAATTACATGTCTTTGAAGAAGATGTGAAAATCGGCAGGTTCTTAATCTTGAGGCATGCAATGAGTACTTCAAACCTGGAGGTTAGTGTACGGAAGAGAGTGAATTTGACCATTTACTTTAAAATTTGTGAGAACAAAGGAGAGTGAGTTTGAAACTTTAACCCTGACATCAAAATTAAATCTATGGAAAATAGAACTTCCTATTAAATGAAACGTAAAAAAAAAGTAAGTAAATAAATAAATACAAAGTTGGCATGAATACCCTTGCTGACAGAAGCTGCTGAATTTCTCACACCTCTTACAGAGATTAATCCCTTCCTACAGGCCAAAACCTAATTATAAACCATTCTAATTAGTCAGGAAATAGGACTGCTACTCCTTGTTGAGAAAAAAAAAAAAAAAAAGTCTAGGAAGAAACACTGCTACTGCATGAGAACTCCAGAATTAGGCAGGGGAAATTTAGGTGTTAACGCAAATCAGAGGTCTCATGCCATGAAGCTTATTTCCTTGCATCAGTTGACTAGTGCCTATATATTTTTATGAGGCCTCTTCAGTTTATTTTGCTGCTTTAAGTCCACTATAGTAACAGTTTCATTGTAGCAAGCCTTTAAACTTAAAATAAGTGTTATGTAAAATATTATTTTGACTTTACATAAAATGGATCTTCAGAACTTTCAAGTGCTCTAGGGCAAAAAGAAGAAAATCTTCTAAGAAAAAAAATCTTAATATTCTAGATATAATGAGTTTGTTTTACATTATCTTTCTTATTTTTCCCACCTCTGGACTATTTTCACTTGGGTTCCTTTCATATCCCAGTTAGCAAAGGAATTGACCAGAACTAAGAACAGCCCTAGAGCAATAGCTAAAATTCTGCTGTGCTTGTCAGATACTGTCTGACCACTGATTACTGCCCGAGGGGAGTTTGTTTTCTTTATAAACATTTTGGTGGGTTTTTATCGCCAGAAAAACAGCTTTTATTCCTCTCAGGAGAAACTTCAGGGTTGTGTTGAGGAAAGTATGAGTTTTTGATATTTTATTATTATTTTAAATCATGAGTTTGTGTGCTATGTTAAAGGGTGAAAGACAGGCCTTTTCATTAAACTGAAATAAGGAGAACATCATAATAATAGATAATACAAATGTGATCAACCTGCAAACTCACCTCAGGTAAAGGTCTACATGAGTCATGATAGATAAATGCAACAGGAATCTGTTGTTTCTCCTACATTTCACCTATGGAAGACATACCATTTCATCAATTCTTGGGATTAAGTAGGGTGTTATCAGTCAGTCTCAGAAGAAAACAGAAATCACCCCAGGTTCAGATGAAACTAATGAAGAAATTTTTATAGAGGTGTGGATAGGTTTAGGGGGAAAAAAGGAGTGAGGCATTCAGGTACTAGTAACAATGAGAAGCCTCTACTATCCTCAGGGCCAAAGGATTTCAGGGAGGCAACAGTCCCAGTAGAGCCCACTGGGAACTGGAAATATGGAAGAAAGGGCTTACTGTAGGAACACAGGGCAGGACAGACAAGTACAGAGAAGTGTGCAGTGTGTGAGAGGGCCAACGGAGAGTAATCAACACTTGAGAAATTGATCTATGGATTTGCAGTAGTTCTGGAGAGATTTATTTTGGTCTAGTTTATGTGTTTTGGTTTTTTTTATTTTTATTTTTTTTTATTTTATTTTTTTATTTATTTTTATTTTTTTTTGAGATGGAGTCTTGCTCTGTCGCCCAGGCTGGAGTGCAGTGGCCAGATCTCGGCTCACTGCAAGCTCCGCCTCCCGGGTTCACGCCATTCTCTTGCCTCAGCCTCCCGAGTAGCTGGGACTACAGGCACCCGCCACCTCGCCCGGCTAGTTTTTTGTAATATTTAGTAGAGACGGGGTTTCACCGTGTTAGCCAGGATGGTCTCGATCTCCTGACCTCGTGATCCACCCGTCTCCGCCTCCCAAAGTGCTGGGATTACAGGCTTGAGCCACCGCGCCCGGCCTTTGTTTTTTTTTAAAAAAAAAACTTAAAAAAAAATATGCCCTCTGGCTTTGATGCTTTTTTTTTTTTTCTTTTTTGAGACGGAGTCTCACTGTGTTGCCCAGGCTGAAGTGCAGTGGCATGATCTTGGCTCACTGCAACCCCTGCCTCCCAAGTTCAAATGATTCTCCTGCCTCAACCTCCTGGGTAGCTGGGATTACAGGCGCACATCACCATGTATGGCTAATTTTTGTATTTTTATTAGAGATGGACTTTCACCATGTTGGTCAGGCTGGTCTCAAACTCCTTACTTTAGGTGATCTCCCCGCCTTGGCCTCCCAAAGTGCTGGGATTACAGGCATGAGCCATTGCGCCTGGCTTTAGATTACTGCTTTTGTTTTAGAGATTCGACTCAAATTGTGTGTCTGTATCTGTGGTTTCTCGCCCAAGGAGAATTATTTTCTCATCTAGAATATAAATTCCTTTAAGACTAGGAGGACTCAGTCGTTGAGAAGCCATTAAGGTGTGTATGAAGTAAAGTAACAAATACTCTGATTTGTAGCCTGGAATGCTGGTCATTATTTATACTAATAACCAATATTCATACTCCTCCTTCTAAAGACATGGTAGGATTGCACTTCTCTGCTCTTTAGAAGTTAGGCAGGGATATATTATCGCTCTGGCCAGTGAACTGTGATAGCAAACAATATCCTTCATGTGGAAGTAGAAGTCTTTAAGGATCAGTGCCCCATTTCCACGTTCCCTTTCAGATTCTGAACCATTCCAGATGCCAGAACTCAATTAGTGTGCCTTCTCTAATGAGTAGGGTATAGGACAAAGCCTCTCATCGATCCAGGATGTACAACTTGGGTAGGTAAGGGAAAAATTGTTTTGTTTGAAGCCTCTGCAATTGTGGATTATTTATTATTGCAACCTATACAATTATGATTAATCCAGAAGTTTAAAGCAATGTCACTAGTTTAATAAAACACTTTAAATCCCAGTGGTTAAAAATAAAAATAAGACCATATCAAACAAGTCTACCAAACATAGTGAACAAAAGCAGCCTACGAGACATACTGTAGGGGTGTCTTTCTAAGGAAATTAGTAAAAACAAATATATCAATATAAACACAGATATGGTTGCACCTTAGTGTATACGTATAGAAAGAGAGGTAGGAGCCATGAGCAAATTTACTTGCCTGCAGTTGAAGTTTTGAGATAGAAAACTGTTCTGGAAGTATACACGCATAAGTAAAGCTGGCCTAGATTATCAAGCAAACAGAGTTCATAAAATCCCAGTATTAAAGGATTGAGGAAGATCTGGAAAGGTCACTTGGTTCATTCACCTCCTTTCAAGGAGGATCACACCAAAACTATCGCCAAAAAAAAAAAAAAAAAAAAAAAAAAAAAGAACCTATTCTATTTTTAAGGCCATCTGTAGAAAAATATTTTCCCTGGTCAGAACTGCTTTTCAGCTAGTATCAAACTTTCTATTTTGAGTGAAATGCCTCACTTACATTCAGAACACTAAATGCGTCACTCAACATCTGTATTCATTTCCTTGGGTTGCTGTAACAAATAATTACAAACTGTACAGAAATTTATTCTCTCACAGTTCTAGAGGCTAGAAGTCTAAAATCAAGATTTCAGTAGGACCATGTTCCTTTTGAAGACTCTAAGACACGTTATCCTACCTCACCTCTTTCTACTTTCTGATGGCTCCTGGAAATTCTTGGCTTCCTTGGCTTGTAGCCATAGCTCTCCAAGCTCTGACTCCATTGTCACATGGTTCTTCCCTGTGTCCTTCTTCAGTGTGTCCTCTTCGTATAAGGTCATCAGCCATTGGATTTAGGGCCAAATCTAATCCAGTTTGAACTCATCCTAACTTAACTTGTTACAGCTGCAAAGATCCAGTTTCCAAATAAGGTCACATTCTGAGGTTTCTGGTAGATACAAAAATTTTGGACAATACTGTTAAACCTACTAGAGTATCCTTTGTGACTTGTCCTGAAGGAGAAAACATCAATTTTTTTAAAAAGAACTGTACCCTAAGTGTTTTTTCTTGCAGTCAATTCCAAATTTGTAGTGCATTTAATGGGCATGGCTTTCATTTTACTATTGTTTTGATGGTTTAAATTAATGCAAAATTATTTTAAAATGTCATCATGAACATGATCATTGTGCTGGTTTTTGGTGGGAAGAGAGAAACCAGCCTAAGATCCCTCACTAAACTTGCAAAAATAATAATTTTTTGATTCTAGCTGATTAAATGAATGAGATGAACATACTTGATGCACACAACATGTCAAACTGTATTATGACACAGTGGGCAGTGTGGGGCTTCTTTAGCCATAAATGCTGTGAAAGATGTGGAGAGAGGCAATGCAGTATGCACTGAAGTTATCAGAAAGGTTTTTAAGGAGGAGAAAGAAGACATGAAAGGTAGATAGGATTTTATGAAAGAACATGTGTTGAATCTAGTTGAGATAACTGCAAAATAAATCAGTAAAACTGGGTAAGAAGCAGCTGTCCATAGAATTGACTGGCCACAGAGACCTGGCCATAGAAGAGCATTTTAAAATAGAACAGGGGGTCTTTGATTTATAAAAGTGAGCCAGGACCTGCATGTAAGACCTTCAATGTCAAATTAAATTCAAGCACCATTCTAATGGTGCTGGGGAGGCCCTAGAAGTCTCTGAGCCCCAGAGAGACATGATATAGAGGATATTGGGAGAAAGTGGCCTTGGTGACAGAGTAAAGGTTGCGTTTTAGGGATGGGAGTTTAAAGATTGTTGCAATGGGCCAGGCAAGTTTTGAGGGCTTGTTTCTTAATGAATAATGGGAAATAATAACATGGCGGCCATCAAACGAAAATTCTTGCTTAGGACAAGGGTGTCCCATAGAGGATATTCCACTGTGGGATTTATGTTGCTTTTCCAGCAATGGTCTATAGAGAAGCACATTTCCCTTCCCCGTGAGCCCCTTCATTCCTCAGGACATGAGAAAACCACCGTCACCCTCAATGTGTGAAATGCACTGTTTTGGCTGCTCTCCACTTAACCTGAGTTTCATTTAAAAGGAAAAAGAAAAAAAAAAAGAACATTCGCAGACTTCACCGTTGGAAAAAAATCTCCTTATTCAGCAAAAGATAATGTAAGTTTGCCCTGTTAACTCAGCCTTGCAGAAAGCATTCCTGTCAGTTGGCATGAGCTTTGTTCCTTTCACCTCAGGCAGGTGGTAAAGGCATTTTGCAAAAGAGGATTCCAAATTAGGTTAAGCACCAAAATAGGGAAATGGCCTGGCTCACCCTGGTGCGGAGAGATCGAACTGCTGAAGTATATCCAAGTTCACTTCTTTCAAGCCATGTTTCAGTGAGGTTTTTGGGAGAATAAAAATGGAAAAAATGGTCGACTGTGATGGCTTTCCAACTTTCTTTTAACAAGCCCGGTCCTAATGTTCTGAGGCTGGAATATTCCCACTAAATGATAATTTTACTTGCTGGTTTTATTCCAACAAGACCATCCTCTCTTTGATCCTGTCTTAATGCCACTTTCTTTTTTTTTTTTTTTTTTTTTTTTTTTTTTGAGACGGAGTCTCGCTCTGTCGCCCAGGTTGGAGTGCAGTGGCGCCATCTCGGCTCACTACAAGCTCCGCCTCCCGGGTTCACGTCATTCTCCTGCCTCAGTCTCCTGAGCAGCTGGGACTACAGGCGCCCGGCACCACGCCCGGCTAATTTTTTGTATTTTTAGTAGAGATGGGATTTCACCGTGTTAGCCAAGATGGTCTGGATCTCCTGACCTCATGATCCGCCCACATCGGCCTCCCAAAGTGCCAGGATTACAGGCGTGAGCCACCGCGCTGGGTTTGCCACTTTCTTCTGAAGGTGTTTGATGTCCTTTATCCCAGGGGCATGTGTACATAAACAATGCCTCCTGGAGGTTGAAGCTCCTATAAGATACACAAAGATGATACTATTTTCATGAAATACAAGATCTCAGGGCAGGTCATAAGAGAGTTATGATAGGAAGAAAGTTTCTATTATCAAACTTCACATCAGCCAATTATATAGAATCCTACTCAAACTAATTTTTAATGTAAGGAGGCTCTGCCCTTAAGCTCATAGGCCTGTCCCCTAATAGATTGTTGCCACGTTTAAGGAAGTAAACGATTTATCTTATGGTTCTCTTGTGGCTGAGGTGCATTCACAGGACTCAGGGCCTGAGCGATAACCCTTTGTCGAGGGAATATTTACAAGAATGGTGTGTCTTCCTTTGATTAAAATGTCTCTCATGTTTCCCAGATCTACACAGATCCTATTGACTCAGTGTGATATTCTGTCTCCTGGATTGTTTCTCCATCTCTGTAAATGTTCCCTGGCCACTCCAGCTTTTATCAAGGCCTACTTGCCTCTAAATGTCTACAGCTACATTTAGCATCCAACCATGTGTCTATTTATTGATGTGGTCTTTGTAAGGTATTTAATGTTTACTAAATTAGTCAATGGAGTCTATGGAGATAAGTAATTCCTAGATAGGCTATTCAGAAAAAGATGAATCTCTAAGTATGGGGCTTGAGTTTCTCTACTCATTTACAATATTGAAAGACATCAAAAGTTTTGTCCCAGTGTTTCTGATCTTCTTTGAGATGATGACATCACCTTTATCCAGACATCTGTAAAGAATTGGGGGAGAAGGATGTCTACTTCACAAAGATCGAAATAATTAATAAAAGTCTATGCTACGCTTATTTCAGTATTGACTTCTTCAGTGACACCACTGGGGAATATAGAAACATTTCATTTTCTATTGGGATCAGGAAAACCTTTCTACTTCTCTTTCATATTAGATCAAATAAAGGCACAAACTCTTTTGTGAAGGTGAAGGACAATTCTTCTGTATTTCTTGATAAGTCAAAGAATGAATAAATATTTTAAAAAGAATTTCCTTCCCCATTTTAGTCTCTTTATAGCATGACTAGCCAATGTTCAGAGAGCTGAAATCTCATTTGTGTAGGCCAGAAAAGACATATTATATCTTATTCTAATATAGCCATTTACTATGCTCTTATTTGCCAAGGTAATATACAGGGAGGAGAGAGATTTCCATTAACTTAGCATCATCTTACTATTAAAACATTAAATCCCTCTCATTTCAAATTTTGTAAAAAATATATCAGAGGACATTTTCAAAGTACGTGGCTTAGAATGTTGGAAAATAGACAACTTAAGTTCAGAAAACTTTTAATCAGCTCTTATTCTAGGACTAGACCCTTGACTTTGATCGAATCACTTCAGTCCTTTTGAGTCTCAGTTCCCTTATCTATCAGATAAACACTGGGTTGTAGGAGTGTTTTAAAGCTCAAAGGAAAGAACATATGTGAAAATTCTAAGAAAAATATAGCACATGGTGTAACAGCTTTTTCCATTTCCATGGCATTGTTATTTTTAGCAATATTTCTGTGTAAGAAACTGAACTGTTGAAATACTCTGTTTACAGCACTAATTTATAAAAATATCTATGTATTTATTCAATAATATCATGAATATCTGTGAAGCCTTGGCCAACCCAGCAACTAGAACATTGAAAATAACTTCTTTCTTCCAGTGTTCCTCGTGACCACACCTGCCTACTACAACAATCCAAAAAAACTAGGAACTGGGCATTTATACCTATTTGTATACTATGCATACGTGAAATGTATTTGAAATGTAAATTTATAAATATATGTATAAATATGTATGTGTGTTTATATATATCACACACACACACACACACACGCACAAACAGCTAAAGCTAAACATTCCTCAGTCATATCAAGTTAGTATTAGCTGTTGTTTTAACTTCTAGTTCCCAGAAATTACTTTTCTACTGAATATTCTTATGTAGGTTCATCAAAATTGTAGCATTTGACTTAAGTTTATTTTCACACATGTATGCTATTCTATTGTGTGAATATACCACACACTCTATAACTATTCTCATTTTGATGAATATTTTTGTTATTTTAATCTTTCATAGATTGTTACCATTACAAATGGTGTTGCTATGAGTTTTGTTGTATGCCTTTGGTGAACACTTGTAAGGATTTTCTTCTAGGTATTTACCAAGGAGACAAATCACTGTGATAATAGATTATATGAATATTCACTCTTACATGATCATATCAAACTGCTTTCCAAAGTGGTTGTACCAGTTTACACTCAACACCAGAGTTTAAAAGAGCCTGTTTGTATTTCAACATTTGGTATCATAGAGTTGTTAATTTTTGCCAATTACATTGCTTTAAATACAACCTTACTTTGGGTTTTATTCACTTAATCCAATATTACTAAAGACTTTGAGCATCTCATCATATATTTAATGATTACATGTGTTTCTTCATATATATTTATTTTTAGTGGGAGTGCCATGTTGTTTTTAGGCCTAGTGCTATATCTTAGTACATTCAGTCTGAGTTACAAAAGACTGGGAACTCTTTTCCATTTCTTTGGATTCTCTCAAATAGTATCCACAAAAGTGTTCTGCCAGCAGAAGTTTCCTCCATAAGATGAATGGCTTCTATGACTTCCTGTGTCTTCTCAATTGGAAAGCCTATAGGAAGATTTAAAGTTTACATGGTGCTTTGCTGGGCACAAAACAATGATAAGTACACATTACCTAATTCCTTCTTTTAGGAACTTGAAATCTTGAAGAGACAGTCACATTGATTTAAACCCTCACCATTTTGTTTGCCACTTCTTCATTTATTTTTCTACTTTCAAGTTTTGTTTCATTCTGGCCAAAATGAAGGCATGATGTAATTTACAGTAACAACTCTCAAACATTTAAAACAATATTAACAAAAATGTTCAATATATTAATAATAGCTAAAATTTCAATAGTAAAGAATATGTAAAAAAATATTGATTTGGCCTATCAGATGTGATTATGTCGGCAGGCAAACTTTTCAACTTCCTGTTGGACTATGTGCTTTTCAGATGCAGTCTCTGTCTGCCTACTTTCAAATCAGTGACTGAAGATGTATACCACATCCAGGATTCCTAAATTATACTTCAATTTGAGACTTTACAGAATCTAACTTCAAAGCTCCTCTGAAGAGCTTTGTGGGTTACCCAACTTCAAAGTGTACTTGAGATTATTTAACATCATTAAACAGAACAATCTAAGAGACAAAGACACAGGCTAAAGTCAAAGCAATTTTAAAGACATCATAAATCATTGTCTTTGCTATTACTTTTCTTCTCATCTTACTTAAAACTGTCACCCTTACCCAATCAGATGCATGTCCAAAGTATGTGTGTTTTGGGGGAAACTTTGTACTCAAAACTTGGCCTTATCATTTCCTGAGATTTTCTCATTTTGTCTTAAGTGTTCCTTGATATTTCTGGCTCCAGGATATTGGCTAAGCACGTGAATTCCTCTTTAAACAAACGCAATAGCCTATTTCCAAAAGTCATACTATGAGGCACAGCTGTCACAACATCTGACAAATATTCACAGCCAAGGATATGACCTAGCAAGTCTGAATGCACTTTCTCATTTTTCTCATATTTTCACAGTTATCTCTCCTTCATTCGGAAGCATTTGTCAACCTGCCTCTAGCCATGGCAACCCTTCTTATTTTAATGTCCTCACTCTTACACACAAACTAAATTTACATTTCTTGCTGTTATAAATTTTATATTTTTGTGTGTGGAGAAACATTCCATCAAGAAGACTGAAGCCCACTAAACTCCCAAAGACAAGACTTCAGAAGGTAAAGCACTCCCTTCCTTCATAGACTAGCAAAGATGAGAACAGATAAAAATAAAAGAAAATAAGAAAAGGTTTTACATCAGTCTGTGAAGTTACTCTGTCTATTCTCATCTCTCTATCAAAGAGCCCTGGTAGAGGACTGAGGATATCAATAAGCTCTATGGCTTGAGTCTAACTCTGCAAATGTATTTTCGGTAATGTGAATTTATTGTGTATAGAATATAAAAAAATAAGTACAATATGACACTCAAATTATGTATGTTATATACAATTATACATATGTTATATATAATTATACAATTATATATACACACACATATATGTGTATATATTTAACTGGATTCTATTTTAGATGTGTTTTTCAATTAGTTAAAATTCCAGAAATATACAACATAAAAATATCTTAAAAGTCATTTGCCCCGTCCTCGATTGATAAGTAGAATAACCATAGAATTTATTATCTAAACATACGTACTCTTGGAAATGAAAAAGGATACTACTACTAATTAGGCAGATACAACAGGTATTAGCAGGAACTATGACAGACAATGAAGGGTTAATCGTCATCCTAGTCTTAAGACAAAGATTGCATAAGTGGTTTGGGCTCATGCATTGGAAGTGCTACACAACATCAGAAACCAGGTTTCCTAGTGTCTCATTAAGAACACATTGTAACAGAGAAGTTAGCTAGCTCCTGGTCTTTCAGTCTGAAATATGCATTGATCATTTTGCCCAAGGTCTGAAGACAAGTCGCATCAAACCACTGACCTAAGAAAAATGGAATTAATGTTGCAACTGCATTCTCCTAACTTCCCACTGGACTTGAGATGGCAAAGGATGCTGACAGCATGCTTTCCCCTCGGGCAAACCAAACCAGGGTGACATGATCCACTTTGACTTGGCCAACTTGTCAATGAGAGGCATGATGACCTTCTGCACATATGTACTCATCTCATGAACTCCCTGGGTGCACAGAGGTTGTGTCCTGCCTCTGATTCAGGGAGGAATGACCATTTGAGGTTGTTTTTCATCAATAATTATCCTGGTTGCTCTATTTAGCACTCTGGTGTCTACAAAACATGTTTGCTATTCTTGCTTATTTTGTCTTTAGTTTAGCGTATACGGAATACCTGTTGGGTACAGAAATATGCTAGGGGATATTACATATATTACTGTGATTTATTGTGTATTAAGATTTGAATAATTTCTCCTCCAGGTGAGTCAGAAAAATTTGTTTTGTATCTTATAGACTGCTTGCTTCACTATGGGTCCTAAGGTTACATAGGAAGCCTTCTGCCAGACACTTTCTGCCGGGTTTCCAACAGTGGGAGAAAGATTTATTAAGATTGCTGTTTAAGAAATACTCCTCTAATATTTGCATCTTCACTCACAAAAAAAAAAAAAAGCAAAAAATGAAATTCCCGCCGTATTTCAGTCCTCCCATTTCAGAACAGTGAAGACATTCCAATTTGTTCAAATATACTTTACCGAAGGAAATTTGTAGAGGAAGATTCCAGAGTGAGTCCGGTTCTTATTGACAAATATCTGTTGAAGAATTACATGGGTGGAGCCCTTCGCTAGGTCTTATAGGTCTCCTTGCTCAAGGGAAGATTAAAATCTGTGAGAAGGAATAATTCAAGGACACAAATGACTTTGTCGTAAGGATGAGGCAAGTTGTAGCATAATAAAATTCAAAAGATTATATTAGAAGTTTAAAGTAGTAAGAAGGAGACAGAAACTTTTCATGGGGAAAATGATATTTAAGGTGGGATTTGAAGAGATGACAAAGTTGTGACTTAGACAAATAGAAAGCAAATATTTTCCTGGTAGAAAAAAAAAATAATATGAGTTTCAGCATGGAAACAGGAAAATATCCAAAAGATTATGATGAGGGAATATTCAAAGTTCACCTTAGCTGGAATTTGGGGACAAAAAAGAAATAATACAAGATTAACAACAGCTTAGATGATTCTAAATTCCTTCTCAGGAGAAATCAAAAGGCTATATATTAGTATATTCAAAAGCAATGCTAATTTTTAATAAAAGACAACTTCTAAAATATGAGGCTTTGTTCTTTTTAAAGCTCTGTTATGCACATTATTTCACATAATTTTCATAATGTATCTGTGCTATAGATAAGACAGTTACTCTTTCCATTTTATGGGTTGAATAACTGAGATAAACAGAGGTTTATTGCTAACCTGGTGGGCAGGTAGATACCCTCTCTTCCCTTCTCTCTCCTACCAGAAGCAAAGTGCTTGGTCAAAGAGCAATACCTTTCTACACGCAGGAGGTTTTCTTTCCTGTTGAGATTTTATTTGAGTTTTGAAAGTGGGACAATGTTTTTGTCAGGAAACTTCAGTGGATGAAACCACTGCTTCAACCCTGCTAATAAGGCTGCTGCACTCAAACTGTGAGCAAAACCTTGCCAACTCCAAACTGCTGCTGCTCTGCAATCTCATCAGTCCACCTGCCGTGCACCTTGCGCTTTAGTCCCAACTCCTAGGCCCAATCAACTGAATATCTGCTTTGGCTTCGGGTCTTGGCCTCTGATACACTGTCACTGCTGCCTACTGTCCTCATTGCCATCTCTAGGCCCAGCATCCAGAGCCCTAATGCAACTGACCAGCTTCTGGGCTGGCAGACACCATTGTGCAGATGGGGTCAGTATGAATGTCCAAGTGGCAAATCAAAGTAAATGCAGATGGGAACACAAGATGTAGATCAGAGCCATGAATCCAAATAAGATGGGGGTTTAAATAAAACTGCTAATTAGTGACCTTGGAAACATTCTCATTGGCTAAATAATAAATACAAATTCATCTGAGTTGGTTTTACTAGTAAATTCAGTTCAAGGGCTATGCTGAGATGCAGTGGATTCAGCTGGTTTTTATCCCTGAGGGTCATATGGAGGTATATGAAACAGTAGGTCCATGCATTATTGGCATGTGATTAGCATGCAATTTACTCTCTTCTACCTAGACTCTGCAGTCTATTCTCAGTCTCTTTTCAAGTAAAAATTTCTATATATTTTTTCTTTCACGATGATCCTATTTATTTCTTCCTAAATTTTTTTCTTTTATTCCACTGAAATCTTAACAGAAATACTCAGAGAGAAAAATACATTACAGAATCAGCATCCTACACAGCTAAACCTCCTAGATTTAAATCAGTGAGAACTATGAACGTTCTGAGCTTTCCGAATTGCCTCTTCCCTGAATCTATTCAGAGAACATCCATAAAAGGACCTGCTAGTCTCCCGGAGCAGAAAATATACTACTTTTGAATAGGAATATCTAGGTTTGAGTTCTGGTTCCCCATTTCAAGCAAGTGAGTGAACTTCTCTGAGTCTCAATTGTCCTTGATAATTAAATGAGAAGAACAATGATTGTCTTGTGGTCCTCACATGGTGGTTGTTAGGATCAAATGAGACAGGCCATGCACATGGTGAGTACTGATACTGTATTTAATTTTTTTTTGGTATTTTGCTCATTTGAAATTTTGCCTTGATTTTTATTTTTAGAAATATTGCATTAAAATATTCATATTGTTTACTGAGTTTTTCCTGCCCCTTAAATTTTGCTCTTGAAGTGAATGCTTCACTGGTATCACTTTAGTTCTCAGATTGGGCAAGTACCATAGTAAAGGATTTAGCCAGCCAGGTACTGCTGGAGAAGAATCGTTGACGAGAACTACCCAATGCATGGGGTATCTAAGTCAGTTTAGAGGAATCAGTGGCACGCTTGGACATTCTGAAAGAAATCTTGACTCTATACCTTTGTTAACTCTGAATCTCTCTGTGAGAAATTCCTATTTCCCTTGGTCCCCCATTGCCCATGAGAATTCAGTGCCAGCTCCTTAGCCTAACTTCCAAAATCCATTATCCCTCTGCTGTTCACTTAGTATTAATTCTTAAATCTACAATCGATCTAGCATTTCAGTTAATCATGACTACTATTTAGACAGCCTACTCTTATTTCAGTTTCCAATTTTCCAACTCCCTTCTTCTTCCTTCCTAGAATTCTGTTTTCCTATTCAGCAGAGAAGCATTTATGAGTCACAAACTTAAAATGAATCCTTACTTTTCTGCTAGGTCTTCCCAGTCAGTTTCAGCCAAAGATGACCTCCCTTCACAAGATCCACAGTGAACACTGCCTCACTGTGTAAAAACTAAATATATCAAGTTTCTATCTCTGCTTAATTTCTGTCTATATTCTACTTTATTTATTTATTTTTCTCCAACATACTGCTAAAATTTCAAAGGGTGAAAGACATACGTTTAAATTCCCCCCAATAAGTTGTTACCAGTATTATACACAATTGAATTAATAAATATGGAAATACACTTCCTCCCTCTATATACACATTTAGTCACTCCCACAAACACTTTTTCTCTGTTTGTAAAGGTTCATAGCACTCCTATATTTCAAGCCATGTAATACATATCATATAATTTCTATCATTTACTTTAAGGCATGGTAATTTCTTGTCCTAAAATACTTCTAGTAGTTTCTTGTGAATAAGTTGATTTCACTAAGTGGATGATTACCTTTTCTGTGCAGGAAATTTGATGTCCTCTTCTTTTCTGTCAGCTCTTAGGAATATCTACTGAAAACTATTGGAATTTCTGACAACATGCAGCTCAAACTCCTGACAATTATGACTGACATAGAAAACATACTTATACGTATTTTACATATATTTATTTGTTTTCATAACATATTCATTTCACATATGCATAGAATACAAATAGATAAAAATTCCCATTTCCTCTTTGTTTTGGGTTGTGGAAGCAGGCAGGTATGGTCAAGAGCGACACTGGAAGATGGAAGTTACTTCCAGTGTTCTAGTTGCTGGAGTAGCCAGGGCTTCACAGCTATTAATTATGAAGCAGGATATTTCCCTAACCCCTCCTTGGGACTCGCAACAGGGCTACCTCGTTTACTCAGCCTGCTGCTCTCAAATCCTTGTGGAAGTGACTGCACGAGCGAATAAGGTGGGAACTGGAGTACATGAGCATTGGAACTGGCTGGGCGTTTCAATGTGCCTGTGGGATCCAACTCCACTCATTCAGACTCGCTGCGTTCCACCCCTCCGGAGGGAGAACGCCGGTGAGCGGGTGCAGGAACTGTAGCAAGTACTTTTGGGCGCCAGCAGAAGTGAATTTGCGAGCCCCGTGGCAGTGTCTAGGTGGGGGTGCCTGTGACCTCCGAAGCCCCAGAGGGAATGTTACAGTGCTCTTTTAGCTCTGCCATCTGCAGAGGTCTTTAGTGTTAGCAGCTCAGTTGGCCCTCTGCCTTTTCACGTGAGGTGGCTGCTTTTTGCCAGCAAGAGCAAAGGGCCAGTGTAACAGCCTTTTGTATCTACACCTGTGGCTCCCAAGCTCTTGTCCAGCACCCAGGAAAAATGAGGTCACACAAACAAATTGAAGGATGGTAAATGCAGGGGATTTTATTACTGATGAAAGGGCTCTCAGTGGGAAGGGGAGCTTATAAGGGGATGGGGTGGGTAGATAATCTTCCTTTGAATTCTGGCCATATCCAGCAGATTCCTCTCCAAAGTTATGCCATCAAGATGTCCCTCTGAAGTCAACCCACTTCTCTCCAACGTTCAGATGTAGTCGTTCCATCTACTGTTTGAGTCTGGGGTTTTCATAGGCACAGGATGGGATGGGATGGGGTCATGGGTGGTTTAGGAGAAACAAACATTTGAGCAGGAAAACAGGGATATAACTTCGTGCTTTGGGCTGTGGTTTCATGCTTTTCAGCTTGAAGGTTGGGTTTCATCAAAGACCCACCCTTTTCTGCCTAGAATTTCTCTGCCTCCTGTCCCTATAAATTATATTACTGAATAAATACATAAATACTTTTATTATAGTTCTATAATTAGAGCATTTCAACGGTTCAGCTCATAACATGAAAATATTACTAAATATTGCAATGTCATGGAAATGACAAGAGCTGTTACCCAATGTCATATTTTTTCCAGAATTGTCACAGGTGGTTTCCTTTGACCCTTGAAACACTCCCGGGACCCAGTGTTTATCTTATAGGTAAGGAAACTGAGACTCAAAAAGAATTGAAGTGACTCAATTAAAGTCAAAGGACTAGTCCCAGAATAAGAGCTGATTAAAAGTTTTCTGAAGTTCATTTTCCAACACCTTTAAGCCATCTCTGAAGAAAACATCCTAGGTTGTTTTTTATGAAACCTTGAATTAAGAAGGGTTTAATGTTTTGATGACTATGGCTCATACAGAAAACAAAAACAAAAAGTGTCGTTAACTTTTTCATAGCTATTATATGCAAAGTTCATCTATGTTTGAGGAACTTATCCTTTAAACTTGATTAAACATTTAGAAGTTAATCAATTTAAAATTTAAAATTCACTGAGAATTTTCTTGAACCATGTATATAGTTGCTCAATGAATATTATTGGTTAAAATAATTTTCTGACATAGACAAGGTATGGACTGGAAAACTTAGAAAGATATATCTTTCCTTCATATTTGCTTCTTTTTAATGTTCTATTTACAGGCTATAAACTCACAGGAAATATTTTGAAATTTTATAACACTCATAGTAAAAGCTATCTCATAAGCTATGCTCACTTTTGTTCAAATTTTACCCAGAAGAAAAAGCATGGGCGTGGTGGGCATTGGTAAATTTCATCTGTAATTAAACTTCAAAAAATATATTACTTTCAAGCCAGAAAATGATCTCAACAACAGAATAATTCAGGGACTGTGGTGATGGGGGCCAATTTGTCAAGCCTATCATTGTTTCCAGGCATTATTTGTGTCAGGTTTATCTCTGACTTCCTTACAAATCATTTTTTTCTGACTCCATGAATTCCTGTGAAATTACTCTTCCAGAAAGAAAATATGATTTGCTACAATTAGGTGATAACCTCAGTTTAACACCAAATATGAAGAGAAAAAGACTAAAAGAGAAATTCTCTTGAAAAAAAATTTCCTTCCACTGCACTATCTTAAAGTATGCAACTTTTAATTGAAGTTTTCCTCCCCTAATGCATTCACCTGTCATATCAGTGTTCTCCTTTTTGTTTATCTTTTCAGGCAAACTGTTAACTGAACCAGTGGTGTGCTGGGTATACTGGCTTAAAAGCCCCATTTTTTAAATTGTCAGGAATTTTGAAAGTCAGTTATTAAACAAAGCTATTATTAAGAATAAAATTCCATGTACTTATTAAATGCATTATATTAGAAACCAAAAAAAATGGATAATACACGTCTTACTGTATATTTTATTATATTGAATATTATCTTTGCTTTTGAGGATAGTTTTGTTTAGTCTGTCTGCTGAGTGGAAGTATGGCATCATGATGGCTACTGCGCATCTATTCCCAACCCCATATTCAGTTGTTTCATGTGATCTCTTGAAATCCATGGAAAGTAGAAAATACTACAAATAAAGGCTTGATTTATTGTTTTGTTGTCTTGACTTAAGAAACTGATTGACAAAGTGTTATTAATGCAGATTAAACTTAGATATGTTTATCTCAGTGGCCTTTATATTGTGAATACCACAAAAACTTAGCAAATATTTTTCTAGTGTCTGAAAAGTATTATCCAATTCAGCAAATAATGTTACTTTTAAGTGAATGAAGTATGGGCATGCCTTCATTGCTTTAGTTTCTTATTACTTGTAAACACACACAAGTATAGCAACCTAAAATTTATGCTCAAATTATACTCAGTAGTCAATTACAATACAGATTAGCCTTGGCTGTAAGAGATCAGCAAAAATCACCAAAGCATTTCAGGCTTATCAATTGGCTTTATGAAATTTTCAATGTGCATTGTGTGTTTTGTTATTATTTTAAAATTGTGCTATATTTTTTAACTTTAAAACTTACAACACAAATATGTAAGTATATATGTATATACACATGCATACACACACACACACACACACACACACAAGGGTTTTGGGGGTAGGAGGAGACAAACCAGAAGTTAAACAGTTGCCAGCACATCACTGCTGATAACTAAGCTGCTACTGTATAAAAAATGCTTAGTAATACGTGTCCCACACACTGCCCATGTATTTTGATTTGGAATAGTGAGTACTTTATGCCACAAAAAATTTCATATTATAGAGGTTTCTGGGTGAAAACATATTTTAAAAAGTGCCTATCATTGATGGTAGGATTAGAGACCTTTTTAGATACCCTTAAATCAGACCTGATAAAATTTGACTACCCACATGTTTTTTATCTAGTAACAGAGGATCAATAAAAAGTTTATAATTTGCTAGAATTTCTTGGACAACAAACAAAAGATAGTTTGAGTCCCAGGTTAGTTTATATTTATATTTTAAACATTGACAACTCATTTTACTTCTCTGAAAATGCAAAATAAAGAAATACACTATTTTACCAGTTCTCAAACGTAACTGCATATCAAAATCACCTCCCAAACTATTCAGATCAAGGGGTTCTTTCCTTCTATTCAGATCTATGAAAACAGAATTTCTGTAAGTGGAACCAAGAAATTGAATGATAACATCTTTATGTGAGATGTAGAACCCCTGTACCTCCAAAAGTCTTGCAGGTCATGAAGTTATAATAGTAAACTGGCAGGAAGGATGTAGATGCAACACATTTATAGGAATGGATTATCAATAATTTACCCATTTCCTGGCTCATATTCGTTTCTTTGCATATGTACTTCTGGTACATATGCTGTGACCTCTTACTGTATTTCATACTCTAATATTTCCCCCATTATATAATCAATGCTGCTATAAATAACTATTAGCTACTTTTAAATTTAAAAATTATATATGTCAATATTTCTAAAATCTTATGCATAAAATATTTTGAGAAATTGTGATAGATCTTTACTAAAACCAAGATTTTCTAAGGCTGAGACAGTCACCTGATCAACAGCTTGGTAATTATATGAATAAAAGAACACTAGTTTAGATAAATTTGTCAGTATACTCTGGTTATTTCTTATTTTGTTTATTTATTTTTGGAATGTTCAGTATGCTGATCATTCTAATTATTTTAAAAATATTATTAAAATTCTGAAAATATTTATTAATGTTCCCTTAGGTCCTATGATACAATTTTTATAATTAATTATAATAATAAAGACTTGTAAATTACTTTAAAATTCTCATATATATCTCACATAAATTTTCACACATATTGAGTTTAATTTTTTACCAATATGTAGACAATGTTATTTCATATTTTATGAAAAGTAACTCAATCTTAGAAGGCATTATAGACAATCAGTTATGGAGATAAACTCAAAGATGGGTAGGTACACATGTTCAATATCACATGCATTTTTCATAGTTATAAGTTATAATTTTAGAATAAAACCATATAGGGGAAATGACAGTTATTCTACCTAGTTCTTAACTGTTTCCCTAGAGATTTGAATCCTATCTGCTTAAATGTTCTTTTTGGAAAACTTTGGCTTTTTCCATCAGAATGCAATAATTTCTTTTCTGCCTTTTAAATATGGGAAATCTTGGGTTTACATTTTTATTTTCATATGGTTATCAAGAAACATAAGGAAAAAGACAGGTGCTATTGCATTTTGTTATCTTATTGGCTAAAATGCCTGACACATCTTACAAATTGCCTGAAATTCTTGCCATCTGCTGCTATAAACTTCATCTAAATATAAATTACAATAAATATATTTCTTGAAAAAAAACTTTGAACAACATGGACTTTGGCTTATTTTATTGTTGTTTAATGACTTTTCTGCCAGTTAAGTTTTCTGGCTTCCACAGAGATGTCTAATGACATCAAGAATGAGTTCCTTGGAAGTGAATATGAAATCCAAGTTTCCACTCTTCTGAAAATAAGATTTAGTCGAGATATTCAAGTGTCTGCCATTCTAAGGGTACTGAATTTGGATGTGGAATATTAAGATAAGTTATAATAGTTCATTGGTTCATCAAACAGAAAAATGAACTTGCTCTGTTCCATTTATGGTTTATGGTTAGCCTTGGTTTGATCTTTCTAATTTTTCATTTACTCCTTCAATGAAGGAGTAAAAAGTCCCAACTTTTTAATTTCACCAAATGTCACTGTTCCTCAAGTTGGTTTATATGGTAGTTCTATACAGTAGTTTTAAGCAGAAGAATTCTGCTTTTTCCATGCAAGTCTTTGACTCCGTGTCCCTGCTAGTGTGTACTTTTTGATGAACATTAGAGGAGGCTTAGGCTGTCCTGCCTTGTAACAGATCTGAAGTTTTCAGAGGGGATGTTAGCAAACATGATAACAAATAACGTGAACTGGATTAGTCCTGCCTCCTAAAACCTGGAATCTGCTTTGATCTGGAACACTGGGTCATTCTTGGCTTCTGTAGCTTTTGCCACACTGGCTCCTGCCCGTATTTTCTACATACCTCAAAGATTTCCACTGGAGTTGCTGCCTTGTATTGAAACACTGTGAACTTGACTCACTTCCTGACATCTGAGTTGTCTTCCTACAGGTCTTCCTCTTGTCTTAATTTAAACATAGACTTATTATCCAGAACTCTAATTTTACCTACTTATTTAAATATTATCCCTTGTGTTATTTTATTCTATGAGTATGAATTACTTCCTTCATGAACTAAGGAACTCTAGATTACCATGTCGATCCTCTTTCCCCCTAGCTCTTTTAATAAGAACTGCAAGTTTGACCACTATCTTTAATAGGAAAAAGGGTGGGAACTACATTTCTTTTCTTTTCTTTCTTTTTTTTTTTTTTTTTTTTTTGTTGTTGTTGTTTTGAGATGGAGTTTTGCTCTTGTTGCCCAGGCTGGAGTGCAGTGGCACAATCTCAGCTCACTGAAACCTCCACCTCCCAGGTTCAAGTGATTTTCCTGCCTCAGCCTCCTGAGTAGCTGGGATTACAGGCGCCTACCACCATGCCTGGCTAATTTTTCGTATTTTTAGTAGAGACGGAGTTTCATTATGTTGGCGTGGCTGGTCTTGAACTCCTGATCTCAGGTGATCCACTCACCTTGGCTTCCCAAAGTTCTGGGATTACAGGCATCAGCCACCGTGCCCGGCCAGGAACTACATTTCTTAAAATGTATGAGTACAAAGGGCAAGGCAGAAAGGTATAAAATCTCAGTCTTTGGCAAAGGAATTAAAATTCTAAAAATGGAAGAAGGAAGAGAAGGAGGGGGAGAGAAGAAGGCTGTGGGGGGGGGAGGTGCGGGGAAATAATTTTTGAAAATAAATTATTATTTTAAAACCAAACTAAGGGTTTCATTTTCAGGAACAGATAAATAAGCACCTATCAGAACAGCCTTTCCAGAGGTGATAGCTATAAATTCTGGAGGCAAAGAAATACTTATTTGAAGACACTAGATGGAGATGAAAAACAAGCAGATGCTAGAAGGAAGTCAAGGTTGAAAAAAATACACTTGAAAGGATACTGGGTGAGGTTCTCATTTTTCCAGAATTCTATCCTGGGAACTGCCCCAGTTTGCACTGTGTAGGAAAGCTAAAACTCTGCACACTCACAATTGTAGTGGCCTGAAGAACCAGAAGATAGAGTTTGTGGCAACTACAGCCACTGGAAAGGGAAAGTAGGGAATATGAAAAAGGAGACAGCCAGAGCAGGAGAAATCTAAATTCTGTATGAGCAATTCCTGAATGTCTGTGTTACCTCTGAACCACACATATGTTAACCTGACTCCATCTCTCTCCTTGTTAAACATAAAAGCATGGAATTGAGGTTTGAATACCACCCAAAAGATAGTTTTTAATTTAAATTCCAATGTAATAATAGAAGTGTCAATTCATAGAAAAGAAATTATAGTCATAAATACCTATGAACCTAATAATAAAGCTTAAAAATTCACGAAGCAAAAATGGATGGAATTCTGTAGAGAAATAATCAACTTTTTAGCAACTCTCTCTTAGGAACTGATGAAACAACAAAACCAAAAAAACAGCAAACAACTAGATGACCTGAACAATCAAACTCCTGACATAATTTGTAATTATAAGTTTAGGGCAGATGATATATACACAAACAAAGGCCACATGCTAGGCCAAAAAAATGTAAAGATTTCACTAAATTATATATATATCCTACAGGATATATTCTCCGACCTGAATGAAGTTAAATTAAAAAGTAGTTGTTTAATATGTCTAGAAAAATTGTGTATATTAATAATTTAAAAATAAACTACCAAATAATCCATGAGTTTTAAAAAGAGAAAATGGTGACAATATTTCCAACTGAATTATAAAATAACACAAAATATCAACATGTGTAGGTTGCAGGTTATCTAGGGCTTAGCTTTAAATGCTTATATTAGGAAAAAAAAAAGTCTACATTCAATATCCTAAGGTTTCAACTTAAGAAGCTAGAAAGCAAAGAGCTAAGCAATCAATTGAGCAAATAGAAGAAAATAATAAATATACAAGAAGTCAATAAAATATAAAAGCCACTATATATGGACACTTAATAAAGCAACAGTTGATTCTTTAAAAATATTAATAAAACTAACGAAATTAAAAAAGAGAAAGAACACAAATTGCCAATATCAGTAATGAGGGCAAAAGCATATGTACGTATTCTACAGGTCATGAAGGATAATAAGGAAACATCAAGAACAACTTTCCACCAAGGAAACCAACAACTTTGATAAACAGAAATATTTCTCAAAAAATGATGAAAGTCGATTCAAGATTAAACAAATTTTAAATATGTAAATCAATTTAAAGCTGCACTTAATTATCAAAATTTGATAAAATTTAACACTATGTCATGATAAAAACTCTAAATGAACTAGGAGTCAAATGTAACTTCCTCTACCTGATGAAAATCATCTAAGAAAAATCTATAGCTAACATACTAATGGTGAAATAGTAAATGCTTTTCTCCTAAGATCTGGAATAAGGCAAGGATGAGGAGAGTGTTCTCACTACCTCTAGTCTTTATTGCACTGAAAGTATTAAGTATTGTATTACAAGAAAAATATAAAAAAGACACAAACTTTTGAAAGGAAGAATTAAAATTATGTATTAATGACATGGTTATTGATATGGGCAATTCAAAGAAATGTACAAAAGAATCATTACAACTAACCTATAAATATACCATGGTTATAGGATATAAGCTTAATACACAAAAATAAAGATGAAGATATTTATCTTGGCAACAAAAACATAAAAAATAAACCTGCAAAATGATCTCATTTATAAGAACATCAAAATACATCAAACATGTTTAAATAAATTTACCAAAAGATGTACAAGGCCTCTGTACTGATAAACATAGTATATTGCTAAAATAAATTAAAGAAGACCTGAATAAATGGAGAGATACACTGTGTTCAAGGATCAGAAGATTCAATATTTCTCAAATGTCAATTCTGTCCAAACTTAAATGGAGTTGTCACAATCTTAATCACAATTCCAATTAAATAGCTCTTAGAAATTGGCAAGTTATTCTAAAATTGACATGGAAATGCAAGAAACCTAGAATTTCCAAAGCAATCTTGAAAAACAAAAAAGTAGGAGAATTTACATTGCCTGCTCCCTAGACTTTATGTGAAGCCACAGCGTCAAATCAAGACAGTGTGATATTGTAGAAGAATTGACAATTAGATAAAAGAACCGTAGTAGAAAACTCAGTAATAGGTTCAAATTAATTAAAATTTAAATGTTCTACTCATCTAAAGACACTGTTAAGAACATAAATCAGAAAGCTACAATCGGTAGTAAAATATACACATGTCAGACATCTGACATGCTAATGATATCAGGAATAGGTAAACAATTTCTACAACTAAAAATAAAAAACAAACAAACTAATTTGTTAAATGGCAAATTACTTAAACAGAACCTTCCCTAAAGAAGATATATGAATTGGAAATAAGCACAATATAATTTGTCATCAGAGAAATAAAAATTAAAACCATAATAAGACACCAGTACCTATGTGCCAACATTAAAGAAATAGCAACAAATGTTGGCAAAGATGTGGAATAGTCATGGCTCATGGGGGTGATGACTGGGATGGGAATAAAGGCAGGGACTGACAGGAACAAGCATGGGGAAACTTTCTGGGGTTCAAGCGATTTTCTATGTTTTGATAGAGGCTTGGGTTACAGAGATATATACATTCATCAAAATTCAATTACTGTACACTTAAGATTTCTTTAAATGTAAATTTTAACTCAAAAGGAAAAATCCATAAAAATATTGAGCTATAACTTCATCATTAACATGGTGAAATATTTAGGGAATTGTATTGATGTATGAAATTTGCTTTGAAATACATCAAGAATCTAGATAGTTGATATAAGGGATTCACTGTAAAATTATTTCAACTTTATGTTTAAAATTTTACATTTTTTTAAAAAGCTAACTATATGACTATAGCTAGCATTTATTCAGAGATTGTTATGTACCTTTTATTCTAAATGCTTTACACATGTAAGGATTTTTAGTCTTCAGAAGGATTCTTTGGGGTGGATTCTATTTTTATCCCCACCTTACAGACAAAGAAACTGAAACACAAATGGATTAATTAGCAACTAAAAAACAATCCTGTCTTTACATGGGTAATAAGGAATTCACATGAAATGGGATAGGTTTATAGAAGAGCATGTGCATTGGAGAGGTGAAGATACTGAAGTGATGGAAACATATAATCCATTCTCTGTTTCTTCTACATTGCAACGAAATAGCTTAAGTATGAATATGCGCCCATCTGAGGGCATAGTAATATGGGAATTCAGATAGTTCAGTGTGTGTTAATGACACCACTTCTGAAGTATACATATTTTTTGCTATATTTGGATGGCCCTCTTTTTAGGAGAACCAGCAGCCAATTAATCTCTTTAACAATGTTCTTCCCCATTTCACTCTCTTGCTGGGTCAGTAGGAATCCAACCTAGCTTCTAGAAAGTTTACCAGGAACAAGAGGAGTGTAAAAGCCCATCCTGGATAGAGTAGCCTGAAAAGAAGTCTTTTCTACAGGACTCATTCCCCTGTACATATACCCATGTGTCTGTAATACTCAAATCATCAGAAGAACCACAGCAAGTCATAGCATGCATCTCAAAAGGCAGTCCCTACACTAGCACCAGCAGCATATGGGGATTTTTTTCTATAAATTCAATTATCGGGCCCCATCCTGTACCTACTGGATCAGAAATCCTGGGGATTGGAAAGGTTGGATAGTACCGCAGTCTGTGCATAAACTGGGGATTCTGATGCACACTAATGTTTGATAAACACTGGTGCAAAGAAATCCATTACTAGCTTTCTGTACTCTTATTTTTTTATGTTACCTCGAGTTCTTCAGCTTTACCTTGGCAGGATTGTCTAAATCTGCAAGAAAATGACTACAAAGTAAACTAGTAAAACCTGGTCCAGTATAATTTTCCAGGTCCTTTTTACTTATCCCTTAAACTATATACCTCTCAGGTTACTAACCACATCATATTTTCAGATGTCAGCTTTTCCTTTTTCTCTTTGATGACAAGGACATTAATAAACTCTTTGACAATAAAGACATTGATAAGCCTTTGGACAACAAGGACTGTGTCTGAATCATAATTGTCTACTGCAGATTATAACACTTACAGTAGATCATCAATAAATATCTGTCAAATGAATAATTTAGTGAATTAATAAATGAGAAAGTGAGTAAGCTTGCATGTGAGTGACAAATTATCTTGGAACTTATCAAGATCTCAATAAATAAATAAACTTATTGGCATCTCAGGAAATAGAGGAGATATCTTCCATTGACTAAACCTGGCAGTCTATATTTGAGGGTAGGTAAGGGGTGAATAACTGTATGAAATCTGGTGCTATTACATAAAAGCCTTCCGCTATTGAGGATAAATCAGAGAGCAGATGCCTCTACTCCTGCTCCCACTTTTACCCCTCATTCCACTCTGTCAGCTGTGTGAGAGGAAGTCTGATCTGAAACCTCTCAAAGGTGGATTTAAGATCTCATCAAATACAGGCTGTGTGTGGTGGCTCACGCCTGTAATCTCAGCACTTTGGGAGGCTGAGCTAGGCAGATCAACTGAAGTCAGGAGTTCGAGACCAGCCTGGCCAACGTGGTGAAATCCTGTCTCTATTAAAAATACAAAAGTTAGCTGGACATGGTATCGGGCGCCTGTAATCCCAGTTACTCAGGAGGCTGAGGTGGGAGAATAACTTGAATCTGGGAGGTGGAGGTTGCAGTGAGCCGAGATTGCACCATTGCACTCCAGCCTGGGCCACAGAGTAAGACGCTGTCTCAAAACAAACAAACAAAAACCAACAAAAAAAACCCCAAAGATCTAATCAAATTCAGTCCGAGGCGCAAATCCTGTCACAATTTTGCGGGGCTCCATAGTCAAGAAAGAAGTTTTGTAAAACTTCTTTTAGTAATATATTATAAAAGTTAAATGTATTATTTAATGTAATTTATTATAGAGTCAAAACTACATTTTCAAAATCAAATTCATGCTTCCAGTAAAACATATCTATTGGGATTTGAAAAGCAATACCTTCAATTTTTATTATAATGACTATATTTTCTCAGAAAAAAACAGAACAAAAATAAATATTATTAAGAGAAAATTTACCTCCCAATCATATTAGTATCTTGATCTGTCCACAACCTGGCTCTTTTTTCACTGGCAGAATAAACTAATTGAGTTGTCAGGTTGGGTAAGGAAAGGGAAAAGAGTCACCTTATATTCCCCAACCAAATCATAGTTTGGTCCTTCAGTCAACACTTTTTTTTCTTTCTCAAACACAAAAGGAATGCAGGGGCTTGCGAACCACATGATAGAGTTGACACATAATAAACTGATGATAGTAAATGCTCAGTTTGCTGTTACCCAGTTGAATTTATCTTTCCCAGTATTTTTCAGACATGTTGATTGTGAAATACCTTGCATCACATTTGGTCCAGGAAAAGTAAAAGCGAGAGAATGGCATATTATTTTTTAAAAAGAAAAACCCAACAAAACTAAAATTTTATTTAATATACAGGGTAATTTACTTTGTATACAATTAATTTTTGAATTGAATAACATTGTTACTGAATTTGTACTATTATATTTTTGCCTAATATCTATTGAAACTTATAGTTCTTTTGTTGTATGTACCACATTTTCTTTATCATTTGTCAATTGACGTTGAGGTTGATTCTAACTCTTGGCTATTGTGAATGGTACTGCAAAAATAAATGGAAGTCAATATCTCTTTGACATGTCGATTGCACTTCCTTTGGTCATATACCTAGTAATGGGATTGCTGAATAATACGGTAGTTCTATTTTGTAGTATTTTGAAGAAGCTCCATACTACTTTCTATAATGGCTGTCCTAATTTGTGTTCCCACCGTCAGTATTTAAGAGCTCCCTTTTCTCTACTTGCTTGTCAACACTTACTCTTTTTTGTCTTTTTGATAATAGTCATTCTAACAGGTGTAAGGTGTGATCTCATTGTGGTTTTCATGTGATTTCCCTGATGGATAGTGATGCAGAGCATTTTTTTTTCATATACTTGTTGCTCCTTTGTATGTCTTTTGAGAAATGCCTATTCAGTTCTTTTGCCTATTTTTTTTAATAGGGTGTTTTGTTTTCTTGAGTTTTCTGTGTTCCATATATATTTGGGAAATTAATGTCTTTTTAGATATAAAATTTGAAAATATTTCCTCCAATTCTCTTGTCATTTGTGACAACAACAATTGACCAGAAAGACATTTTCAGTAAGATGAGCCAGGTACAGAAAGAATGATTTCACTTGTATGTGAATTCTAAAGAAGTTAATCTCATAGAAGTAGAGTGTAGAATGGTGCTTACCAGAGACGTGGGTGGTTAGGTGAGAGGAGGACAGGGAGAGGTTGGTCAATGAATAGATTTTACTATAGTTAGATAGGGGGAATTATTTCAAAATGTCAAGAATAGAGACAGAATGTATATAAATGATTGCTTGGGTCTAGGGGGTGGGGAGGGGAGAGAAATGGGGAATGAGTATTGCTGGTTCTAGAGCTGCTTTTTGGGGTGATGAAAATATTCCAAAATAAATTGTGATGATGATTGCACAACTCTGAGAAAACTAAAAAGTACTGGATTGTACACTTTAAGTGGGTGAATTGTATTTTAATATTTATATCTCAATAAAATTAAAAAATATATATAGCTTTATTGTTCTTCCAACTCATTTAATTTTGAGAAAGTCTGGAAAGGCTTTCTGAGAGTTTTTCATAAAAATTGTACTGCATACAGGTGATTCCAGGATGTCTTCACTGGCTTACCAGCATTTTGACCAGGTGCTTGTTCCTGTTTTCATTTTGTCATAATCAATGAGTGAGTGATGTCTTCTCTTGGTCATTAAGCTTAGCAGCTAGACAGATTCTACAGCAACTCTATGGTAGCCATGTTCAAAAGTCTAAAGAAAGTAGCATGAGGCAAGGGCTCTCTTCTTATGTTTTGTAAGGGAGATAAACTTCCTCAGAAGTTTTCAACAGGCTTGCCTCTATGTCTTATTGACCGTAACTGGGTCAAATGGCCACCACTATGGAAAGAAATGCTGGGAATGTCATTCTCTGGCATTTTCAGCCTCCCTCTGGGGAGGCAGACATTGAAGAAGAAAAGAAGAGACAAAGGGAATAGCATTTACAACATTGGCTCATAGTAGAAACATGTCACATTTCTTAAACAAAAGGCATTAACTTATAAAAATGAAGTAATTATTGGTAGGATTTAAAGTTATATGACTGAGAATAATTTTTTTCAAATGCAGAGGACTTTCTAGTAACCCTAAAAGTGTGTATTAGATTAGTCCTTCTATGAACCCTTTCATTTCTATTACTTATTTTCATGAATTGTTCTCAGCGCTTTCCTTAATCCCCACTATAAAAATTCAAAAGTCAAAGAGATGCAGTGTGATTACTAAACTGCAGCAGGAAGTCATAGGTAAATACAGACTTGAGATGATGGCAGAAGTTCACCCTTGCCTTCCCTAATCAAACAGTCTCTGGATTAAGGCAAATTCCAGGTCAGGAAGTATAACTGTTAAGTTTAACAAAAGAAACAGAATATATGAATTTTCTTCCTTTGAATTGAAATGTGACCCTCAGTTTTTGAAAATATTTAAACATTCTATTTTCCTGAGAAAAATAAGAAGTTCAGCTATATGTTCATATATATATGCACATATCCACAGACACATAGTCGTGTGTGTATGTGTGTGTGTGTACCAACAAAACACCACTCCCTTGATGACAAATCAGTGACTATTTCTTTCCTTTAGCAAAATTCTGATGAACCAACATTTCAGGTTCATGCAAACAGATTCCTCATAGAATGAATTTATTATTTGTATCATTATTAATATTACACTCAGCTCTGAGAAGGATGCCTTCAAAAGATTCCACTGCCCTTTGTTGTGTGCAAGTGTGTGTGATTTTGATTAGCAAACCTGCACACCTCCTCTAAGTTTCCTTCTGAGCTTGTGCAGTTAAAATAATTATAATAAAATCTATTAACTGCTTGTTACTGCAGGGGGAAAAGGCACTGCATCCAAGCTTCCATCTGCAACCATTGATTCTGAAGTGGTGAGTGACAGTTCCCCACCGCCTAAGTAGGTTATAACAAGCTAGCTTCAGGCTGCAACAGCCAGTAGAGTGCAGAGGAGAAACGACTGGCCTCCAAACTAGTCTTAAGCCTCAAGAAAGAAAGAAAGGGAGGGAATATCTCTGCCAATAACTGCAGTGCCTATTCTCACATTCAGCAGCAGGAGCTTTGTAATTGCCAACTCGCTTTAATTCCCACTCACACCTTGAGGGGACAAAGCAGAGAACTCTCTCTAACGGATAGTAATAAAACTATTATTCATCTAATCACCCACAAACACATGTGTTTCTTTTGTAATGACTCTGTTGCCCTCATCCCCATAAACGCACACACACATGCATAAGCCAACTCATGCAAATGAAAACACAATAGTGAAGACAATGTAAACCAAAAGAACAGGCTGCTTTGCAGACATACAGAAATCCAGCTCACATTCATCCTTTATACATATAATCTCAATGAATTCCTATCAATCCCACACACCATGGTTAAGACCCTGTTTGTAGTAATAAGGAGAATCCACACAATTATTTATATTTTTCAAATGAGATCACTCCGTTTGCTTCCAGAGACTGACCTAAATATATCAGGTGAAAGTGCATTTCAGATTGGAAGCTGGCCTCATTTCTGTCTTGGATGTTGCATATGCCTATATAGATGAGCTATCAGCAGCATATGATCACCACTCAATTACAATATTTTTTTGTGTGTATGTGTATACATATTGGCACAAACCCAAATCATCTGATTTATCTCTGTCCATTTCTGTCAATACACACACACACACACACACACACACTTTTTATTGTATCAAGCTTCACAGGAATTACATTTGTCTGTGTGTATGAACCAGTACTCTAATATTTCATATTATAGCATAATGGGCCAGTACTCTCAACTGTGACTGACAATAAAATAATAAGACAGTGAAATATGAGGTGGTGATGGTAAAAACATCAGATATATCAATATGAATTAGTGCTGCCCTCTAGAATACAATTTATAATGATTTTCATTTATAACAAAATGAAAGTTTTAAATCTTCATTTTTAATATTTTAAAAATCTTTAATTTTTAATTTTAATTACAAATCTTTAAATTTCAGACCAGATGCAATGGCTCACATCAGTAATTCCAGCACTTTGGGAGGCTGAGGCAGGAGGATCACTTGAGGTCAGGAGTTGGAGGCTAGTCTGAACAAAAAAGTAAGACACCATCTCTATAAATACATAAATGTATAAATAAATACACACATCATATGATATTTTCTTTCATTTAAAAAAATCTTTAAATCATATTGACAAGAAAACTGACCAACTACATTAACATTTGATTCAAAATGATATCCTACTTCAGCCTTAAAAAAACTTGTTTTTTCATAAGTGTTATGATTTTTAAAGGAAATCTATATTCAAAAAAATAATTTCCCACCATTGAATTTCATCAAGAGAATGTGCCATCTACAGACACATAGATTTAATTGCATGCAGATATGAATATTCTCTGACTGGATATTTTAAGTAGGCACATCTCCATAAGAAGACTGTTCCGGAAAATGTGATCTATTATTTCGATAATTCAAACAAATTATAACAACTGTCGCAACAATAGTAATCAATATTTCAGGCAGAAGTATGTTTTCAGTGAAGGTTTGAATGATCCGGTTAATTTTTGTAAATAAATTATGAAATTTTCACAGGTGTACACATACACACTGGCTCAAAGTTCTTAGTTTCTAAAAAATTAAAAAATGTGGTATTTTTTCCATTGCTACTCTATTGCATTAGGTTGAGGATGATTTTACAATAGACTGGCAGACAAAATAAACTTATCAGAAGTGAGATTATTCCTTTATTCTCCTGAATTCCAGAAAGTGTCATCAATTTGAACATATTCTGACCCATGAATCTGGGACAGTAAGCTCCCCAGTGCACAAAGTTGCTTATGGACCTGTCAATGCTTTTTGTTCATTTTTGACAATACCGGAATGACAATTCAACTCTTCTCTAGAAGCATACGGAACTTTGCATCTTAAAGTTTAGGGTACATTAAAGTACTTGTTGCTTCCTAGGCAGCCTTGATGAAGTAGACTACCCACTGATACCATAAGCAGTGCAGTTGGATGCACGTAAAAAAATTCTTATCTCAAACAAGTCCATTGGACAGTGAGTATGTATAATATGTAAACCCCAGAAAACCTGTCATTGTAAACAGGGTAGTGGTGGTTTATGTTAGCATGTATATATTTTAAATGTACTTCTGCATGCCCTTAGTAAATTTGCTGTACCCCATTTCTAATCATGAGAGAGATACAATAATAATTACCATCAAGCTGACATCGCTAAGCTCTTACCATTTATTTGCCATTCATTGTGTTAAGTGATTTGGAAGTGCTATTTTACTAAATTCTCATAAAAAATCCATGAGAGAGGTATTATTGTTACTCCTATTTTAAAGTAAGGAAATGGAGGCAAAAAAAGTATAACTAACATCTTTAGAGCTCACTTTCAATAAATGGTAAATCCAGGATGTCGTACTTTGGTTTCCCACAGAAGGAGACCCTAGTCGAAGATTTGAGTAAAAGTAGTTGATTGTGCAAGAAGCCGCAGTAGAAAGAAGGGAACTGAGAAGCTCAGAGAGTGGCCAGTTTTAGGTGCATCAAGTAGGCTGTGACTGTGGATTATTGGAGCTTTATCTTAAGTAGAAAATCTTGGAAACAGCGGACTACATACCTCAAACATATCCCAATCTATGTGGTGGGAGCTGCAAAATATACATTAATTCTGCTCAGTCATTAATTGAGGAATACTTAGAGGGGTGGCATTTCTACATAACCCATAGCCAGAGTAACTTTCCTAAGCTTCAGAAAAAGCCCTCAGGCAAATGCTATAGATTCTAGAAGTAGGGAATCAGCCTACAGGCACTGAAGTGGCAAGACTCCAAGGATATGGATGGGGCATTGGTGCTAATTAAGATGGAGGTTTCATAGTGACTTCATGATTTTATATAGCACAGAGATAATTAGGTTAGACTGCTATAATTGTGCGTGTGTCTTAAAGCTGCATTTGAATCACAATTGTACTAATTTTACTTAGCATGTATGTTTATTTGGGAACTGAAAAGAACTGATAATGAGTTGGGAATTTTAAAAAGTCCTGAGCCTCCCCTTGAACCATTGCTGCCTTTTTATGTACTCAGATCTGTCTACAAAGCTCATACACTTAACTACTGTGCAAATATCTCTGACAAAAGCACATCTCTGTAGTGGAGAAAGTTGACTCCAACATCTCCTTTCAGAGGTTCTCGGGCTTCTGAGGGCACCCATGTTCTACTGTCTTTCCTGCATGCATTAAAGATTCTAACACACTTTATGCAGTGATTACAGTAGAAATGTTCCCTTGTGATTTGATCTGTTGGGGAAGAGGTCAATGACCTCAGAGAAAGAAACTTGTAAGCAAACTATCTCCCCCACTCATCTGACGAACTATTTGAAAATTTACCAGATGGGACTAAGCTCTTAGGGAAATATTTGTTATTTGCAGACTTCGTTTCTGCCTGGTTGGTAATGTTTTGATTATAACTTCTTTTATGGAAATTTGCATTTTATTCCTTTATTATACATTAGTTTTTAAAGTTAGCAAGTTCTTAGAACTTTCCTCATATCAAGAAATAAAATATGACAATATTATGACAACTACTCAAGATGGAAAAATGGAAGCTGCTCAGAGACAGTAAATCCTGCTTTGGTGCTGATGGATGGATCCTTGGGCAGGATTAAATAGCAGGCAGGCATTGCTTCTCTGACAATGATCTCAGAAGAAAAGCCAGGGAGGTGTCTTTAAAAATAAATTTTACCTAATTCTCAGGTGTTCTTAAGGGCAAATCCTTCTTTAAGACCTATCCTAGAACAGAGGTAACTTAGACTCACGGTGCATTAGAGAAGACGTGACAGTAGAGATTATGAAATTCAATTACAATTACAGAAGAACCTGAGACTCATAGAGTAAGTTAACTGTATATGAGAGTGGTATAGATAACGATTCCAGAGAACAGGGGTCCTATTACTTATGGTTCTTCTTGTCGTCGTCCATTAATATAATCACAAGTTTTTTTTCTCCAATTATTTTTCTTTCATATTTTCAACATAATGAGAGGGAAGTAATACAGAAAAAAAGATAATAATTAGGAGCACCAAGAAGATGAGAGGTAGGAAAAAGAAAGAAAAAAAGATTGGAAAGTAATGCATGATGGCTGTCCTGTTTAGTAATTGGTTTCTAATGCATTTGAAAGAGCATAAGATGAAAGGGACTCTGAGTAAGCCCTCTATGATCATGATATTAGAAATCAACTACTGATAGCTTTCAAGAGCTTGAGCCTTGCTTTGGCTTTCAGCTGCACTCAAGGTTGAAAGACGAGAGGCCACATATTGAGGAGATGGAGAACATCAGAAAGGCATTAATAATTGGCATCCTATAAAAGGTCCTATCAAGTTAGTATCAGAGAAATGAAGGGACAAACTAGTGTCTTCTAAATATCATATAATGTTCAGACATTGGAGCTAAATGATATTTTCTATTCAGTGTAAATCTTTCCTTATTTTGTTATTCATCGGCAATGAACTTCTCTAGGGACTTTGATCTTGGGGTGAAAAAATCCATTCAAAAATCACCCAAGATTTCAACTAGTAAGAAAATACTGTTACATATGTAAGAATTAGGAGCATCTTTTTGGCGCTCCTAATTATTATTTTTCATTCATTTTTATGCAATTCATTTCCTAAGCTGGGTATGTTCCAACATGTAATTCTACCTACATTAGGTCTGTATGGGCCACAGAGCAAAGTATTCAACTAATACCTATTTTTGAGGGGTTCTGATTTCATTAGAGATCAGGCACAAACATATCAAGCAGTGGCCCAACAGTGTGAAGTCCATACCGTGGGCGAAGAGAGAGGGGCCAAAGGTAGGAAAGTAAGAGAGATAACATGGAGCGGACCTCAATCTGACTTTGAAGATAAATTTGATTTGAAAGATGAAGAGAAATCAGTCAGGATTGTGAGCAGAGCATGACCAAAGGTGTATGAATCAGAAGCAGGAATAAGAGTGAGATAGGAGGGAGTCAAAGTAAGTTTAAACACTGTAGCTCAGGATTCCATGGGCCACTGAAAGCCACATGGAACACTTTTTTTTTTTTTTTTTTTTTTTTTTCTGAGACGGGCTCTTGCTCTGTCGCCCAGGCTGGAGTGCAGTAGCGCGATCTCGGATCACTGAAAGCTCCGCCTCCCGGGTTTATGTTTTTCTCCTGCCTCAATCTCGTGAGTAGCTGGGACTACAGGCGGCCGTCAACATACTCGGCTATTTTTTTTTTTTTTTTTTTTTTTTTTTTTTTAGTAGGCGCGGGGTTTCACCGTGTTAACCAGAATGGTCTCCATCTCCTGACTTCATAATCCGCCCTTCTCGGCCTCCCAAAGGGCTGGGATTACAGGCGTGAGCCAGAACACTTTTTAAAAGAGTCACAGAAAGAATGTAAAGACCTGAAAAGAAATTTATAAGTTAAGAATACAGTGATTCAATATGAAATCTTCTTTAGAATTGTACAATTAAACACGGAGTGTGAGAGTTGGATAATTATACCTTTTCAAATTGGCTCTGATGACAGGTGGAATCTTCTCAGAGGCTGTGAAAGTAGTTCTTGTTTTCACTTTCAGACGCTTCACCATAAGCCATTGAGAACTGTGGCATTTTGATTTAGATTTTTAGAAACCTTAGTAATAATTTCCAAATTCCACAGCCTCTGCTAACAATGGATAAACATTAGTAAGATATAGATATCAGAATAAAAATGCCTTTCAGCGCAGTATCTACCTGTGTTAGAGGAAAAATATACTTCTCATTGTTCTGTTGTATCTGTATTTCAGAATTGCTCAGCATTTCTGGGAGCCTGTTATCTAAGGCTGTATCTATGCAGGAAAGTTGAAGCAATTGCCCACTATTTGAAACAAAACAAAAGGAAGGACAGCAAAGCAAAAATCGAGTTTGAAACAAGCATTTTTGGGCTGTCTTATCACCTTGGATGGTTTACATAACTCCTCAATGGGAATGTAAGTTCTGTTTCTCCAGATAGGCACGAGCTAAAATTTGCCATTACTAGCCAGTGGGAGCACAGAGAGATTAAAATCTACTGAAATAAGTCTGAGAGAAAGACTGCCTCTAAACATAAATTATGGAAAGTTTAAATGCAGAATTTATTGCTATAGACTTTTCTAATTTTATTTTTCCTAAATAGGATGTTTATTAGCCAGGAACACTTAACCCCTAAATCAGAAGAAGTCCAAGAGTTCAGTAACACTGGGATCTTGTTAATGTTGTTTATTTACTTTTCATTTCTTGCCACAAATTGTTTTGTTCTAATAGCATTAATGAAAATGAAATTGGACAATGTGATTGAAAAATAGTCTCCCGCCTTGAAAATAAATGTGTCCGCTTTGCCTCGAAACTTATTTTCGCTAGCCATAGGAGATCATTATCAGAATGGAGCATTCAGTCCTGTCCATGCTACACAAGCTATTTTGGGCTTCATCTTTAAGGGAAATTATTTGTCAGAAATTCTCTGCTGACCAGGTCTCAGCAGACCACTGACAGAGGATCAAACCCAGTGTGCTTAAGAACCAAGAGTTAAGCTCTACCCAGAGCCCATACTTTACAATTGTTTTCAGAATTCAATTAAATAGAGACTATGGAAGCCTCTCACCAGTAACAGACCTTTATATAATGGGATTAAACCTGCTGATTTTATACCATCTGTGGGCTTTTTTTGCATTAAATGTTATGTTTCTAACATTTATTGTTATATTTGTGAGTTATTTCGATTTGTACATTTTTTTCTGCTCTATAACATTTATTGATTACATATACAATATTTATTCTCTTGCTTGGATCATTTTCATATTTTTCTGTTGTTCTGTTGCAGTTACCACATTACAGAATGAATAGTCTTGTGTGCCTCTCTTGTGTGTATAGGTTAGAGAATCATATTTGTAAGAGAAGAACTAATGAGTAATATTTATGCCCATATATGGATGTCCAGAAGACTGTCAAATGGTTTCCCACTGATACTCTATAACTACTGAATCCAGCAGTGGTGAAGGATTCTTGTTGCTCCACACTTATACATTCGTGATAGTTGCAGATAAAACTTTCATTAATATTTTGGTTAAAAACATGGTGTCTTCCTGTATGTGTATTGCCCACTTTTATTTTCTCTCTTCTCTAAAAATGTATCTGTGCATTTCTTTGGCTGGAATAATTTAAAATTATTTTATATTATAGACATACATTCCCTGTAAGTTATGTGAGCTGGAGCCATTTCCTGCCAGTTTTGGCTTTCCTCTGCTTTTTTATGGTTGTTCTTTCGATAAATACAATTTGCTAATTTTTAATACGGTTCATTATACCGCTTCTGTTATGTTTTGTGGATTTTGTATCTAGAGGAAGAACTTTATCATAATCTGAGTCATAAGGCTATATTTCTTTATCTTCTACCAAGAGTCTCTGATTTTTGATGTTTACATTTAAGTCTTTAATACACCTAAAAATAAGTATGGTGTAAGACAAAAAAAAATTTTTTTTAAAGATGGAGTTTCTCTCTCGTTGCCCAGGCTGGAGTGCAATGGTGCAATCTCGGCTCACTGCAACCTCCGCCTCCTGGGTTCAAGCGATTCTCCTGCCTCAGCCTCCTGAGTAGCTAGGATTACAGGTGCATGCCACCATGCCCAGTTAATTTTTGTATTTTTAGTAGAGACAAGGTTTCACCATCTTGGTCATGCTGGTCTCGAACTCCTGACCTCGTGATCCACCCACCTCAGCCTCCCAAAATGCTGGGATTACAAGCGTGAGCCACAGCACCCTGCCAGGTAAATATTTTTTAAATTCCAAAAACAACAACAAAATGTTACAATGTTATCTTACATCTCTGTCTGGGTTTGTTTCTAGTCCTTTTATTCCATTCCATTGGTGAGTTTGTGCATTTATCACTTTGACTATCGCAGCACAAATAAGTTGCTGTAATCACTAGGTCTTACTATACCTTTCCTTCAGAAATATCTTGGCTATTGGTGTGACTTTGTCCTTACACATATATTAGAAATAGCTTGCCAAGTATATTACAGCTTTTATTTTCTTTTTTTTTTTCTATTTTGGAATAGTTAACACAATTTGAGAAATATAGACATATTTCAATATTGCTTTTCTTATAACTGTGGTCTATTCGTATGTATTATGTCTCCTCTAATGAATTTTTATCAAATTTTAAAATTCCTCTATAAAGGTCATCCGCATCTTGTGGTAAATGTGTTCCTAGATATCTGACTCTTTTTAAATTTATGTTGTAAAGGATATTAAGATTTTAGTTTACATTGTTACAAGTATATTAACATGCAATGCATTCTGTAGTTGAACTTACATCTAACCACTTTGCTAAATTATTTTATTAATGATTTTATTTTATAGATCATTTGTTGTATTTTATGTATTCTTTTTTATTTATGACAGTTTTTTTTTTTTTTTTTTTTTTGAGTTGGAGTCTTGCTCTATCGCCCAGGCTGGAGTGCAGTGGTGCCATCTGGGCTCACTGCAAGCTCTGCCTCCTGGGTTCACGCCATTCTCCTGCCTCAGCCTCCCGAGTAGCTGGGACTACAGGCACCTGCCACTACGCCTGGCTAATTTTTTTGTATTTTTAGTAGAGGCAAGGTTTCACTGTGTTAGTCAGGATGGTCTTGATCTCCTGACCTCATGATCCGCCTGCCTCAGCCTCCCAAAGTGCTGGAATTACAGGCGTGAGCCACCGCGCCCAGCCTATGATAGATATTTTTCCTTTTAAGTTCTTATAGTAATTATTTTACTTGCTTATGTTCTTGTCTAGGAATTGTAACTGTAGCACAATGTTGAATAAATATAATATATGTTGATTTTTTATTTCAGACTTTATATCTGTGAATGTTTTATGTTTTAGACTCATATCTGTGAACGTTTTATAATTATGAATTAATTCATAATTTATTATAATAACATCAATTTATGAAGCCCTTAGATTCTGTATTTATTATTATTTTACCTCTTAAGGCTGGTGACTTGTTTACTTGTCTGATGATTTGGGATTGAAAGATATGTTTTACTGAAATTATTCTGTGTAACGCTGTACCTTACTCCAGAGAAGTTTTGCTCTCGGTTCTGTAGGGTGTGACATTGATCTGACACTATTTTTATTTTATTTAAGTACACCAGCTTAATTTTCTGTCTCAAATACAGTTCTTTAACACAGCAGAATCTATACAATTTTTTCTGTGGATCCCAGCACTGGTGCCATTTTACCCTAAGGTTATCATTTCTTTTGTCTACAGTTCCTTCTTGTTTCAAGTCACTATCATTTATTTATGTAGTTCTTTTTTTAAAAAAGTATTTATTTTTCCTTAGAGATTCCATTTGCTTTCTTGTGAGCTCAGCAATTCTCTCAGTGTTATGTTTGCAGGATTTTTTTCTAGCATGTTCCTCCAAAGTTCTTAGTTCTCTATATTGGTGCCATAATTTTATACAGGTTTATTTTTCTTTCTAAAAAGTAGAAGCTTCTGCACCTCACTCTTCCGTTAATAATCATCTTAATCACCTGATCCTTGAAAGATGTTGAGTGATTTGTGTGCTAAATTCGTAATGACTGGAAAATGTTGGCTTGTATATTTTGAATTGTACTGAGGGCAACAGCAGACATTCTGTGTCTTCAGCCAAAGACTGAAATTTTTATTTACATAAAAAATAAAGTAGAAAGTGTCTTTAAAACTCTGATTTTTTAGTACCTGTTAAAGAGGATTATTCAGTAGTTTCAACAACTTGGAAACATACATTTTCCATCATCTTAGGTGATTTCTGATCCAAAGTGTGTCTAAAGATCACATCTTGAGAACTACCTGAATCTATCTATCTCACACCTGTTCTTTCTCTCTTCCTGTCCCTGCGCTTTGAATGCCCTAAATTCCACTTCTGTTTTCCCTTTTATTCTTTCTTACTCACTACCATTCTACTTTTTGTGGTTACTTATACTTATCTCATACTTGAGCTCAAATGCCACTGCCTCCAGGAAGCTTTCTTTCAAGTCCTTAGTACAAGTAATATTAATTTCTATAGAAACTTATTGTGGCACCTCTTCATTGTTTATTTTATTTATGCTTATTAATTTTGTTCAACACAAGGTCAAGTACTCATCGAAATAGTGTGTTCCTCTAGAAGATAACGTAGGCAATACCATTCTGGACCTAGGAACAGCAAAGATTTCATGACAAAGGCACCTAAAGCAATTGTAACAAAATGAAAAATTGACAAATGGATCTAATTAAACTTAAGAGCTTCTCCACAGCAAAAGAAACTATCAACAAAGTAAACAGACAACCTACAAAATGGGAGAAAATTTTTACAAACTATGCATCTGACAAAGGTCCATATCCAGCATCTGTAAGGAACTTCAACAAATTTATGAGAGAAAAACAACTCCATTAAAAAGTGGGCAAAGTACTGAACAGATACTTCTCAAAAGAACACATACATACAACCAATATTTTCCAGTCGTTACTAATTTAGCCTACAAATCACTCAACATCTTTCAAGGATCAGGTGATTAAAAAACCTCAATATTACTCATCATTAGATAAATGCAAGTCAAAACTACAATCAGACACGGTCTCACACCAGTCAGAATGGCTACTATTACAAAGTAAAAAAATAACAGATGCTGGCGAAGTTGGAGAGAAGAGGGAACCCTTATACAATGTTGGAGGGAGTGTAAATTAGTTCAACCATAGTGGAAAGCAGTATGGCAATTCCTCAAAGAGCTAACAGCAAATTACCATTTTGCCCAGCAATCCCATTACTGGGTATATACCCAGAGAAACATAAAGCATTCTACCATAAAGACACAGACACATGAATCATAATTGCAGCACTGTTCACAATAGCAAAGACAAGGAATCAACTTAAATGCCCATCAATGATAGACTGGATTAAAAAAAAAAAAAGTGGTACATATATACCACAGGATATTATGCAGTCATTAAAAAAAAAAAATGGATGGAGTTAAGAGGCTATCATCTTTAGCAAACCAACACAGGAAAAGAAAATCAAATACTGTATATTCTCACTTGTAAGTGGAACCCAAAGTAACTATTGGCTTCCAAGCTTTATACCCGGGTGATGTAATAATATGTACAACAGGCCGGGCGCAGTGGCTCATGCCTGTAATCCTAGTACTTTGGGAGGCCAACATGGGTGGATCACAAGGTCAGGAGTTTGAGATCAGCCTGGCCAGCATGGTGAAACCCCATCTCTACTAAAATACAAAAAAAAAAAAAAAAAAAAAAAAAATTAGCCAGGCATGTTGATGCACGCCTTTAATCCCAGCTTCTTGGGAAGCTGGGGCAGGAGAATCACTTCAACCCAGGAAGCAGAGGTTGCAGTGAGCAGAGATCGCACCACTGCACTCCAACTTGGGTGATAGACGGAGACTCTGTCTCTGGAAACAAAAACAGGCCGGGCACGGTGGCTCAAGCCTGTAATCCCAGCACTTCGGGAGGCTGAGAAGGGCGGATCATGAGGTCAGGAGATCGAGACCATCCCAGCTAACACGGTGAAACCCCGTCTCTACTAAAAAATACAAAAAACTAGCTGGGCGAGGTGGTCCCAGCTACTCGGGAGGCTGAGGCAGGAGAATGGCATAAACCCGGGAGGCGGAGCTTGCAGTGAGCTGAGATCCGGCCCCTGCACTCTAGCCCAGGTGATAGAGTGAGACTCCATCTCAGAAAAAAAAAAAAGAAAACAAAAACAAAAAAAATGTACAACAAATCTTCATGACGCATTTGTCTATGTAACAAGCCTTCACATGATGTACCCCCAAACCTAAATTTAAAATGTATGTGTGTGTGTATACATATATATATATATTTACATATGTGTGTGAAATAAAAGAGTGAGTTTCCTTGTATTTAATTTCTTGCACCAAGGACTCAGTATATATATAATATGTAGCAGGCACCCAGTAAGTATATCCTAATTGAAAATACCTCTTCTGGTAGAAGAATAAAATACACAAAACACATTTATTTCTGTCAAAACCTAATCTATTTCTTAACAATTTGAAGCATTTTTAATATCACAGACAGAACTATAGGATGAGTTTCCTAATTCTATGTACCATATCTTTCTTTAGTCATATTATCTATACAAGGAGATAATCTGCTTTATTAAAAAGAACCAGAGCCAGATAGTAGGGAAAGTAGTAAAAACAGATATAATTTAGAAACTGTTAAATTGGAGGAAAAGAGATCACAGTATAGAATTGAGCCTAATTACGAATACAGCAAGAACTGGTTGGAATTCACAGCCAACCAGCAGAATGATAAGAGTCAGTAGATGGATAATTACAAAAGGGAGACGTCAGCATAGGATAATTATTTTTAAACTAACTAATTGGATTCTTGCTGAAGGCAGGTCAGGGTGATCAGATATCAATGTGGGGAAAGGAAATTGATCAGATATCAAAGGTAATCAGATATCAAAATAGAAGGATTATACCTTAACCGACTTAACAGGATTTTTGCTTAAACTGGACTCAGCAGGCTGAAAACAGGGGCCATGAGTGAGGCCTGGTCAAAAAAGGCTCAAAGGACCCTCTCTAAAGTTTGCTCGAGGAGAGAGTCTTTGTCATCTTTACTTCTGTTTAATTGTTTTTATCACAGCTGCTATCATATTGTAATGAACATTTATGAGAAAAGTTTACAGTTGAAATGACTACTTGGCCAGAAAATATCTGTAAAGGTTGCACCCATCTGCTCCAAATATACTTCTAGAAGAACTATAACCAGAGGCCAATTTTCTATGTCAAAGGTGAATATTAGCTCTTTAAATTAAAACACCGACAGTATATGCAGCATAGCTGAGGCACACTCTTTCATCTCTTGGCTGCTGCTGCATGTAGCAGCTTCTTTTGTGTAGAAGGATGAGTGTGTGACTTCAAAGGATAAGGATTCAGTAGGACTTCAAAGGTGATGTGACAGATGGTACATGAGGAAGCATGGCCCAATGCCTATTCTCACATTAAAAGGTGTTTTTTTTAAACATGAACTCTGTTGACATTTACACATGATAATGAGTATGGCATTTCATCTGCCCATGCTTCTCTGTTGTAGTCCCACGTTAGTTATCCACTGAACACGAAAGAATGCTGGGAGCCATCTTGAATAAATGGAAAGTTAGACAAAATGGCATTCAGCAACCTTTCAACAAATATCAGGCTTCATTCATCCTAGTGTCTGCTTGTCAATAAAGCAGACAATTCCAGGGTCATAAATGGCAATTATCTTTAACTGATCCAATTCAATATCTCTTTACTGAATGTTTGTTATGCATGTAACATTAACTGCCATGAGAGATTTAAAAGAAAGATATTACATAGTTCCTGCTTAAGAAAATCAATGTGAGATTTTAAAGACATATAGATGTGAAGCAATCTGAGGACTGTACAAAGTGCTGAAATCCATGATATATTCACTGAGACTTCACCAAGAAGGGGTACACGCAGAATATGTTTGTCAGAGCATTCAGAGAGGATGACTCTGCCAGAAATGTAGTTGCAAGCAGTTGCTGAGTTACTCTGTATCCTAAGAAGGTAGGATTCATCAGGGAAAAGGAACTGCAGAAGAACAGAGTAGAAGGGGAGAAAAGCAAATTATGACACCTTAGTTTGGTGCAAATCACAAAAAGACAACAATTTTAGAACCCTTGACCTTGTTTTTACTTTATATCTTCCTGAAATACAAGCTGAAGTTCCTCAAAAGGAATGAAAACAAAGGAAAAGACAACTTTAATTGTGATTTTAAACATTAGAAATTTAAATAGATCTTGCAAATGTGTATTATTAACTTTTTATTGGTGATGGTAGGTCTAATGAGACTCCTATGGAAAAGGGGAGCTGTGAATCCTCAGTTTACAGTCATTTCTTCCCCCTTCTGTACACAAAAACACAGCAATAGTAACTAAGAAATTCTTCACTTTTTTAAGCCATGAAATAAAAAGATCATTCATGTCACAGAGCTTACGCATAAGGACTATTTAACTTTTTTTCAGTTGATATAAAAATATCATTCTTAATTTGTTTGGCATTTCATTATTTTGACTCATCTAAATAAATGAATTCTGAAAGGTTACTGTGGAGATACCTATCAAGTATCTTATCTGGCAATGAACAGAAGAAAAAAATGGAGACTGTGTACATTGCACACTCTAATCTAAATGTGTCATTAGACTGAGAACAAGTTGTTAATGTCGCCCTTGACGTCGACCTTGTCAGAAAGAAATGTAGATGGTGCTCCACAATCTTCAGTCAGAGCTATCTTCCAGACTTTCTCATCATCCTTCTCCCAATGTGGAAATATATCACTGTTCTTAGCCAATGATAAGAATATTTCAAGCACACGCAAGTTTTCATACCAATATAACCACCATGGTTACAATGGCCTGGAGGTGACATTGTCTTTGAAGACATGTTTTGTTCAATGAGCAACATAAACTGTCTTCAGCTTTGAAAAACTCTTTAAACTATATTATTGTATTAACAAGGCAAATAAACTTCAAATTTTCACATAAACCTAGCCTGATTTGGTTTATGACAAAAAAGAAAATAAGATGGTAATCACATTTGAGCTGAACAAGAGCTAGCTAGAGCTGGAAAAGAAACAGTATATAAGAACTTTTCATGTTTGTTATTCAAGTATCTGGACAAAGAGCATACTTACACATGTTAGAGGAAGCTGAATCTGAGGTATGATCCAACTAAGTTTAAGACTAGGTCATCTGTAAATAGAACTGGGGAATATTTTTAATGTTATTTTTATATTACTACATTTCTAAAGATCAATGCATATCTGAGTATATTTATAATTTCAGCCACTGAAACTTCTGGAGGAATACTGATAAAAAATTATCTAGAACACTGAATGAGTATAGTCTTCAGAGCTGACTTTCATATTGCTTCTACACTTCAGAACTTTGTAAAATGGGAAAGTAAAATATATTGTGGTGCTGGTATTGTTATCTCCAGGGATGTGTGGTCATATTAAATCTCCTTAATTCTTTTGATATAGGAGTTAAAAAGAAATTATTTAGGCAGATAATGAGGGTACCGAAGTCCTCAGTAAGGTTTTCTTTTTATTAAAAAGCAGCCTCAAACTCATTTTCTTTTCTAACAAAGAGCAGCCTGTAAAATCGAGCTGCAGACATAGACAAGCAAGCTGGAAGCTTGCACAGGTGAATGCCAGCAGTTGTGCCAATAGGAAAATGCTACTAGAGATGTTCAAAATCGTGGTTCTAGCTTCCCTTTTCCTTTCCAACCACATGTGCAGTCAGGAACAGACAACATGACACTGGCCAAGTCGAAAACCAGCATAATAAGAAAATTAGGGTGGGGTTGCCAGCTTCCTTGTGCATCTCACACCTGGTCCAACCAATCCGTGGGCCCTATGTAAATTAGACACCGCCTCCTCAAGCCTGTCCATAAAATTTGGTGCACTCCACAGCTGGCGGAAGTCCAACTCAAACACCCCTCTTTCTCTTGGGGGAGGGAGCTAGTCTTCTTTCTCTTTCTTTTGTCTATTAAACCTCTACTCCTAAACCCACTCCTTGTGTGTGTCTGTGTCCTTGATTTTCTTGGCATGAGGCAACGAACCTTGGGCATTACCCCAGACGCTGCTTCACTTTCACTCATTTATTTAACAAATATTTTATTAAATACTAAACAGTATAATTACTAAACAAGTATACATAAAATTTGTCTTCATGGAGCTTATTTTCTAGTGATGGAGATATACATATATACTATTGCAGAGACTAAAAAACTGTTGGTCAGGTAGTTATCTATTCTTCCTGGGCCAACAGCTAGACTGTGTTTTCCATATTCCCTTGCAGTTAGGTGGCTAGCAAAACACAACAGAAAGCAAGGTATGAAACTTCCAGGCCTTATCCAGTACAGTCTTCCATTCATGATTATGACTTTTTAAATTATAAATGAACACATTAAAATTGTATAAATTTATGGGATACAAAGTGATGTCATAATTTATTAATACAATGTGGATTACTTAAAACAAGTTAGTTGACTTACCTATACCCTCAAATATTTAACCTTTTTCGTGGTCATAATACTTGAAGTTTATTCTCTCAATTTTTACATTTTGAAATATGCAATACTCAATTATTAACTATATTCACCATGGCATAGAAAATAACTCAAATTATCTATCTATGTATCTATCTATCTATCTATCTATCTATCTATCTATCTATCTATCTATGCATCCATTCCTCCTAGGTGAGATTTTTGTACCCTTTGATAATCATTTTCCCTATTAACCCATTTCCCCTATCCCCAGCCTCTGTAATCACCATGGTGACTTTTGACAAGCTTCCAATATTTAACATCTTAGTACAGATGAGAATAGTGAGTTTGAATAGCATGTGTTAATAATAGTAGGGTTTCAAAACAGAACAAGCCTTGGCCCTTGAATCATTGCCTGGAGAAAAACCATCTGTGGATAGGAACATCTACTTTATACTTCACGTTCTTGAGAAATGAAGTGCTACTCTACGTTTTTTAGTTAGCTTGATTCAAAGTTATTATTACCTAGCAAATATAGATGTTTATTTCTTCAAGCGAGGGGCTATAAAGTAAAAATAAGGATAATATAATGAGTGACTTTGGCTCAGCTGTTGAGCAGTCAAGTAGTGGGCTGTGAAAGGATACGTATCATAGGCTAGAAAGATGCAGACTCAGGCCATGCAGTGGCAGACAAAATGTGTCTTCCTTCCAAGTTTTTGCCAAGACAATTCCATTAAACAATTCATTAAATTAATTCAATAATTAAAGAAAGTAAGCAGTTCCTTCCTGTGCCTCTGCACAGTGTTTGATAGAGCTATTGAATCTGTAACTCTAGGACAAGTGGTTAAAAAGAGTGCTCAGAGAGCTAGTGTGGCGTGGCTATTGTTGCCTGCCTTTAGCAAGATGTTATAAGAAAGATGAGTTCAGGCAAAAATGTATTGATTTTTCAAACAGAATTGGAAAAAAATACCGAAAATACAGAGATTACAGTCCTTAAAGGGAAAAGCCACTACTTCTGAACCCTAAAGAGAAAGAAGAAAGACTGAAAGAAAACATAGACTACTAAAACTTTTCAGTTGAAACAAATTATTCACTATGCATCAAAGATCAAGTTAAAAGTCTTATTTTCATAATAAGTGTTTTATTTCAGATGATACAAGTTACCATTAAACTGAGAGACAGAATTATGGGGATGAGAAAACAAAGAAATTAATCAGACGTGAGAAATATATTACAGGCAAGTATTAGGCATATGTACTGTCAACATTGTGAAGAGTCTGAGGGTTTACCTTACTTGGAAGCTAACATGTTAGCCTCTCACAGTTCCATGAATGCTAGGAGAAAAAAAAAGAATCCTTGGTCAAAGACAACGAAACTTTTACTCACAGCATTTACTTTGGCTTATATATTAGTTAAAGTAATAATAGCAGTTATTGCTTTATAAACAAATCTTTAAAATATACTAGCTCAAAAGATCAAGCTGTTTCATAATCAGACTTTGTTAAAAATTATTTCCCCTCTTCTTCAGGGCTCTGAGGCCTCATGCCGAAAGATAAATCTTTGTCCATTACTTCTTATAACCATATCAGAAGGCGTTTGTAAAAATGTCTTCTTTGAGGATGCACAGCTTTCATACTTACCAAGTTTGATGATCTAAGGTTTGTTGTTGTTGTTATTTGTTTGTTTGTTTTGTTTAATTTTTTTTTCTAATTGCTTAAAAATGTTATTTTTTTTAAAATCTTCAGTCCAGGTTTGTGGCTCCATTGCTAATACAGTTCCCTAAAAAAAATTTGGTTGGATTCCAATTTATTTGCTTTTAGAGAGCTGTATGAGCCATTGCATGTTAGGAAACAATTCTCCATGAAACTCTCACAATTCTGTGCATCTTGCAACCATAAGAATGGGCTGCATTTGCTTCTAAACTACCTGTTTGAGAATGTTGCTATAGCAAAGTGCCTTGGAAGTTAGGCATATTGTCTCATTCCAGAGCAAAGAACACTTTTATTTAAAGCCTTAAGAAATAGGCTGTATCTGCTTCTGGGCAGAGGTCTAGCAAGCTTACTGACCATTATAAAATACCTGGATTCCCAAAATTCAGTGTTCCTCTGCTGTGCAACCCACTTCATGTGCAGATGTATTCACTTTGCCCTTTGGGCCTTGGAACACAGGGAACTGGTGTAGAAAATTTCAACTCCTCAGTTGTTGCTGAGAATAATATAGATAAGAATACTCAAGGTTCAGTAACAAGGGATTGTTGTTTAAAAAAATAATAAGGTAAAATAAAAACAAGAATACTCAAGGCAATTAAGTATATTGTCATAGAAACAATCAAAAATAAAACACGGAGAGAAAAATAAAAAACTGAAAAAGTGTATGTGTGGGTGTGTGTATGTGGTGTGTGCATGCATGTGTGTGTGTGTGTGTGTATGTGTGTGTGTCTGTGTGTATTTAACTAGCGTTCCCTAAGGGGAAATAAAATAAATATTTGAAAAAATAATGACCAGACTTTTTTTTTTCAGTTTGTTGGAAATTATAAAACCACATATTTAAGAAGCTCAATGGATCTCAAAGAAAAGTAATATAAAGTAAACTACAAAACACGTGATAAATCAAAATTATTTATAAGGAGCGAATCTGTAGTACTTAAATAAAAAGTTACTTGTTACACAGAGGAAAAATGAGAGTGACAGAGATTTCTCTTCTGAACAATTCGAGTGAGAAAATAAGGTAAGCATCTTTAAAGTAATGGAAGAAAACTATCAATCTAGAATTATATAATTAGTAAAGCATCTTTGAAAACAGGGGAAAATTTATAGCAATAAACAACTATATTAGAGCAAAATATTGTCTCAAATCAATGAGCTCAGCTTTACCCTTAAGAAACAAAGAACAAATTAAAAGTAAAAAGAAGAAAGAAAATAATACAAATCGGAACAGAGATATATAAATTAAAAAAAGTAAAGAAAAATCAACAAAACCAAAAGCTGATTATTTGAAGAGAATCAATAAATGTGATGTGCCTCTAGACAAATTAATCAGGAAAAATTTAAAAAGATGCAGATTTACTGATATCAAGGATAAAACCATGACCATCAGTAATGATTCTGCAGTTGCTAAAACAGTAAAAAGAACATGTTGATTAACATTAGGCCAATAAGCAACAATGCAAACTAAATGAACAAATTGCTTGAAAAACACGATAGCAAAGCTCCGTTAAAAAGAAAAGATGGGGGGAGGTAAGCTGATAGCTACATTTCTATTAAAGAAGTTGAATTTGTATTTTAAAATTATATCACAAAAAACAGTTCAGGCCCAGATTTGATTAGCACAATCCACAAAACATTTACGAGAGATATGGTATCAATGCTATGCAAACTCATTCAGAAGACCCATTTAGCACAACCAGGCAAAGACATTACCAGTGAAGTAAAAGATAAAGTGATATTCCTCATAAACACAAGTGAGAAAATTCTAATCAAGATTTTAGCAAATCAAAACCAAAAATATGTCAAAACAAGAGTACAGCATGACTGAGTGGGGTTTATTCCAGGAATTTAGTTTGTTAAACATATAAAAAATCAGTCAATATAATTCAGCAAATTAACGAAATAAAAACCTTAAAATATGATTGTTTCAATCGATGCAGACAAGCATTTGATATAATTTAGCATCTATAAATGATAACAATTCTCAACATTCCAGAAAGAGAAAAGTTTCCTCTACATGATAATGACTTTCTATAAAACATACAGCTAACAAAATACAATGTTTAAAGGCTAAAGCTTTCCTCCTGTGATCAGACACACAAAACTAAAATGTCCACCACATCTATTCAACATGTAGCATAAGTTTTATTCCATGCAATAAGGCAAGAAAACTAAATAAAAGGCAACCATATTGGAAAAAAAAAACAGCTAAAACTCTCTTTTTTTTTCCAGAAAACTGGTTATCTATGTAGAAAATGTGATATTACTACATAAAAGTTACTAGAACTAATAAATGAAATTAATAAGTTTATGGGAATTAACATTAATATAAAATTCAGTTGCACTGCTACATACTAGCCATGAAAAAGCAAATTGAAATGTAAAATACCATATAAAAGCATCAAAATATGAAATACTAGGGACAAATCTGATAAAAGATGTGCAACACCTCTTTGGAACAGTTTGATAGTTTCTGAAAAAGGTAAACATATACCTATCATTTGATTTACCATTTCCATCCGTAGGCATTTATTCACGAGAATAAAAAAAAATTCATAGTAAGATTTGTGTATGGATTTTTAAGTAGCTTTATTTTTAATAGGCAAAACTGAAGAAAAAAGAATAACAAATATCTATCAACAGATGAATGGGTAAATAAATTGTGGCATATTTGTACAATGGGATACCGACTATTCAGTAATAAAAAGAATTAACTGTTGATAAACACTATGACAGAATCCAATCTGAAAATAATTGTGAGTGAAAGAAACCAGACAAGGAATAATATGTATGTTGCTTAATGCCAACTCCATAAAATTCCAGAGAATGCAGACTAATCTAAACTGAAAAAATATAAATCAGTGACTCTCTTAGTGTGGAGAGTGGCAGAATGAAATAATTACAAAGTATTACAAGAAAATGTTTGAGGGTGATGAATGTGTTAATTGTTTTGGTTATGGCGATGGTTTGAAATAGGTATAATATGTTCAAAACTTCCCAAATTGTATTTGCTAACCATGTATAGTTTAGTGTATGTCAATTATACCTCAATAAAGCTATGAAAAAAAAAAAAGAAATACACATAGCAGCAGTTGTTATAGTGAGAGAACAAGCATATTTGAATTCTATAGTAGGATTTCTCCAAAGTGTTGATCACAGAGTTTAGGTTAGTGTTTATGAATTTTATATTGATGACAAATTGTATAGTTGTCTACTTTCTCATGTACAGGCCAAAAAATTGGAATATCACAAGGATAAAGACAATGATTTCATACATTCACAGCTAAGGTTTTTAAAGGGTGATGTATATAAATCAGTAGCTTGCAATAACAGGTACTAGATACTCTAACATCCAATCTAATGGAGTTGCTTTCCATTGAAGGTATTTCCAGTCTTGGAACAGAAGTAAAAAGACTCTGTGTTGAAATGTGTTCTTAAAACACTTCACTTCTATTCTCATGTCATTTGCCAAAACATATAACATTGTTGAATCTGATATCAAGCAGAAAGATAAGGGTAAATATAATGTCACAGGGTGGAACACCATAAATCAAATGGAACAACTTCACACCAACATGCAGAGAAGTATATATACATACACCCATAGTGCATAGCAGAGCATGTGTTTAAAACCAATCGCCTCTTTCAATAAAAGCTCTTTACTTACCCAACTTGAAGGGGAAAAAAACCCGCCACAGTTTTATCCAATCATAGCAACAGGTTCAAATCCATGATCTTATGATGATTTCTACATCAAACTCAGATGTGGATCTTTTGACTCCAGAGATTTATGTCTCCAAAGTGCAATTATCCAGTCTCTTCAGATAGCAAATGCATTGTTGAGAAGAGGACAGGATAACTGCAATAAACATTCTCATTTGGAAACGGAGTGGAAGATACATAGTCGTCACTGGTCTATAGTAGTGCTGGGTAGAATTACGAGGAAACTCTACCCTGGGCTTTGGGAGTATCCTTAAACCACTGATATTACTCTCTCATAAACAGCTGCCCAATCCACACTTCTTTGGAGATATGTCTTATTGCTGGCTGAGAATCTCTCTTACCTTGCAGCTTGCATTTAAACAGTCAAGGAGCCCAATGGTCATTTTCAACCTCAAATGTTTACTATATCTTTAAGTGACGGTTCTTTTAAAAAACTCATTCTGTTTCCCTATTGTTGGTTGAGAATCTCTCTTAGCTTGAGGCTTACATTTAAAAAGTCAGAGAGCCCCCATGGTCATTTTCAGCTTCAAATATCCAGGATGTCTCTCAGTGGTGACTCTTTTCAAAAACTTGTTCTGTTTCTTAACTTTTTGATTCTAGACAATTCTATTTACCAACAGTCACTCCTACCGTTATTTTTGAGATATCCCTTTCTCTTTGTGCACTTCATCATGTGTACTTTGGTTTGCCAAAGGCCTGCTTAACTTGTTCTTGTTTTGGTGATACCTTGAAGCAGCTTTCAGTATTACAATATCCTGAATTCTGGATGTTTTCCAGTCCTTTTTTCTCTCCTTTGTACAATTTGCACATAACCATGTTTTTTTAGATGGAATCTGATTCTGTTTCTCAGGCTGGAGGGCAGTGGCATGATTCTAGCACACTGCAGCCTCAAAGTCCTAGGCTCAAGCGATCCTTCTGCCTCAGCCTCCCAAGTAACTGAGACTACAAGGATATGCCATCGAACTCAGTTATTTATTTATTTATTCATTCATTTTTGTAAAGATCAGGGTCTTACTTTGTTGCCCGGGATAGTCTTGAACTCCTGGGTTCAAGCAGTCCTCCCACCTTGCCCTCTCTAATTACTGGAATTACAGGCAAGAGCCACCATGCCCAGCCCACAACCACTTTTGTTTATGTGTTTGTTTGTTTGTTAAATCACCTCTATATTTTAGTCGTTTGTCAAATATAGCCCATTGCAACCAAAGCATGCTTACAAAATTCCAGTGTCCAGAATTAACTTAGTTCAAATCCAAGTCCATTTGGGACATATCTTGTCTTTCAAGTTATTGCATGGGAGAATTCTGTCAAAACTTTTACTGTTTCCTAACAACGTTTTCAGAAATTGTTTCCATGCCGGTATTACTCTGTCTTGAAAGCAGTGCCACATTTATTAGGGTATGTCACAACACAGGACCATTCCTTTCCTGGTGTCAATTTATGCAGCAGTAAGCACAGGTTAAGTTATGCCTCTATAGTCAACAGCTCCTAAATGCTCGGGAGTCTACAATAACAAAAGTTTAGTTCTTGCTCTGTTTACATGCTCACTGTTGGTCAGAGGTGGCTGAGTTTCAAAAGGTCTTCACTCATTCGGCAGAGCTATCTGTGTGTATGACATTGCTAGGTTCACGACTGAGGGGAAAAACGAGTACAATGCAAAGCAGATGTTGTAGTATTTTTCTTATTTTTATTTTTCTTATTTATTTATTTAGGTATTTATATACTGAGACGGAGTCTCGCTCTGTCGCCCAGGCTGGAGTGCAGTGGCGCCATCTTGCTTCACTGCAAGCTCCGCCTCCCGGGTTCCCGCCATTCTCCTGCCTCAGCCTCCCAAGTAGCTGGGACTACAGGCGCCCGCCACCACGCCCGGCTAATTTTTTGTATTTTAGTAGAGACAGAGTTTCACCGTGTTAGCCAGGATGATCTCAATCTCCTGACCTTGTGATCCACCCACCTCGGCCTCTCAAAGTGCCAGGATTACAGGGGTGAGCCACCGTGCCTGACCTCTTATTTTTGTTTTTTAATCTTACTATGCTTCCACTAAGAAGTGCTAGAGGCCTCTTCAATTTCCATTTCATTGACTGAAAGCGATCACAAAATTTAGCTGGACATCAATGAAAATGTATTCATCCTCCTGTGAGAGTGGCAAATCTTTTAAACTACTACCCAATCTAAGGTATTATGGAAAGAGAGTGTCACGTGATTGCAATGATAGTATATAAATATAAGCTAGGTTAAAACAATGTAATGTAAACAGTGGAAAATGTCTTAAGTCAAAATATGTGAGAACTACATTGGTCCCTAAAATCAGCAGGTGTTATATTAGGGCTATTGAGCTAGAAAACATATGAAACTTTGATTAAAGGAAAAGATGATTTGCATTTTTGGATAAAATGTTATCTGATTAAATCAATATTATAATCTCACTTTTCTTGGATTTGGCATTCTAATATTCGACTTCTCACTATCATAGAAATTCTGGCACTTAGAAAATGTCAATATGAGTGCAATTAACACACATTGGCATGCTGTTGTTTTTCCCTAGTGGTTTTCAGGAAGTCTTGGAGATCAGTATAGATCACTGAATATCTATTTGAATAGATTGATATATATTAATTATAAGACAACTGAAATTAGTGTATTGATTGGGTAGAAGTGTTTTTTTTATCTTTTAGGTAGATTTGGCATCCTGACTGGTGTGATTCTGTTCACATATCTAGAATAAGGTCAGTTTGAAAATTCTCTATTTCTTTCTCACTCCGTTGCCAAATTCTTTTTCTAGTAAAAGTAAAACATAAAATTAATATATCATAAATAGCCCATTTACCAAATAAAAAACTGTAGACATTTTCTTAGGATAAGAGGTTTAAATCTAATTTAGCAAGTATAATACATGTTTGGTCTAAATTTGTACATCGTTAAAGGTACAGGAAAGCTGCACTAGTTTTAAAAAAATTAATCCCTATATGTCAGAATAAAGTCAAAAAATAACTTCTTTCCCTTAAAAAAGAGAACTGTGAGGATGAATAAAGTAACTGAGAGGAATCTGCTGTATTTCATGACCAAGAAGGCTTCAATTGTGCTATTTATTAGTTTACACTGTGGCAGCTCTGCCCCCATTTAAAAGGACATAGAACTCATTGTGTAGCACCCCAGAAACATGAGAACACCAGGAGAAAGAAGCAGCCATCATCAAGAAAACAAACACTGAAATGAATTGCTATTTGTCACCTTTCTCACTGTTCTGTTGACCCAGAGTCCCCATCTACTCTGAGTGGTTTCACGCACAATTCTTAATAGGGTACAAAAGAAAAAAGCAATGCCTGCATTTTTAGAGTGAGAGAGTCATCCTCCAAAGGTTGCCCCTTAAAAGTAAAGAATTGTAACTCTGTCATCTTTGTGGTCAAATTCCTTTTCCTCTCGGAAATAAAAGAATGTTCTTTGAGTATGATTTTCTTTCTTTCTCATCAGTCATGAGTGATGAAAGACAGATACCAACAAATGAAATTAGACTCTCTCTGACTATCCTTAGATCAAAAACTCTAGAGGTAAGTCACTTTGTCAGTCATTTTCCCCCATTAGGACAGAGAGCATAAGGTTTGCATAATTGCTAGTAAGCTCCCACCCCAATACAATTGGCAGTATGAAACACCAGCTGATCAGCTGTAGTGTGGACATGTTCTGTGGATCAGTGGAAAATGTTAGTAACACTGTCCACATGCTATGATCAATGCATTTATGTCCTCCCTTTCAAGAAGGTGAAGACATGGGAAACTGCTGTCACGTTATACTCTTCGAACACAATAAAGGATGTTAAAAGGTCTCTCATAAGCCAAAACCTTTAACATCTGTGTAATTCATCCGTCATATTCAGGTAACATTTTGAATTCAAATTATTAGCAGATCGTGAGAAGATGCATGAATGAATGAAATCATTATAGATAACTTCTTTGATTCTACCAGTTATGCTACAGTGCCCAACCTATAAGGTAAGGACCCTGTGGATTTAGAATGTGCAGGTCTCAAGTCTGTTTCTACACCTGTAGTATGTTGGTTAAATACCCATAGGTTCTAAAGAGCATGGGAGGTGTTATCTTGAACAAGCAATCTCATCATATAGTGCAAGTAGTGAGGTGGTGGTTTTTTTGTTTTTTAGTTTTTTTTTTCATTTTTTTTACTTTGTTTTGCTTTGTTTTTTAATAGACTGTGGGTTAACGGAGCCACAACTTCTTTTTTCCTGACCAATAGTCATTTCTGATATTTCAGTTGGTTTAGAGGCCAATTTTATGAGCACCAGTTGTATTTAAGCTTAGAAATATAGTTTGGTGAAAACTAAATATATTGGCTACAAAATTAATTACAATAACCCATACTGATATCAAACCTAAGATTCAGAACTCATTTATGATATAGTGTAACCAAAACAACTCATGAGTCACAGAAATACACAAAGAAGATCTGTCAATTGACACAATCATCATTAAGGTTAGTTTACCATTTTGCCTGAGGGGATTTTTTTTTTCTTTCTCTTTTCTTTTCATTTGTTCTTACGATTGAGGTAAATATCCCTACCCTCAAGTTAAATTGTATTTACTTAATGTATCAATTTGGTTGAGTTTCTTTTCTTTGATTAGTAACTCACCAATTGTTTTACTACATTAACTAAATCAAACTTAGTTGCATAATTAAGTTTTATTAATATCTGATCCATATAGAATGTGGCATTATTAAAGGTTTGAAAAGTCCAAGAATCCTGAGATAGTATAGTAAAACATTTCTATGAGGAGGCAACTAGAGAAATAATTGAGACTCTCATTTTTCACATGAAAATACAGACTCAACACTACTGAATTCTCAGTAACAGAATATATGTTTTAGTTTGTTTCCTTGTATTGATTCTGGTTTTAAAGTATGAGAAAGGGTTTGTGTTAACTAATTCATTCTCTCTGACTAAGGAATCTGTCTGGATTTAGGAATTATTCTGTGTGTAGGGAAATGGAAGAACAATAAATGTGATTACCCAGGAACCAAACAGGAACTTAGACTCATAGCAGAGAATTGCTGATTAAAAATAGTAAAAAGGAAAGAAAATGTGTTAAGTAGCAAACCTATATCACTCTGAGTATATTTCAGAGCAGTAATTCTAATGTAAACTCCTATGGAAGAAATACCTGCTAAAGGAGGCAATTCAACTGAGCCTTCTGCTAATTCTCAGAACATTTAATAAATATACATGATTTTCTTAATTTTCAGATTTTCTTCCATATTTCCCCTTTATAGCATTAGAGCTGCCTAGAACTAGTCCACTAACAACAGTTATTTGAATTAAAAAAAAGTTACAAATGAATATTGCAAGAAAAATGTAGAAAGCACTTGAACAACCTCTTCAACATCCTGTATTCCCTTTCTTGGGAGAAATAGAAGTACCTGCTTGAGATTATATAGTATATTCATATATAGGTATATGGATATTTTCCACAAGTAAATATACTTTTACATATAATTATTGATTTTCAAAAATTATAATCAATACAAAGCAATATGATTTCAGGGTATACATATCTAAGTTTTTGAAAGCTTATTACATTTCATACTATTTCATAATATTCATGTTAGAAATCATATTAGATGTATTCCAGCTTTTCAGGTGTTTAGATACCTAATATTTGTTTTCTAATCCCTATTTTTTCAAATAAGTGGTCCAGGGTAAAACAAACTGGGCATGTTTTTGTGAAAATGGTATTTTAATTAAAAGTACCACATATACAGATAGGCATAGTCACACAAGTTCTTCCAAAATAATAAAATTTTCAGGATCAAACTAGTAGAATTAATATAGTCAAATTATGATACATTTTGAACAATTATACCTACGTTTTTTCTCATTAGAATAACATACTCTGAGCAGTTGATTGGCCACCAAGAAACTGGTTTCAAAGGGAAAAAGACAGAGAGTGAGAAAGAAAGAGAACTTATTTATATGCATGTTAATTTCTGTTGTCAATAACATTTATCGCAATGATTCACACTCATAGTCTATACTATTTTACTTTTGAGAAGAATTAGTAGCTTATATTAGTACAACTTTCATATATTATAGTTACAAAAATGTGAAAACATGTTATAATTACTCAAATACTACTTAAAGTAAGTAGACACTGGTCAGCATTTAAAATTTTTCTTGTTTTTCCTTATAACTTCAAATATCTTATTGTTATGACATTCATTGTTTAAATATATACACATATATATATTGACACACAAATGTGCGTGTATTCAAGAATATTAATTACCCTTTTCTTCAAATGTCCAAAGATGAAAATCAGACCCTTTCACTTTGCTTGGACAAATTGGCAGAAACTGATCTACATGTAAGAAGCATATATATTAAAATAAAAAAAAGAGTAGCTGACTTGTCCAAAATATGTACTGGTAGAACAACAATTTAACTCAAAACTAGCTAGGAGCCCAAGGTCAATAAAGAAAGACCATTTTATGTTTTAATTTCTTGTTAAAAGTTTGATTTGGCAATTTTCAATACACAATACAAATAACAGAAAATGCTGACATGTCACTCTTCACTTATACTGTTTAATACACACCAAATTAGTTTGTGATAACCATATTTTGTGATTACATTAGTAATACGTTTTTGAAACTTATTTCCATAGCACAAAAACAGGGAAACAATTAAAAGGATATGTAGTATGTAAGACACACATTTGCATATATATCACATACATGCTTATTCCCACATAACCCTGAAGAACAAGGTTTTATACATTGATACACATCATCTATGCATTTTTATCTTAACATGGAAAAAGACTGGGCCAAAGCTTTCAGAAATCAAATGTGAACTCATTTTGAAATAGCAGCAGTGTTTGAATTTTAAATTAACCTATTTACAATGAAACTATGCCTGCTGATTGCCATCATCTTCAGGAAAATTAACAGTAACGATCATTGGTGTCATAATGCAATTTCCCCGCAAAAATCACATAGGCTTCATTACTGTTTACATAAATTGTCATAAATACCAATTATGGTGGAACATAAAATGTAATGCTCTTTTTTTAATCATAATCAGACAATTGTTCTTCTAATTCATATGCTAGGGGAATAAGGTTATGATTCAACCTTTGTTCTGAAGGAAGTGTTTTGATGGTAGTTAGTTTTCCTCTAAGTGCTGGTTGGCTTCTTGTCAAATCATTCAACTCTCCGTTTGGATTATGTAGTCCTTGTTTCTGTTCAGTGTGCCCTCTAATATACTAGGAAGAACATGGAGGCGTGCTAATGGCAGATGAGGGAGATATACACTGAAAGTGTCCTCTAGACGTCAGCCGAGAGGTGGCTTCCGGTGGGATTTATAACAACATTTGGTGTAATTACGTCGAAGCCCCCATAAAGGAATAATGCAATAACAGACCTGTTAGAGAAGCACATTTGCAGTACCAATTCCAGCTTCCACCATAGGTCAGCAGAACAAATAGCTGGTAAAGGCAATGCTCTGTTAAATGGCTAATTTTCAAAACAAATAAGAGTTAAGTTGCTGGCAGGGGAATGGAGGAAAAGGCCAGAAAGAAGAGATTCAGTATTTTTATCATTTTGGTCTCTAGGAAGGAGTAAATCAGCTAGAAAGGTTACTCAGACAGAGAGTCAGAGCAAGGGACAATATCCACTGAGGACAAAAGCCCTTCCTTTGCTTTCTGAAACATGCCATACAAAGCCAAGAATCACACCATTTGGGTCCTGTTTTATCGCATCATAGCACTCTTTGTACTTGCTCTTCTTTTGGCCTTTGTTCTTGACTTATTTACTCCTAAAACTTTAAAACAAAGTCTGAATAAATTTCCCACTCTTCTGATTCAGAACAGTCTTTAAACATTAAAATCAGAGGAAAATCACTCCCCTGATTCTTTGAACCATGGTATCCATGCGTATTGGTGGCCACATTGCAATTATATGTGTCTGGGAGCTATGGTGGGTTTGATCTGCATCCCCTCTCCACACTTCCAGATTGGGCATTCTGTGCTATCTTAATGAACCCTGGCAATTTGTCCTCGTTTTACCCAATTCTATCCTATTTGATTAAAGCAAAGCTGTAGTGATAAGTCCAGTTACATTTTATGAAACAAAATTGGGACTCTTGATCTAAGAAGAAAATAATAAAACTGGCAGGGATTTCATCTGTGGGAGAAATCAAAGTAGAATAAACAGAAATGTAGTAAAATTAGCCTCTGTTGTTTCATTGTGTAAGCTAGGGGAATGCTAAAGGTAAACAAATGGCATCAGCAGGGAGGAGAAAATGAGACTTTTACTTTTTCCATCTTTCATAATCTCATGCATTATCGGTAACAGGGTGAGACGTTTTAATAGGGTGTGATCATCATTAAAAGGCAGATATTTATCTTATCACAGTGCATTAAACTCCCAGAAGGGAGTGGGAAAAAAGGGAGAGTGAATGACTCTCATGAACTATTTAATGAAACACTAAGGTTGTAGCTTTTCTTGTTTGTCTTTAAAAAGCGAAACAATCTGATATTGGACAAAACTGGTTCCAAACACACCCAGACTGTACCCGGCGCCTGTGCATTTTGAGAAGTCTCTTCTGTGTTCTGACTTTGTTTAATAATTTCTAATTATGTTCTACAACACAAAATTAAATATTTCTATCTCCACTGTGTGTACTTATTCATGAGCTGGGCATTAATCGTAAAACAATGTATCTTGTTATTTATTTATACCAGATGTGAGTATTTATATTGCTCTGTTCAGGGTTTCCAGCTAGGTCTTTATTTGTATACTGAGCTGCCTGTTTTTGCATGAAAATGGTTTCTGAGCTCTGGAGTTCATCTCCACTCTTGTGTTTAAAACAACAACAACAACAACTTTTTTTAAGGGAGAGAATTTATGAATAACTAAGAGATTTCTGCTGTGGCTCCCCGGGTCTCTCATCAGCAGGGCAGCCAGAATATGTTTTGGGGACCAAGAAAATTCAATTTGGGATTTGTTTCACAGTTTACAATGCTGGTTTCTTGCAAACAAAAGCTGCCTGGGCCATGGAGAGCTTTGCTTCTGAAATATATTTGCATAGTGTTAATTTTCTACTTATTTATTAACTTTTTAAAATGTATGAGTTTGTTTGGGTGGTGGGGGTTGGAAGTGATGCCAGTGTATCTTTCTGTGTCTGCCTCCATGAAATCTAACTTAGTCAATGGCTGTAAGAACCCACTGATAGATATTTTCTTAAAGGATATTTTATGTTTGCCATTTTATTGGCATAATTGGGCATATAGCAAACTTAACCTAGGGGTAAAAGTTTTCTTTCTATGCTGTTTTCCTCCTAATTCCCCTCCTAGGGCAACTAGTTTTATCAATTACCATGTGTTCTTTAATAGACATTTTAGATCCATAAACACCCACACAGACACAGACACATATATATCCCCTTTTAAGGCAAATTTCAGTATACTGTCCTGCACTTTATTTTTAATCTGATATTTTATCTTGGAATTGTTCCATATCAAGATATAGAGCATGTTCTCATTATTTTTTACAGCTGTATAGCATATCACTGTATGGATATACGTAAAGTATTTAATAAAAGACCGTATTTTATTCCTCATCTTAAATCAGCTGAACACAGCACAGTTATTGCCTCAGAAGACTTTTCAGTAAGTATTTGCTGATCCACACAGAAGGAGCGACTGGCTAGTGCACAACGATCTAACGGCGTGGTTCTTTGTCAGTGTGAGTTGGTGAACAGATAAACATGACTTGTTCTTAAGTACTGTGCTTAAGAGTAAAGGATGACTGATTTAACTATTTTCAACATGGAGTAATATATTAGTCTCTAAAGAGTATTTACTCCCATAGCATAGGTAACTGCAAAACTGGGTAAAGCACCTACATTTTTTGCCATAACTCAGAGGCTCCACAACAGGGAACCCACCAAATGACTATAGCCTGCAGGCATGTTTTGTTTTGATCAATTAAAATGTCTTTGAAGTAGCTGACACCATTAGCTAATTTAGAAATTTAACATTAAAAAAACATATCTATAGCTATAGCTTTTGTTGAAAAGTCTGACAATCTAGCAGGAGTTGGCCTGCCTTTCTTCATAGCAACAGCTTCTGGGACTGAGTAGCAGCACCATCTTTAGACAAGAACATGAGTGCCAGGGTTCTCCCAGATCTGCCTTGGCCAGTTTAGCTCATTGCTTGCCTTGACCCAGTAGATATTTAAGTTTGCCGTAGCTGGGCTGACGTATAAAAATCCATACATAACCTTATGAGATGGAGCAGGGAGTCCCTTTTTGTGGATCTGCATGCCCCCCACTTTCCCAGGCATAGAAATAAAATAAAATCTTGAGTTTCTTCAAGGGAAGCTAGCCATGAAAAGTACATAAATAACTTGTTATGCGAGAAAGTAATACCTGAAACAATAGCCAAGGAGTAGGGTCCAGAGATGTTTGGTTTTCCTATTGAAACTAAACATAATATCTTGACATATGTCTCTGAGTTATCTTTCAGAAACTGGATTTCCCCACCGAGGACCCCCACCAAATATATCCAGATCTGCTGGCACACAGACCTCAGATAAGGAGGAACTGAAGACTGAACTCTGACCATTGTTCTTTGTTCTAAATTTCTTCCGGTGGGGCTTGGAGGGAATCACACCCCAGCGCCAGTCAACATTTTTTTTTTCTTCTACTGAATCCACATTTTTAAGCAAAGCTTCTCTTCCTTAACCAATTGCAAATCAAAAAACCTTTGAATCCACCGATAACCTGTAAGTCCCTGCTTCAAGATATCCAGTCCTTAGGCCAAAACCAATGTGTAACAGCTGTGTGTTGATTTACAATTTTCTCTCCTGAATTTGACCTCAGCCTTTAAAAACCTTTGCCTGCAGGCCATCAGAGAGGTCAGGATTTAAACAACAGCTGCCAGCTCCTGCTTGGTTGGCACCCTGTAACTTAATGCCTTCCTTTCTGTCACTGCAAAAGCCTCAGTGTGGATATCTGGTATCACTGTGCTGGACAAGTAGACCCCAGTTCGGTTCTATAACAGAGTTAACCATCAAGATCTAATCCCGTATAGGAATAGTGCTCCAATAACTGTAATGATTATTAGGCAAAGTAATTTAGGAATACTGGAGGATTTGTAGTACCAAACCAACATGATATATGAAAGAAAATATTGTACTTCTAGTTTCTGGTCCAGTATGTAAAGAGCTTGGAAGCTTTCACTCTTTCCTAAAAACAAGTAAAACGCTGAACAAAGTTAAAACCAACAACCTTCTTAGATCTATCAGAGAATTGAGGTCACAGACCAAACTGCTGCTCCCAAAATGGAGAGACAGACAGATACAGTGAATCACAACTTATGAAAGCAGTAACCCCAAATCAGAACCCTTCACAGGAACCAGTACCAGGGTAGAAAAATCTAAATTGTAATTGACAAATTGCTGCAGGCTCAGTGTAGACAAGTGTGAGAGTTTGAAAGTCCCAGATACAGAAATGGGAGGAAAGGGGGCAATCTTAGTGAGGAAGGCCCACTTTTGTGAGTTTTATCTCTAGAAGCTCTGCTAGTTCTCAAAGAGAAGACTGGAGAAAAAGCCCTTTGTTCTTTCTGCAGAAGGGCAAATGTAATCATTTTGAAATAAGTCACAGCATTTCATTCTTAATAAGACCTGTTCGCAAGAGAAATTATTTACCAGAGCTTAACCTATTGGGGTTTTATCATAGCCTAACTCACCTGGGAGAAGGGAAATATATCAATCCAACCCCCTATAGATATTCAACCCCACCTAGGGGTGAGAAAAGAACCCAAACCAACACACACAAACAAAAAACCTGAGAAGCATTCACAAAGTTCACAGCCCAGGGGTACAGGCTCACTAAAAGACTAACACCTAGTCAGAGGACTCTAGGCTGCTTCGCCATACCTCATACCTTAGTAACTTCATCACTAAAGACCTATTTCCTGCAGTTCCTTTTACCAGTACATGATGTCCAGCTTCCAACAAATAATTATGAAACATATTCAAAGACAAAAAACACAGTTTGAAGAGACAGAACAAGTGCTGGAACCAGATTCAGGTATGAAAGAAATGTTGATGTTACCATTCTATGAATTTAAAATAAGTGTAACTAATAATGCTAAGGGCATTTATGAAGAAAGATATTGCTCAGTAACCTGGAAATTATTAATTATAAAACTGAATAGGCAACCCACATCCCATTATCTTATGCACTGTGCATTTTTATTGATTTTGGATATCAAAATATCTCACTCACCATGGAGGGAAAGGAAGGTGTGAGAATAGGGAAGGTGAAGAGCTATTTAAGGCTGAACAAAGACATACATTATCCCAGAATGTGAGGGTCCTGAGGCAGGGCAGGCCTCATGAGGGCTCCTGACAAAATTATTCTATTACGTGCAAGGCAGATCTAGATGTGACATCTGCTATCTGAGGTCCATGATGGGAGGAAACTCAGGCTTTCAGCCACAGGAATTGTAACGTACACCTTATCCCATTCCTCTAGTAGCTCACTTCCCTTTCCTTCACTTAAGCCTCATAGGTCTATATGAAGATTTACCACCTGGACTCTGTGCTCTTTGAACTATCACAGAATACAGGGATTCTACATGCCAAGGGTAGGCTCTATATATTTATTTCCACATAGCTTAAATGCTGAGATTTGAGTTTTCCAGATGACAATCCCCCAAATTCAATACCTTGTGATCCTTGTCCCCTGCCAGTCAGCTCTCCAAAGAAAGGGCACCATACATTGCACATCTGCCATGTCCGTGTTCTTATAGCTTCACTCTTCCAGGGAAGAGGGTGAGAAAAGAGCCCATCCTGGTACTCACTGCTAATTTTACTCCAGAAATGGAACACAGGTGAGTAAAAACTCGCCACATTTTAAAAGACAGATCAAAATATCTCAGGTGCTTTCAGTTCTGGCATCTTTTACTAGTAAAGAGCTCAATATTAATTAGGCTGTGAGGACTAGGACTATCAAAAGGAACACCATCCAACCCTACACAATAAATCAGCTTAGTTCTGGAAGGGAGACAGTTCATAGAGGGGCTTTTTTTTTTTTTTGAGACGGAGTCTCGCTCCATTGCCCAGGCTGGAGTGCAATGGCACGATCTCTGCTCACTGCAACCTCTGCCTCCCGGGTTCAAGTGTTTCTTCCGCCTCAGCCTCCTGAGTAGCTGGGATTATAGGCACCTGTCATCATGCCTGGCTAATTTTTGTATTTTTGTAGAGACGGGGTTTCATCAGGTTGGCTGGACTGGTCTTGAACTCCTGACCTTGGGTGATCTGCCCAACTCAGCCTCCCGAAGTGCTGGGATTACAGGTGTGAGTCACCGCACCAACCAAACCACCATGCCTGGCCAAGGGGCTTTTACCTCCAAGTCTCTGGTTTGATTCCAGATATAACTAGACGGACCAAATGTCACTCTAATTAGACGGCAATAAAGTTCCATAGCAAAATTAATTCCACAGTTTGAACTCACTTCAAGGAGACATTTGTCTTCATTTATGGGACATGTGTATTTGGGGCTTGGCAGGCATTTCTGCTTTAAAGAAGCTCATGCTATAATGAGTGAAGATGGAAACCTTTGCCCAGTGCTGAATGCCTGGAGTGTGCTCTGAAAAAGGAGACTCGGCCTCCAGGTGCCAGTAGGCCAGACCTGGCCACTCTTTCAGACTTCTTTCCTGTAATTGTTTGAAGAGAAGATAGCAAAGAAAAACAGCCCTGACAGATTGTAGAGGTGATAAAGTTCCTGAAAATTAGGCCAGCTAATTTGGTAAAAGTCTATTATTGCCGAAAATCTCCCAAAGTTTCACACTTTCCCGCTTTCTAGCTCTTATCTTCTGTTTTTAATTGAAATACACAATTCTGTAGAGGTTATATCCAATTGAGTCAATAGCAGATCAAAAGCTTAGGCATGACGCTTATTTTGGTCATGCATAACACATTTTTTTTTTTTTTCATTCCTGAAGTCTCCCTCAGGGTTCATCCCCTCCTTAGGGTGATGGCTTTCATGGGATGTGGTATCTTGGTCTTCTAGAGAATTTTAGGGTAACTAAATCATTCACGTCCAACAGCTGCAGGAAGATGGACTCTGGAGCTTCCTTCCCCCTCTCCCCTCTTCTTCTTCTATTCTTCCACTTTCAGGATTAGAATTTAGGTGAATGTATTTCCTATCCTTTTTCAGACATGCAGCATGTTGGGACGACCAAGTAGAAGCCAGACATGGAGAGAGAAGAAAGAATGAAAGGTATCTGAGATGGTGACATGTCCCAGCAGGCTGTGATTCAGCTAACTTGCAGTGAATGAAAGACAACAAGAAGCAGAGAGCCAAGTTGTTACCATATGACCCTCCGATAGGGCATTTTTCTCTGTCTCTGAAATAGAAATAATATCTGGTGTGTTGGTATCAGAGAATTCTAGTAAGAAAGAAATGCATTATAATTTGTGTATGTGCTGGGGAACAGACCAACAGACCAACCACGCCCTACAGTTGAAACAATGTAAGTATAGAAAACTGAAATGTACAAATATATTCAGGAGGTGAAGGGAAGAATATAAAAACTGAGGTTGTTTTCACCTGGATAGAGATATAGATAGAGAGATAGCTATAGATGATATAGATTAGATTTAGTTGTAGATAGATTGATATAGACATATTCCACCTCACCAAAGTGTTGGAGATGCCAGGTGGCATGGCCAAACCTGACAAGTGCACAGGCTCTAAAGCCAGACTTCAGAATTCAAACCCTTCCTCTGCCGTGAGGCATTGAACAAGTTGTTGTTTCTTAGATCATTATCTGTGAAACTATGATTATACTGGTCGGATTCAATAAATAATTTCAGGTAAAGCGTTTGGAACAGTGCCTGGGCCTACTAAGCACTCAATTGATATTAGATATTCTCTTTTCCTCAAGTAAGTCTCATGTATTCCTGCCCCAATATTTTTTTTTATTATACTCCCTTCCGTTTGAAAACCTCCTCTGCCCTGTGTATTTGAAACAGATGCTTTATTCATTTCCATTAGGTTTAGCAGGTTTCCCCCGACCTGTCAAACTTATAGTGGTGTCTCTCCTCTATGAACACTTAAGGATATTCATTGATGATTCCCTAGAGGGACCGTAATTATATAATACTTTGGGGAATGATTTTATTGTTGTTTATTATTTTCTAGGAAGTAGCATCAACAACAGAACTAACTTAAACCTAAGAATCAACTGACAAGACATTAAGCTGATCATTCATCACCCTCAGGAACCTTGTTTAAGCTTTCGGAGCTTCATTGCATTAACTTGTAAGTAAAGATAATAATGATAACATGTCCTACTTTACAATTTTGAGGCTTTATGGAAGGAAAATCTGTGAAAGTTCCTGATAACCAGGAAAATTGATTTACTACTCTTATATGTGTTCTGGTCTATCCAAATTAAATATAATGTCTTTAAGCAAAGAAGTGTTCTAGAGCGTATGACAGAATATTTTGTACCTTGGAGATTCTCAATTAATATCTACTGATTATTTGTTAAGTTGAATTAATATGCTAGAGAGGAGAGATGCAAATTGAATATGGCTTCATGGCATGCATGAGAACAATTAGAAGAGACAGAGTAGTCAAGGCATATGAAAGGTGTCCCAAAATCTCAAGGAAAAGCCTTGATTGAGCCTTGATTAAAAGTAAAAATATGTCCGGGCTCAGTGGCTCATGCCTATAATCCCAGCACTTTGGGAGGTCGTGGTGGGTGGATCACCTGAGGTCATGTGCTCAAGACCAGCCTGACCAACATGGTGAAATCCCGTCTCTACTAAAAATATAAAATTAGCCAGGTGTGGTGGCACACGCCTGTAATCTTAGCTATTTGGGTGGCTGAGGCAGGAGAATCGCTTGAACCCAGTAGGCAGTGGTTGCAGTGAGTCGAGATTGTCCCATTGCACTCCATCATGGGCACAGTACAAGACTATCTCAAAAAAGAAAAAAAAAAGAAAAGTAAAAATGTGTGCATATCTATGGTGTATCTGCGTGTGAAGAAAGAGAGGGAAAGAGAAAAACAGAGACAAAGCCTTAAAAAGTAGGAGAGAAACAATTTTCAAAAGTATAAAAAAAAATCTCTTAATATTAGCCATGAGAAATGGATATTAAGAGTAGGTGTTCTTGCCAGCCATGCCATGCACAATTCGAAGAGGAGAGGGTATGTACATACATGGCCTGCCACAGGCTTTTCATTGCTGATGGCACCAAATACTTTTGTGAAATTTACATTTCAACATGGATGGAGGCTTTCTTTTTTTTTTTCATTTTTTTCCTCCTCTGTGTCTTCCTTTTCACTTAATTAACTAAACACTAAACTGAACCTTCCCAGAATTATGGAGGAAGTAGTTTAGTTGGAGCTTCAATTCTGGTTCTGAACCATTTTTTCTTACTTCAAAATTGTTATTTTCTATTCACCAGGAATAAATTTGATCCATCTGAAGCTCACACTTTAAAATAGTTGGGGCTCAGGCATAACATGACACCAAATGCATATAATGATTCATACGTAAGGATGGTAGGTAAAGAATGTACTTTGGCCTGACTACATGGTATGTTTTCCCATATGACTAAATCATATAATTTTCCAAGAAGTACATAAACAAATTGGAAAAATCATTTTGGCAGGGTATTAGTATAAGCAGGTATTCCACGGATTTGTTTCCTAAGGATAAGGATCATAAATTTAATCATCACAGATCTAGAAGTTTAGAAGTTAGATGTTTGGAAGGCTAGAGAAAGCCTTATACCTGGAACAGGAAATTCTTTAGAGCATTTGTTCTCAATGCTAACAGCTACAAATGCCTCCAGTACAACACTAGTATTGCTAGGGTAGTATCCTGAAATGAAATTAATGAATAACATAACTTATAAACATACGGATTTTTTTTTTTTTTGAGACGGGGTCTTGCTCTGTGGGTCAGGCTGGAGTGGCATGATCTCGGCTCACTGCAACCTCCGCCTCCCAGATTCAAGCAATTCCCTTGCCTCAGCCACCCGAGTAGCTGGGATTATAGGCACGTGCCACCATGTCTGGCTAATTTTTTGTATTTTGAGTAGAGACGGGATTTCACCACATTGGTCAGCATTCTCTTGAACTCCTGACCTTGTGATCTGCCTGCCTCAGCCTCCCAAAGTGCTAGGATTACAGGCATGAGCCACCAAGCCCAGCCAAACATACAGATTTTTAAAAGAAATGTAACAACTTTAATATTTAGAAAAAATAAAAAATTATATATCATAAGACAACGTGTATTTCAATATCTAAATGCAAAGGCAGTGCTATACCAGGAAACATGATGAAGTAGTTGGATGCGCTCACCTAAACGTGAAATATTTGTGAACGAATGAAGTACAAATCAGAATAATATAGCAGGTAAGATTGATAGTTAAAATACCAGGAGTGGTACTGTCACCAGTGACATTATTTACTGAAATAACAAAACATTTTGATAAAGCTCTGAAAAAAAAAAAAAGGTCTTCCTTTGATATCCATGACAGTTGCATTTACAGGAAAGCCAGCATATATTACAACGAACTCTATGTACAAAACAGATGTAGAGTCTAGGCCTACATACGTGAAAGACTGGTAAGCCATTGAGAAGTTGGGTGGGGCTTGGGATAATTTTTTCGTGTGAGATTTTCATTCATGGCAATAGATTGGTTTCTTTGTTTCCACCCCATTACATTTCAGTAGCATCCTCCAAACACAAATGCAACCCCTAACTCCAATAAGCCAAATTTCTAAAATGCTCTCAGAGCTGCCCTATACTGCTGCTATTGAAAATTATTGCTCTGGGGGAAAGGACCAATCTAATAGGAATATAATTTACCATAACTTATATGTGGGTAGGGCCCTTGCTGTGACCTCTGTGGTCAGTAAGAAACAGCAGGGCTTCAGGGCCTTGGAGAAACTAGAAGCAGGATAGGCAGATTCAACATGGCATGAAGGACATTTGCAAGACCCCTAGCCCTATCTCTCACCGTGCTCAGTTCTCACACTCTTCCACAAAAGAGTTTATAAAAGCCTACATTCTCCCAAGGGGGATCTCAAACTAACCCTTGGTAAATTCGAGCTGATCAACTGATCTAAATAAGTCAGGCCAAAAAGGAAGCAATTAGGTCTGATATTTTTTCTTAAGAACAGAATTATATTTTTGGTTATTGCCCCAGCTCTGTGCTTCATGTTGCCTGCACTTAACACTAATCATAAAATTTCCTACTAAGATCAATCCAAGGTAAACAGAAAAATCAAGTGTTTCCTCAGGACTCCTTTTCAATCTTTTTTCCAATTTAAATGGTCATCCAGCCTATTCTTTTAGAATAGGATATGTTTTTTTCCAATTTTCCCAGCACATCGTAGTTTTAATACCTTCAAGAACAGAAAACTTACCACTTAATTTAAACTAGTACAGCATATATATGAAAAAATAATTTACCCCTCTACTTGTTCCATTTATTGGAATTAACTTTAGTCTCCTGCCTCAGGGTTTTAGGCAGTAAAATTTTGCCACAAAATTTTGATTCTATCCAAAAGGTCATAATATTGTATATTGTTTCTTTTACTCTAGTCATATCCTTCAAGTTTCCATTTTTGCACTATTTATGTAGGAATGAAGATCAAGGAATCATATTCTCCTCTTTATTTACTAATATTGTATGTCAGCAGAACAAGCAAAAAATATCTGTACAGTCAAAAAAACAACAACAGCCTCTTCTCATTTTCTTTGTTTTTAATTCTCTGGCAAACATAGACATTAGGTAGCTTAGGTGTTGGTTTAATAATGGTGAGGATATTCATGGAGCCAACTTTATGTATTTGGTGCCTATCTCAGTTGTAATCATATCTTTTTGTCCCCCAAAAATCTTTTTCAATGACATGGAGAACCCAGTACAGTAGGGAACCTTCATAAAGGTCATTTTGTTATTTGCTTTTAGCAGAAGTTTCCAGAAAATCCATTGCAAGGATGCCTTTTGCATGCCCCATATTTTTCTGAGCCTCCACAGAGCAGTAGGTGTTTGTTTATCTCTCCTGATTTATAGCATGTTTAGCATAATTCAGTTTCTAGCAAAATAAATTTGTATTTTGTTAATCATACATTTTACTACATTGAGTACTATATGCATACAATACATCTAGTACATTATTTATCATCTATTTATCTATCTATATCTATATCTGTAATTTGTTCAACCTATAGTCTCTGCTTATCCTAAATATGAATTCCTAGACCTTTTGCAATGATTTCCTAGCTTTCTTGGGTTTCCCTTTCCTTGGTTTCTCTTAAGATACCCATGTTTCAAGAAGGCCATTATGTTGTGACTTTTACAAAAACAAAGAAGGTTGAGGAGTAGCCACCAGACAAATACTTTGTAGTGTCTTTCCTCCTACACACAGAAGCTTGGTTTTTAATCCATCATTCTCTAGTCTCAAGAAAGATTACAACCACCACAACCACAAATGTTTACTGCTATTTTGGCACTGTGATAAATTATTTAAATAGACCTTTTAAATCCTCATAACAACCCTATTAAGTTTCATTATTATTACCAATAAATAAATTGAGGTATAGAAAATATAAATAACTTCCCCAAGATCACACAGCTAGTCACTGTAGGAGCCAAGACTTAAATTTGAATTAATGTCGGATTCTTTCTTGTACTTAACCTCTTTCTTCTGCTTATGAGATTCCCTAGGAAAAACAAAGATTCTAATTAATGTTAAAAATTCCACTGTGGCATCTCTGCAGAGTTTGTCACTGCTCTTTCTTGATCCAGCCAAAAATAAGATGCTGGAAAAAATAGAATTTGGGTGACCTTCTTAGTCAGCAGAAGAAAATAGATGTGTAAAAGCTGTCAGGAACAATACAGTTTTATTAACTAATCGCTGCTGCTTCCACAGTTGCCTACCATTCTGCCAGGTCCTGAGAGAGAACTTCCACCAGACTCTGACCAAAAGGGAACGAAAGTCTGTCTACTAAAGCTATGTTGAAAGCCTCATGATGTTGCTGGTATAATAGGACCAGCCTTATGGAACTCTGCCACATGACAGATGAAATCTCTAAGTTAGAAGTCTGTGCTTATAAGCAATTCTACCTGGGAGAGAACTGAAATCCTGGACAGGACCTAATTTTACACCCATAATTTTGCAACCAAGAAAGTTATTTTCTAATAGTAACAATTGTGATGATAAAAAGGATAGCTTGTTGATTCCATGGTGTGACTCTTAAAGTTTCTGTGTTCGTTGCTCCCATGTCAATCGTAATCCTTTGCTAATGTCTAAACTTTCACACTTTAAAATAAGACTAGACATACTGTTTCTATCCCCCATGACAAAGAATAAATGATTAGCATCAGGTCAGGTGTTCAGGCGAGCAGACTACGTGGTATGGAAGGAAGACAGAGAATTACTCTGTGGAGAGGTGAGACTGCATAGCTGAATTATTCCCATCAACTGCTTTTCACAAATTATCCTACCACATCCATTGCTCTCTGTAACCTCATGTTTACTCATTATATGATCTGAATTCATGAACAAGCCTTTAGTTATATACTTTTTGATTTCTAGATTTATATATTTTTTTCTGATGAATTAGATTTAAAGTGAGGCAAGGACAATGGCAAGGACAATGCCCTTTATCTTTCTATATTCTCTACACATTAAAGAGCACAACTTTTTTTATTTATTTATTTTTTTTTTTTTTTGAGATGGAGTTTCACTCTTGTTGCCAAGACTGGAGTGCAATGATATGATCTCAGCTCACCACAAACTACACTTCCGTGGTTCAAGCAACTCACCTGCCCCAGTCTCTTGAGTAGCTGGGATTACAGGCATGCGCCACCACACCCAGCTAATTTTGTATTTTTAGTAGAGATGGAGTTTCTCCATGTCGGCCAGGTTGGTCTTGAACTCCTGACCTCAGGTGATCCACCCCCTTCGGCCTCCCAAAGTTCTGGGATTACAAACGTGAGCCAACTCACAGGTGGACACAACTTTTTTAAAGAAAGTAAATAAATGCTTGCTGAATAATTTTCTGATGGAATCAATGCACTAAAACAAAAATATGTGAAAACCAGAAGTGGATTTAGACACTAACCACAAACCTCACCCAAAACACACACGCTCACACATGCACATTTCAAAATTCAGAAAATATAAACGACTTGCCCAAGGTTACACCAGTAGTCAGTAGCCATCAGGACAAGAACTCAGGTGTTCTAACTCCCCAATCCACTGTCCTCTATTACATCATAAGCTGTCTCACAGAGCCTAACAAATGAAGCCTTATAAATGTTACATATTTTCTACTGTCTTCATTTCTCTTTTACATTTGGCACACAATTTTTGTTGATTGGACCATCTAAACTTATACTTTTCATTGTTCAAGAGACTTGTCTCTAGAACTATCAACAAAAATGACAGGGATATCTATCCATATGCTCATTCATCCATCCCATACCCCAGTGCAGTTATTTACATAGCACAGTGACACTAAGCAAACACAGGAGGAGAAACAGAAAAAGAGGAGAGGACAAAAAAGACATTGAGGATTTTTATGAGCCATTTTCCTAACAGTATGCAGTATTCAATAAGCATTATGTATACAGTAGCTGTATCTATCACGGTTTCTATGATGATTCAGTGATAGTGTATTAGCCATTATCAGTAGAGCCATTACAAAAGACACTAACTACTCCAACTTCTGCTGAGAGCCACACATTGGTACATTACTATCTAGTTGCATATGATGTGGAAATCTGCAACAGCTTACTAGGCATTATTATACTTACAGAAAACAGTAGAAGCTTCTTGATAAGCAGACAAATACTTTCCCAGAACTAGTGCCTCTAATGCAAGCTCTTTAACTGATGTCTTGTCCCAAATTTTTAATAACAACAAACCTTCGTGTGGTTCTGCTTTTGGCAGATTAACACCATTCCACATGGTGTTAAACACACTAGCATGTAAGATATAAGCGCACACAAACATACACAGACATATAAACACATTCAAAATTTAGAAAGAGAATTTGACTACTAGCTAGTATTGAACTCAAACACAGCCCTCTGAAGGTCAGATCTTTTCTCTCTCATATCCTCTCAGAACACCAAATAAGTGACCGAGCACATAGTCAGCGCTCAGAAAATTGACTGAAGTATTGATTGATTTTTTTAAACTGTTACCAACTCTGCAGATTCTACTTTATATATAGCCAGGGAGAAATTCCATGGTCATCGAATGATGATAATTTCTTTAAGGAGGTGAGTTAGATCCTTAAAGAAAGGAAGGCAATTTGGCATTTACAGGATTTTAGATTGCTATTCTTTTTTTTCCCCCAACATTCTAATGTTTCCCAACATTTTTTTCCTACCATTCTAAGTGGTAGAATTGAAGGGAATGGCGCTTCCATTTCTTTAGTGATAATCGTATTTCTGTTCCATAACTGAGAGGAAGTAAGCCAGCTTTCCCTGATACTCCTTCTCCTAATATCTGCTACAATGCATTCCTCCCCAGAAATATATGCATGCTGAAGTCCAAGCTGGACTTTGACCAGAGTGAACTAGAGCAAAGACTTTCTGAATCTTCCAACCCTGGACTCATGGGTGAGGAGTAAAAAACTGTTACCTGCTTCTCCCTTCAATGTAGCTAACAAATCTTTTTTCACTTTCTCAAAAACAGATTCTTTTTCCCGATTTTCTCCTTGCTGAAAGGAGGGAGGAGAGAGAGAAAACAAATGCCATATGTAGCTAATCTGAAGCGGAAATTTCTACGGTTTAGAGCATGTGGGTTATTTTAAACAGCTATACAACAGAAATAGAGAGAGGAGGAAGCAATTTATACAATTTTTCAGTGAGTCATAAATTAGATTTCCTTTAATATCCTTCAACATGTAACTAAATAATAAAATACTCTTTTAATTTATTCTGTTAGCTAAACTGCTTCTTGAGTACTATATTGCAAAAAGACTTTATCACGTGATTCCTAAGTTCACAGTATTTATACACAAAGACTTAGAGGTGGATCTTCATAAGCCATCCACTCTTACCTCTCACACAGGACTGGAATCTCAACTTTGTGATTACTTGAAGATATTTATTGGGCCTCCAGTTGAATGCTACCAATGCTAATATTTTATATTTAACTGACAAATTGTTTTGCTACAACTCCATTTATTAGTTGTAATGGTGTTCTCAGAACATACACAGAACAATCCCACTCCTTCTTTACTGTCTCTCACTAACCAACATCCCTTGGTATGTTCTCCTTCACTCTGAATATCACTGCTTCTTTCAGTAGCTCTTTTGACATATTTCTAAGACTTTAAAAAATGACTTTTTATTTCATTTGAACATATTTTTTGTTGTCAATATCACACCTAAACTGTGACCCATTGCTAAGTACGAAACTACAAGTATAGTCTGGTAAGTATGAGTGCAAGGACTCAACAGAATTAATATTTTAGATTTTTTTCTTGGCATTGTATTGCATTTCTTCCCTCAGAGACTGTTAGCTCGTTCAAATAACCTTTTGTGTCCTAAAATAAAGCATGTATACATACTCTAATCTGCATCCTTTCAGAAATAGTATGCACAGTCAATATGATAATGAACACTGGAGCCAGATCTAAATGCATTTAGATTCTGGCTTGACCATTTACAGCTCAGAGACTTTGAGAGAGTTAATTAATCTGTTGGCATCAATTTTTTTTATTTGTATTTTTTTAACCAACTGAATGCTCCCTTATATATTCTTCTTAATTAAATGCTATCTTTCCAGTTTGGGCACTTTATTGCCAATAATCATAGTGTTCTCAAATTTTAGTTAATCCATTCAAAGTTTAATAATTGAAATGGTTTGAGTATTTATTTTCTAACAGCTTTTTATCATTTGCCTGTTAGATAAATATATAATCTACATCCCAGATGCTCAAAATGTGGCTTATGGATCAGCAATGTCAGTATCAGCAGGAAACTTGTAAGAAATGCACACTCTTGGGTCCTCGGCCCAGAACTTCTGAGTAGATACTCAGAAATGAGTATCTACAAATGAGTAGATACTCAGAAGTATGTATAAGTGCATACTCTATTTAACAAATATGAATATGTACGCTATTTAACAAAGTCTCATATGCATATTAAAGTTTGAGACACCCTTTTTCATCCACAGAGTTGAGAAAAATATTAACCAATATAGCACATCAGAGAATTGCTTCAAAGTTAGTAATGACCAGTTAATAAAGTCTTTGTATATGACAGCTCAAGAAGTAGGAGAACTTCTAATGCTACTGTAATTTAAGCCATGTTGTATCACTTCCCCAGAGTAGAATGTAAGTTTTTTTTTAAACCATGTCCCACTTTATGCCTTCCCAGTTATATTCCAGCTCTTAATATGTGTGAATGTGAACCAAGGCCAAGCAGGCTGAATGCAGTTTGTGTTCAAAAGGTAGATGCCTGGATTTCAATCTTGTCTTGACCACTTACTTACTCTCAGTGTGACTTGAGCCATTTACTTATCCTTCTGTCTCAGTTTCTTCACTTGTAAAATGAGAATGATGATGTTATCTGTCTCCTAGCTGTGCTAAAAGATTAAACAAGATAATCCATGCAAATAACTTAGCACAATGCTTCATATGTAGCAATGTTCCCTTCCTTGTCTGAATTCTTACTATGTCTATTAGAATTTGCTTTGGTTCATAATAAACTCTGTCATATGTTGTTTCCATATTTGTATTTTAAGAACCTTGATGAAAAGTTGCTGTCTTATACTGGTGTTTTTAAAGCCACAAATGGATTATCTGTCTAAAGTCTGTTAGTTGAGACAGTATGGCATTTGGAATGCATTTTTTTCAGTAGGGTCTTAACCTAATCCTCAAATGTATGTCCAAGTAATGATCAAGCTTATACTAGTTATACCATGGTTAGTACTACGTCTAGCAGTACTACTATAGTAGTCATACTATAGTAACTAACAACCTTTAAGATAATATGTCTATTGGAAAACACATTTACTGTTATCTTTTGGACTCCTTCTGCTTCAATAGATTTAGTATTTTTCTCTAGGGAGTTGGGAAGTCAGAAGCTAGCTGGAGGTAAGGATAGGGCTCAGTGCCCCAGAAGTCAGGTCCAACCTGCTAGTACTGTTCCATGTGTGTATTGGTTACACCTGACATTTCCCAATCTCTCTGAGGAATAGGGTGGTAAATACCTGTGTAGATAGAGAGATGCCCCAGCCTTAGAGCTAAAAGTATTAGATTTGTGTCTCAGCTTTCATGTCTACTAAATTTTGAGCCTTATTTAATTTAAATCATCTGGGCTTTGACTTCCTTATTTATAAAATAGAAAGAAATACCAGTATTTTAACCAGCTGACTCCAAAAACAAATATTTTATTAGAGATATCTTTATAAACCCTTAATATTTAGAAAAAGCATTAAGAAGAAATTAAAGTGATGTGGATGATAAAAGTATTCCCCCGACCCTTGACTTTGGTGCCTTCTCTCCTCTTATAAAGATATTAAGCAAAATCTATGCTTTGGGTGTGCTTTATGATTCTTCATGGAAATCCCTGAGAGAGGTATTAAAAGTAACTAGTGAAATTGATTTCTGTCAGCACCACAATTACTATTTATTTCCACCATTGACTCAACATAGAGACTGCCACATGATACCGGAGAATGTTAAAAGCTGCCCTTAAGTAGCTCCCCCACTGGCTTCCTATGGGGTTAAGTCTCTGTAATGGCATTATTCCTTCAGGGTTTCTAGTGGAGCTAGGGTTCTTTTTTTTTTTCTTTTTTCCTTTCTGATCTGGGTCAAGCCTAATGTGTTATCCTAGGAGGGTTCATATATTAGCTAGTTAACATATTAGCAGGGGTTATTGTCTCTGATTAAATCATTACTACCCACTGTCTTGTAGGAAAGAAAAGGACCCTGGGGGATCAGGGCACATGATGGACACATGTTGATGAAAGGGAAGCAAAATCAGAAGAATGGCAGTTTGGATCCAGTTAAAATTTTGGCCCAATGGTTTTTAGGCACTAAATCACTGAAATTAGGTCTGTAGAAGAGGATTCAAGAAAAAATACATTCCTAATGTATTACCTTTTCGAGAGCCAGGCTTTGTTTGCATCTTGGATATCATATGTAGTTCAACGTAGACTCCATATAAAAGTATTAATATTAAGGCTTTTTAGATTCCGTTGATAAAACTAGTGGTTAAACAGCTTCATCAAAGAGGTTTCTCCCATTATTGTCAACATACAAAACACACTTTGGAAAATTTGCTTCAGTTTTCACTTAATTTCATATATGTACATTAGCTTACAAATAAAAATATTTTAGAATAATTTGTAATTTAAAATAAAACATCAATTCTTTATGTTTTCTAATATTTTTGGGCCCTGGAAAATTTTCATCTCATAGACCTAAAGCTGTAAGATGATAATATTTAAATGCAAGTCACAAGCTTCAATTAGGTACAATCAGAAATCATGCGGTGACTTCATTAAGTATCATTAAGAATGATCAAAATATTGCTCTTAGGAAAAATACATCAAAAGCATTGCATTTACACATTGATTAAACAGGATCTGCAATTTCTAAAATCTGGTATGAGAAAAAAGAATGGAGTAAATTAAGTGCTCATATCCCACTTAGCAACAAGGGAGTGCTTAGCAACTGGCAAAGGAAGAAATAAAGGGAGATGGTAGGAAACAAAATATGATCAGCCTCTGAAAAGGGTGAGAAATCAAGAAATGACAATGTAACTAATTGGGGATGGAGGAGAGGTTGCAGTCCCAGAAGCAGAGGGCCACAAAGTCACCCCGCTTTTTGAAAGTTTTAAAAATTATTTTTATTTCCTTTGTAACCATAGGAAATTAGGCTCATAATTAGGAATCAAGGGCACAGGGAAGACTCTCTCCAAAACCATGACTGTGATCCGAGTCATGTTTGGTGAGAGGCATGCAGTCCTTTATAAGCTCTTTTCTCTTTTCCTCATGCACTCAGTGTGCAATCTAGCTCTCAGTTCTATAAGGTCTTACGTCCGAAGGAGGCTTAGGAGGATTTGATATTATATCCATTTGACAACTTTTAAAGAGTATTATTGTTCTAATCATGTCCCGTGTCCCCCTTGTTTTCTGTTTGATTTGCCTTCCCTGGATATCCCATTTATCCCAGGCCTTTGGCTCCTGGCTTATAATGATCGTTTCCAACTCTTCTTATCCAGTCAGAGATATCTTTTTCCTGTGCTTAAATCTGTGCCCATGAATTTCCCAGAGGCCATTCAAACCTACCCTCAGACCTCAGCCTCCCCATTCTCTTACTACTTTCTTCATCATCACCTTACGAAGGCCCTTGTTCATGCAGGCAACATATCCAGGAACCTCCCCATTTCGGTCTCCTCACTCCAATATTTAGTTGGTTCGCTGATTCTCTCTCTGAAATACATCCCAAACTCACTCTTCTTTACAATCAATCTGAGGTAAAAAATTCATGATCTCTTATCAGGAGAAACATCTAAATTCTTAGCATCACATGAAGGGACTTAATAATCTGGCCAAATTAATGTTTCTTTTTAACCTTGATTCTGCTACTTCTTCCTTGCACACAGACATGCTCTGGGCATATTAAACAGATACTTTTTTCTAGGACATGTGTTTTCTGATACCTGTTGTCCAAAACTCATGGTGTGATCTCCTTGTAGAATAATCTTTCCTTTTTATTATTATTTTTTTGAGCCAGAAAAACTCTCACAGAGTCTTAATGTTGACCTCTTTATTTCATTCTTGGTATCGGGCTTATGGTAACTTCTCCTATCAATTTTGTTTATCAAAGAAATCCCAAAGGAACAGACATTTACAATGTAATTTCATATATTACAGAACACATCACTGAAAGCAGTAGACATTCAATTAATATCTGTTTAATTGAATTAAATATATGGACAAGAACCCAATTTTCCCAGAATCAGAGCTTACAGATCAAGAGTTGAAAACTTTTCTGTAAAGAGCTAGATAGTAAATATTTCAGGCTGTACAGGCCATATGGTCTCTGTTGCAACAATTAAACTCTTTTATATAGTATGCAAGCAGTCGCAGACCAAAAAAATAAGCTTGGTTGTGTTCCAATTAAACTTTTTTTATGGACACTGAAATTTGAATTTCATATAAATTATAAGTATCATAAAATAGTATTCGTCTTTTGATTATTTTATAACCATTTTAAAATGCTGAAACAATTAGCTCAAGAACCATGCAATAAAACTCAGGCAGCTGGACTTTGCCCATATTGACTCTAGTTGTTGATCTATGCTACAGTATAGTTATAGTTTTAGTTCCTTATTTGGTCATTTCTTTATATGGACCACTATTGATTTCTTCCCTTCTACCAATTGCCTAGCATACTTGTTATTTGACATAATTCATATTAATAGCGTTGTCTTATTCTAGCAGTCATTTTAGACATACCCTTACCAGAAAGCCTTCCAGGTCACTGATTTATACCTATATCATTTGCTATTAGTTTGTTAAACTTTTGACCTCTAAAACTTGTTAAGATTGTGTATCTTATAGGCAAAGATCCTGGCCCATGTTTTTCTAAAAAAATTAAAATTTTAAGTTTAAAATTTTTGTGTGATCCACTGTTTGACAAATACTTACTTCTTGAGTATATTCCCCATCATCACAATTAATTTTTCAGTAACTATCAACTTGCTTCCTGAGAATCTAAACTTTTTTGTGTGTGAATTGTGATCTTCTCATCTGTCAAAGCAATTTGTTCTCTTATCTAAAGCTTTTTAATTTTTTTAATGGAGCATCACTTCTAATCTCGGTAATCTTCGTTTGATCTTCCTAACCTTTCTTTCTGCTTTCCCTCTATATAAAATCATGAACTCCTATGACCTTCTATGGTAACTCCCTTTCTGACATCCCCAGTATTCCACCCTTACTAAGATACATATTAACAACTATAATTATATTCAAAATAAGAATGATGACAAGAGAAAGGAAGAGCAGGAAAGAAAATAAAAGAATGTGAAAGGAGAAGGAGAAAAACAAGAAGAGGGAATTGAGATCTCAAAGAAAAAAAATGAACAAATAAATAGGAGGGTTATTTTATACAGTGTATATTTAAAAAGTCGATTCTCTAAAAACCCTTTCACAAACATTATCTCTTATACACTGGGAAACTGGAGATGTTATTTTTTGGATGACCTGGATAATCTAATCAGTCAAAAAAGAGAAAGAAGACTCAAATTGGATTTTTTAACCCTTTTGTCTGAATCAGACCCTGTTTAAAAGTCTGATAGGAGATATTTCAGGCTGACAGCTTTTCTTTCTCAAGTTCTATCTGTGTTCAGGCTCTGGACATCTTGGGTCTTTTTATCTGAACAGAAAGCAAATCCTAGTGCAGCATCAGAATGTTCTCGCCCCTTGCAATGGCATTTAGATTCCTCTGCTGCTATTTCCAAAGATGCCCAAATCTATAAATATTAAGCGACATTTTGGACCCTAACCTTGAGGCGGGGGGCAGCTACCATTTAATATTGCCAGGGAAAGAGAAAAGGTGCAGGGGTAGGCAAAGGAAAGAAACAAAACAACATAAATGTCAAATCTGATTGATTAAAAACTAGGTAGGCAAATCAGCAAGGGCTGGTCCAGCGTCACTGGAGAGTGAGGTCAGAAGGGGCTGTTTCAAAATTATTTGGTATTTTCAGAAATTGATTACTGAGGGAGAGCATTAAGAAGTAGCTGTGAACATTCATTTAATGGGCCAGTGCCTCTTGTACAGGGCTGGAGTTGCCACATTCAGTTTCATCTACTCCTTGTTAAGTTGTGCTTCTTCTGGAGCATGTTTATTTATTACAGATACTCTAAGCATAAACTACAAACTAGAATAATAAACAATTCTCTAAATGGGATTTTGCTAGCACCAGCTCTCTGCCTATCTTTTCACTTCCAACCCCCAATATGACAAGCTTCATTGTTTATAGACCTGGTAATGTCTGCAGGCCTACAGAGCAAGCCCTTTCCTGTCTTAGGGTACATTTCAGTGAGTAGGCAGCAACTTATCTGGAGGAATCTGAGGGACACTCAGATGTCCTCCTGCTCTCAAACTCCTCAGTTATCTGTTCCTTAGAGAGGTATCCCCCTGGCTCCTAGGGCTAAGCACACCCTTTGCAAATATATGCAGTTTGGAAGAAGTAGCCTGTGTTACAGCAGGTCACACACTTACAACTTGGTGTAAGACCATTCTATTGGTCACTCCTGTACCCTGTCAGCTGGAAACAGGCCACAAAGTGAAAGCTTGCCATGATGAAGAAAGAAAGGGACATTTTGAAGTATCAATCACGGGTCAATGGGTTGTATCTGGGTGTGGCACCTCATGGAAATCTGTAGCATGAGACAAGGAGAAAGCAAGGGGTTTTCTGAATGTACACACACAAGCGTGCATGGTGTGCACGCATACAAACACTCCTCTCATCAAAAGCCAACCTTCATCTTTTATTTCCAATCTGATAACTGACTAAAGTCGTCTCCATTTATCCAGGGATCATTTCAAAACTCGACTATCACATGGTGAAAGTCTCCCCTAGAATTTCTGCTGGTTTATTCTTGCATGCTATATGTCTTTTCTCTTTGAATTCATCAGACTAAAAACACATCATCTGTATCCTTCCTTTTCTAACTCCATACAAACTGTAAGGTTTATCTTAAGCTGCCATTCCATGGACCCTGTTACCTATTTCTTTGACTAAAACTCTCTTATTCTTATTTCTCATTGACCTTGTTTTAATGCTTAGTTCTATTTTTTTGCGATGATGTTCACAGATGATTTTATTTTTCTCACATAGATTACAAACCCTTTTATGGCCAGAAGTACCCTAGTTTTTTTTTGTATTTCCCACATTTGGCTGCATACAACACCCAGTATCAAGTGTAACATCAAGAAATCACTTACTCTCTGATTGTTAATAGCACTCCACTGTTGAAGATGGGTGAGATACACGCAGAGGAATCATTGACATATTCCACACATGAGATGGGGCTGACCTCTTCTCCCAAACCTATGGCTTTGTGGATTCATATATTTATCCAAAGTGAATATTTCAGGTGTCTTTCTAACAGGGCAAGATAATTCCTTCAGGATATTTATTTCATAAAAATCAATATATGAAATGTGTTAAAGCATGTATCCTGCAATGGTAAAAATGCAGTACTTTCCAGACTTGTATTTTTCAGTCATCGCACAGTGAATTTACTGACGTCTAATTAGGCATTCTAAAAACCCAAAGTCCCCTTGTGTTTACCCTGCAACAACTGTAATCCAGTGTGCCTGACACTACAGTATTTATCCCCAGAAATAATTACTCCATGGAGAAGGCAGCAATGTGAGTACATTCCAGGACCAGAGAGTAATGACAGAGGACCTCAAGGCAATACTTCATATTCAGATACAAATGGGGTTCACAATTAATACATGAGACATCACCAATTTTAATAAAGCTGATGAAAGGTAGGCAGATTTGATATGAAAGTCAAATATACTTGGGATTCTCCCCTTCTCTAAGAGTCCCTCTTAAATTAAGACTTTGCCAGGTGATTAACAAGAACGCCAGCGCTTCAAAGGGAAGCAAAGCCTTGTTCTTTGCTGCTCCACGGGCAACCAGCTCTCTTTCCCTTTGGTCCAGATGGAGGCTTTGTTCTCCCGAAGTTGGTCAGGTGCTGTGCCTGTCCAAAAAAGGGAAGCAAGCGCAGCGTTAGGAGCCCACACCTGTTTAAAAAGCAATGTCGTTCCCTGAGCTCCAAAGCCTGAACATCAAATGCCTCCCTTTGCCAGGCAGCTTGGCTATTCCCCAGGCGTTTTCAATCTAGTTGGGTAAAACAAAAATTGCATAATTTGTCATTATTTTCAAGGAATGAGATATGCCTTCTGCAATCCCTTTCGAGTTAAATACAATGACGCTGAGCTTCCTCTGAATGCCAATGCCTTCTTTCTCAGAAAGAATAGAAATAAAGAATGGGAAAAGAAACACCCAATTGATTGCCTGTAATTTGCTCGGGTATTTGTTACTGATGTATTCTTTGTATGCATTTTAGGAATAGGTAACAGAAAAACTCTTTTCCCAGGTCTTCAGTAAAGAGAAGTCAAACACTCTGGGAAAAGCTGGAACAGGGGGCCAGGAGGTCTGAGCCAGCTTCAAGATTTAAAATAAATAAATCACATCAACTTAGGTAAACCGCAAGTCCTATAATCATTCTTCATTTTAAAAATGTAGATTAAAATTGCCTTCCCTAAATATATTACATTTAATTGTGGAGCTAAAATGTTAAAAAATATATATATGGAAACGTGCTTTACAATTTTAAATATTTGCTATAAATGTAAAGTAGTTTGAATGAATGAGAAATAAGGGGTGGGATGGGATTCTTATACAGGAGTCCTATCAGTCTTTCTAAGGTGAAAGCCTTCAAATCCAGGCAGACAGTGATGTGGGAAGCAAAGAAAACTCAGGAACAACCATCGGAAAGCAAGGGCATCCTAAATCTCATCTATTAAGAGTAGAGAAAAGGACCTAAAAGCCCCCACCATATTTTCTTGTATACAGGGCCTTCTGCTGCCACTTGGTTACAACAATAGTGGAGAAAAGTAGGCCCATAAAGCAAGACTGATTGCTGGGAAGATGATCAATTGCTGCTGTGAAAGGGGAAAAACTGATAAATGTTTTTTTTTTTTTCTCCTTCTCTTCACAACCTTTTGCTAAAGCTGTGCAAAATGTGTCATGCATAAAAAGTATGCAATTTTCATGTAATTAGAGGAACACAGGATGAAAATGAGTTCCATCAGAGCAATCAAGGATGGTAATGTGGTATGTATTTGTCAGTGCCTATTTGTCATGAAAGCAAAACCCAACAAGTTATGTATTTTATTTCATTTTAACTCTGAAAAACATAAATGCCATTTTGCCGTGGTCAAATATATAAATTTCAATAATCCTTTCATTTTTTTGAGAAGTGAAGTTTTGGAACTGCAGATTAGATCATTTTACTCTTTTAAAGAATAGAATACTATTTTATGAAAAACACTGAGATTACAGGACAGATTTATTCCATGGAGGGTCAGATTTACAGCAGAAGGTGATAGGTTTACAGTTTGCTATACAAGAAATACACTATAATTTATTTTCTCTGAAAATACACTTGCATCTTACAGTAGCATGTGCCTCTGATCCCATCCTCATGATCCCCAAACCATCAGTATTTTTGTATTCTTCTTGGGCAAGAGGGCACACATTTTTTCTTTATCCCTTTCTTTGTCTTTTTCTCTCATCCTTCTTTTCATCCATTTATTTATTCATTTACTGTGTTATTGGAGACAATTCATTGAGCTTCACAATTGTACCAGGCATGTTAAACTCTAATGATAGAAAAATGAAGAAACTATGACCTCTGTTCTGAAGCTGATTCCACTTATTTGGGGACAGAGAAAAGTAACCAATTAATACAGTGGGGTAGTAAATGGAGTGTGCTTCCATCAGTAAGACTTAAGGGAAGATACCTATCTAACTCAGTCTTGCTATTTGAAGATTGGTACAGGAGTGGGAAAAGACAGTCCAGGAAGAGGAACAGGTAAAGGCAAAAGCTGGGAGGATGTTGAGAGTTTAGTCATTGATGAAAGAGCAATTAGTTAATTACTCTTATGGTGGGAAGCATAAGAGTTCAAGAGTTGAGACCAATGATATGAAATGGAGAAGGAAAGATGAGAGACACCCTTATAGGCCAGACTAAGAGGTCTAAGCCCTGTCCTCCCTGCAGTATGAAGGCTTTTAACAGTTTTAAGTACAATCAAGTCTGTGTATAGAAGAAACACTCTGACAGCATTGTAGAGAATTGATGTGAATAGACAAAACCAGTTATGAACCTAATAATTCATTTGGGAGATAGTGATGGTTTGAGCCAGGGTGGGCATTGGGGATGGAGAAAAGTGAATGGGGTTGGATGCCTCGTAAAGAAAATTACCTGATTTGGAAATGGTTTCTAGTTAGGGAATGAGGCATGTCTTTATTTTAACACTTACTCATTCCTTTAACAGAAAGTTCCAATTTATTTTTTGAGTTAAGTTGCATTGTCTTTTACTTCTATAAACTGGGACAATTGATATCAAAAATTCCATTATGATGGACTATCTTGAAACTAAGACTTTAGTGTCCCCTTCTTTCTTCTTCTTCAGGATAAATGTCATGCTATTTGTCATATGAGTTAAGATTTTTTTAGCTACTTATAATATAAAATAATATACAAGGCATTTTATTTTGTTTTGTTAGTTGTTTATCCCTATTTTGCATAGTCACTTAAAGGATGTTTACATGACACTTTCTATATGTTCATATTTACGTGAGGGTTAACAAACTTTTTTTTTGGTCAAGGGCTAAATAGCAAATAATTTAGGCATTGCAGGCCACATCACAACTCCTCAACTCTGCAAACATAGCACAAAAAGAGCCATAGACAATACATAATACTAATATTTCATTAACAAAAGCAGGCGATGGGCTAGATTGGGCCTATAGATTGTGATTTGCTAGCTCCTCTAAATCTCATCCATTTGTTTCTGTGTTCTGGGTTGCCAGAGCAGGCCTTTGAGATCCCTAGGCAATTTCAGCATGAGAAGCTCTGCAGTTCTAACAGTTTGGAGGGATGATTTTGAAGCTCTGAGTAACGCTCTGAGTTACCTTGATTTCTTCCTCATTCCTCTTCTAAAGCTGTAGCAAAGGCAAATTTCCTAAACCTTAGTTTATAGGCCTAGCACTCCCAATTAATTGAAGCTCAACTTTTATATGGAATTATCTTGCTGATGTTATTCCAAACCCAATGTGTGGAGATTGGACTGCATTCGAACTGCTCATGTTCCACCTCTAATCTGGAAAGAGAGAGTAAGTGTCAATGCAACAGAGGAAGCTTTAATACCCTGGATGGGGCATTCAACAAAATGTGACCAGAAATAAAGAATAGATTTTGTATGTGTGGGTAGTGCGTGTTTCAGTATGTGTACGTAGGAATGTTTGAACTTGATTTTTCAGGGTTAGAAGCTTAGTAAATGTAACAATTGTAGTCATTATGGTGAATAATTTCTCTTAATGAGTCTTAGATAATGGCATCTTCCCAAAAGAGAAAAGTGAGGGATTTGGCAGAAATTGAAAGCAGACAAAAGGTGGTGAGTGAGATTTGGGCTTCTCTCAACAAATATTGACTAGGATAAGCTCATCTCACTCAATGCAAAGGACTGTCATCCCTCTTTTAATGGTTAGGTCAACCTGGGTGAAGTTCAGTTTAATTTGGAGAGGCGATCACATGGAATAAGGTAAAGTGTAAGATGAGATTTTAGAGGCTGTAGATACCCCTAGATATAGGCAAAATTATTAGTGGGCTGCATTAACTGGGATCTGTACCCCATGCTCTGGTCTCTCATCAATGCAAAGGTTTCAGGCAACTGTAAACACATTTTTAAGGGAAGTACTCTAATCTTGATTTAGCAGGGGTTTTTGCCCAAGACACAGATGGAAGTTGTCAAGAAAATAAACTTGTCCCCCACCTCTACTCTTACCTCCTGTTGATAAACAAACCTATACCACTGGGTTTGTTTATTCTAAAGTGGATAAGCATGTGCTCACCACCAAGGAAACATTGCCAGCTTCACACTCCAATGACTCTCGGGCCATCTGTCCAGGTATTAAGCATTTGTATTCTTTCCTCTGCTCACATAAAATGGTGATCGAGGATGATCTCTTGGAATCTCCAATCACAGAGTCTCCTGACTGAGGTGATGAAGAAAGGCTCAAGACTCCATGCAGGAGAACTAAAGAACCAGGAATGATGTTCAAACTTTAATACTGGTTAAAGCAGGGTGATTGAACACATGTAAATGGGGTCCCTAATTTTTCAGTGCATTATGCTAGGTGTCGTAAGAAATAAAGATGAGTAAAATTAGCCCCTCATTTTGGGGAGGTTCCAATAGAATTGGGAGATATGAGACAAATACACAGAATGAGATACAAACCAAGTTAACACAAAAAGTGACCATGCAGAAGGGGTGAAAGAAAGAGGAAGGAAAAAATCACACCTTATTCAGAAGAGGCTGGAATGCCAATTACACTTACCTAAGTAGATCCTGGATTCTCAGGCTTTTGTCAGGACTCATATAAATTTCTTTTCTTTTTTCTTTTCTCTCTCCTTCCTTCCTTCCTTCCTTCCTTCCTTCCTTCCTTCCTTCCTTCCTTCCTTCCTTCCTTCCTTCCTTCCTTCCTTCCTTTCTCTTTCTTTCTTTCTTTCTTTCTTTCTTTCTTTCTTTCTTTCTTTCTTTCTTTCTTTCTTTCTTTCTTTCTTTCTTTCTTTCTTCTTTCTTTCTTTCTTTCTTTTTCTTCTTTTTCTTTCTTTCTTTCTTTTTTGAGACAGGGTCTCATTCTGTCACCTAGGCTGGAGTGCAGTGACGCGATCTTGGCTCACTGTAACCTCCAATTCCTGGGTTCAAGCAATTCTCCTGCCTCAGCCTCCCAAGTAGCTGGAACTACAGGCATGCACCACCACACCCAGCTAATTTTTTGTATTTTTAGTAGAGACAGGGTTTCGCCATGTTGGCCAGGCGGGTTTCAGACTCCTAACCTCAAGTGATCCTCCTGCCTCAGACACTGAAAGTGCTGGGAATACAGGTATGAGCCATTGCACCTGGCAGAGGACTCATGTAAATTTTAGGTGGGTTCTGCAAGCCATGATATAAGTACAGAGACTTTGAATTTTATATGGCAAGCAATAGTAACTCTATTTCTTTCTTTTCTACTGATATGAAGAAGTCATATGAGAATTTTCAATTATCAAAAATTACATTGTAATCTTGAATCTGCTCAAACATATTTACAACAAAGATAAATAATTTAAAAATTTGACGATGTAACTCTTATTATTATCTATTACTTGTGGCATACCTCAAAGTTAAATATCTCACTAATGAAAACAGTTGAGACAGAAATTGAAATCTAGGTTTACTTTTAGTTTAAAAATAAAAAATCGGAATTGAAAAGAGTAAAGCACTGAATGGTTATGAAATAATAGTACTAGCAGTTTTATTTAAAAAATGGGTAGAAGGTATAAATCAGTCATAATATTCAGAAATTATCAAAAATGTATATTTTATTCCTGGATATCATATGAAGTGTAGTTCTAACTATCCATAAACAAATGGACTTGTTAGGTAATGGAATAAGCAGTTTGCAATCTAACTGAAATAATTACAGATCAATATTTATCCTCTCTCCTGTCTCCTTTATCTATTTAATGCCGTTGTCACAGCTAAGCTTTAGAGAAATAGAAAACAAACAAAATCTAGGTCATTGCTAGCAACTGGAGACACGAATAGTTGATATTCCAACTTGAAATTATAAAGCCATATTTGGGCATTTGGACATATCTGAATCCAATTCACCAACCCCAATTTGGCCTCAGTGCCTAGGAGGCAGCTTGGGGTAATGAAAAGAGAATGAATTTATGAGGAAGATGGTTCTGGGTTAAATTGCGTTTCATCTCTGAGTTAATTATCCTCTCTGAGTCTCACTTAAGTGAGTAAGAGGGACTACCTTTTGCTGAGTATTACATATTTGTTTTATTTTTGTCTTCTGGAACTTTATACCTGCTAAGTCATTGCATCTTGACAACATTATTTGGAAGTTAAATGAGATAATTTCTACACATTCACATAATTGGGATTCCATATATGTTACTTACCTTAATTTTACACTCATCTGAAATTAACTTATCAGTATCTGTCCCAATTAGAGAGCTATGTAGGTTAATGTAGAAGAAAAAACTCATTTGCAGGACTGGGCATAGTAACTTCACCTCACGATCAACGTATTTATGGGGCAATAGCCAATGTTTACATCCACTTCTCCTTTACTTTCCTTAATGCACTTAATCCTCTCTTCACCCATACTTTCTATGATAAACAGGCCTACAGCACCCGTTTGCAGATAAATAAATAAATAAATAAATAGATAGATAGATAGATTCCCAGAGCCAGCTTGGAAGAACGGTTGATAATCTGAACCATTACGGAGGTGAAATTTCATTACACAGATGGTGACATCCCGATGTCTATCATCAAAACACAGCAGGTAGAAACCATCAGCCAGGGCCATTCCCTTCTATAAAATTACACTTATATTAATGTCACTCCGGATTTCATTATGCGGAAAATGATATTGCACAGGTCTCCAGCACTAGGGGGGCGGCGGAGGGTGGGGGTGCTGGGGTGGTGAGGGAAGCATAAGGGGCTGGGGTGGGAGAGCGGGAAAAACAACTGTCTGTGGAGAGACCATGGAAGCTAATTCAGAGGAGGGCTGCCTGGGAATGGCAGATAGAAAAAGAAAAAGGGTATATGCATGTATACATAAATATATGTTTTAAAATTCCTCATAGATTGTGCTGCCAGTTCATGCTGCTTCTTGATTGACTCGCCGCCAGACGTCCTCCACAGGCCCCTGATGGAATGTTTAAAAGGCCCTCCTGTGGGAAGCAGGGAGATTTACAGTTAATTTTTATTAATGAAGGATGACAGGCATCTCCATTTAGCCAACAAGATATTACACCGGTCCAAGAAAACGCCCCTGTGTTTGGAACAAGCATCCTTACCCCATACCCCAACCCACCTCTCTCTCACTCTTTCTCTCTCCCTCTCTGTCTCTCTTTCATTGACACACAGTCACAGGCACACACACACAGACACACACCCCACACCACACACACACACACACACACTCTTAAGCATACACATGGGCACCAGGGAATTAAGAATACAACAAATTAAGAAACAAAGGGGAATATTTACTTTTTTTATATTCTGGCATTCCCCTATCAAAAGAGAAAGGAAGGAATGAGGATCTTATGAGTCTGGGAGTGGGTGAGTGGTGAGGGTCCGATAGCAAATGCTGCTGATTCCTGCTGCTGATTCCTGTTACTCGTCTCGATTCCTACATCTCAGTCCCCACCCCATATTCATTCCCACTCTAGAGAATTCGCTGCCATTTCTGAAATGAATTACTATGCCACATTAGCTTTGTAACTGGCCCAGCTACCCACCGTTGTGCTTCTTTGATTTACTTCTCACCTTGCAGCAATAATTTTTTTTCCATAATCTGTTGCATTTGTTCTCTGGTTAAAACTCTTCAGGGATTCTTCAGGCTTTCCATCAATGAAAATTCTTCAATATGACCACCAGGATACCTTATGGTAGGGGTTCTTCCGATATCTTCAAGGATTGGTTTATTTAATGTATTTATCTTCAAAAATTGGTTTTATTTAAATACTTAAATATCTCTTTTTTAATCCACTAGTTTTTTTGGTAGGATACCCCCCTCCCACTCATGTAAGTTACTCATTCTTCTAGACTCAGTCCCACTCTTGTTAATTTCAGGATTATCCCCCCAGTATGATTTTCTTCCTTCTTTAAATGACCACTGACTATTCACCAATGTTAGGAATGTATATGACTTATGTCCCCAATAAATTAAAATGTTTGGCAGTTAAGCTTCATGTCCTATTTTCACCCCAATATGCTGACTCTTTGAGATATGCCACCTTCACCCCTTTAAGCTCACTGGGGAAGTACCCTATCCTGCAGTCTATGACTTGCTTATATCATCCCTTCCCAAGTGACAGCCATGACAAACTGCCCAGTTTGAATTCTATTCAACCTTAAATCAACTTAAAGCACAGGTCATCTCTTATCTTCCTGTCATCCCTATGAAACTTTCTTATCCAGTATTTTGACCTCCACTCATGTAATATTTATATAGTGTTGCATAGAATTTTAGATATAACTTATATTGTTTTTAAGAGATGTATATTTGTCTGCTCTCATTCAGTGGAAAATAGCCTCCATTGGCTATAGCATTTTTTAATCCCTCAGAATACTAATTTCAGAGTAGGCAGTAAATATGTGAGGAATTACTGAAGCAAGGAATGAATTAACCAATTATAGTGTTCAGTGAGTAACAGGTGGATACTTAAAAAAAATTTAATGATCATATAGACACATATGTATATGTTATATGCATGTTATAAACCTCATTTTCCAATCATATTGTTTTGCAGTTTGAGGAACCATAATTCTTCTTGTTACCGCTTTTCTGAGGCCATTTCATGCCTCAAGATTAAACAATTATAATAGCATTCTCTAACCATATGGGCTCCTCAGGTGTTCTTCACGGGGTTCCTTCAGCTCTTTTTCACACTTCTTTTATAGAAAATGGGATGAATTAAATGACCAAAACTAGGACCTTACTTTTATAGGCTATAGAACTTTATAAAAATCCAATCGGTATTTAAATAGATGCAATCTTAACTGAAGTTTTCAAACTTCAGGGTACCACAGATTAATTAACCTGGGTGTTTGTTGTTCCTCCAATAGAAAACTCACAAATATTTTAGTTCAGTGTGCTTGGAGGCATCTCTTGAATCCCAATTTTAACATGCACGTGATTCTCTGCAGGTGCTATGCAAAGCACACTTTGAGAAAAATTAGTTAGAGATCAATTAAATAGAAAGGTGTGCGTATGTAAGAGAAATTATTAATCAGCAAAGCTAAACAACCACAAGTTTATGATCCAGTTTCCTCTGCTACTGGCTATGGGTATTTTTTTCCTTCACTGACAAGAAATTCTCACTTTTAAAGTTTGTGTCCTTTTATTCATATCTGCACTCCCCATCAAAAACCAAGGTTATAGAATTAACCACTTTCCTGATGGGAATTTTCATTTGCTATGTCATATAACATCCAAGCTTTAATTCCATTAGTTATATTTGATAATACAGTCTGAATGGTTGCAGATGGGTACAACTGGTATCTTCAAATTGTGCTCCTTAATTCAAATTAATCTTCAATTGGTGGAGCATATGTGCATTTTTTTGTCACCGTATTTCTTTAGCACTAGGCCTGTTATATTTTGTAAATCTCATATCCCCCTTCCATTACCCAACTCGAAAAACACTTAGTAGAGAAATATATACACACAAAAACACGTATGCAGACACACACATGCACACAGACACATGCACACACACATGCACACACACACACTTCTAACTTCCAAAGAAAAATTTATTTTACAATGCCCTAGCCTTAAACCTTACCAAATCCTTGTTGTTGATTATGTTTATAGCTTCAAACTTCCCTTAATGTCACTATCATAAAGTCATGCCTAAGTAAAATATTGAATTGGCACAATATATGCTTTACATTAAAAATTTGATTTGTAGTAATAGACAGCTAATTCAATTAATTTGAATTACATTCCTCAACCACATGAAATCCACATTAAATTAATTAAAGTAAAATGTAGATACAATAAAATGCACCCATTTTAAATGTACATTTTGGCCAATTTTGATAACTATACACATATAGTTAACTACCATCACAATTAAATTTTAGAGCATTTCCACTAACCCCAAAATTGTCTTGCACACCTTCAAATTCATTCAATCTTTTGTCCTGGACACTTGGCATCAGGCAAATGCTGATCTGATTGCAGTCTGTTTGCTTTTTCTATAATTTTATATACTATAATCAAATAGTACATACATTTTTATATCTGCTTTAAGCCAGTATGATTTTTCTTTCTTTCTTTCTTTCTTTCTTTTTTTTTTTTTTTGAGATGGAGTCTCACTCTGTCGCCCAGGCTGGAGTGCAATGGTACAATCTTGGCTCACTGCAACCTCTGCGTCCCCGGTTCAAGCGATTCTCCTGCCTCAGCCTCCTGAAGAACTGCGATTATAGGCGCACCCCACCAGGCCCAGCTAATTTTTTGTATTTTTAGTAGAGATGGGGTGTTACTGTGATAGTCAGGCTGGTCTCAAACTCCTGACCTCGTGATCCACCCTCCTTGGCCTTCCAAAGTGCTGGGATTACAAGCGTGAGCCACTGCACCCAGCCAGTATGATGTTTTAAAAATACAGCCATATCATTTCATGTATCAGTGGTTTGTTGTGTAGTGTTCCGTTATATGGATGACAACATTTTGTTTATCTGTTTACCTGTTGATGAACATTTGGGTTGGGAGTTAATTATAAATAAAAATTATTATAAACATTTGAGAACAAATCTTTGTTTGTAGATTTTTTAAAATATCTTTTAGATAGATACCTAAGAGCGAAATTTCTGGATCATATACCGTGTGTATATTTAACTTTCTGGAAAATTGCTAAATTTTCTAATTGGTTGTGCTGTTTTACATTCCCACCAACAAATATAGAAGATCTATTTGATTCACACTCTTGCCGTCCTATAGCCAGTCATTTTAATTTTAGCAATTCTAGTGGCTGTCTAGTGGCATCCCATGGTGGTTTTAATTTGCACCCTTCTCTAATGACTAACGGTGATGAGATCTTAGTGCTTGTTTGCCATCCACACATCTTCTCTTGTAAAGTATGTGTTCACACATCTTTTGCCCAAATTTGTATAGGTTTGTCTTCTTATTTTGAGGTTGAAGGGTGTTATTGATACAATTCTACAGCTTGTTCTTTCATTTTTAAATAATTGAATTATTCAAAAAACAGAAGTGTTTAATTTGAATGAAGTCCAATTCATTCACTTTTTTAATGGCTCCTGGCTTTGTTTTCTAAGATATCTTTGCCTATCCAAATGTTTATATAATTTATCTTATGTTTAATTTGATAAATTTTATACCTTTAACTTTTACATTTGAATTTTTATCCATTTTAAGAGAAATTGTGTACCATATGAGGTAGGAGTTAAGGTTTACTTTCTTTCTTATGGATATCCGATGTTCTAGCACCATCTGTTGAAAAATATATCATTTTCCTACTGAACTACTCTGTCAGTTCTGTCACAAATACATCTTACCACATATGTGTCAGTCTACTTCTGGACTCCAAGTTTGGTTCTTGTTGGTGTATATATCTACCCTTTTTTTTTTTTTTTTTTTTTTTTTGAGACGGAGTCTCGCTCTGTTGCCCAGGCTGGAGTGCGGTGGCACGATCTCGGCTCACCACAAGCTCTGCCTCCTGGGTTCACGCCATTCTCCTGCCTTAGCCTCCCAAGTAGCTGGGACTACAGGCACCCACCACCATGCCTGGCTAAGTTTTTGTATTTTTAGTAGAGTCGGGGTTTCACCTTGTTAGCCAGGATGATCTTGATCTCCTGACCTCATGATCTGCCTGCCTCGGCCTCCCAAAGTGCTGGGATTACAGGCGTGAGACATCACACCCTGTCTATATGTCTACCTTTTTAAGCCCTATATGAATACTATTCTGTCAATCACACTGTCTTGATGGTTTGCTTATCAAGATTCAACCTAGATCAGTAATTACATTGAGTTGTTACATCTTTTTAAATCTATTTTATAAAGCCTTTCTCTTATTGAATTTGTTCCTCTATCCCAAATATTTCCAGTAAACTAACAGTTATACATGGAATGCTTATTGAATTCAGGTGCAGCATTTTAGACAATAATACTAGGTGTTCTTATAAATGTGGATAGCTGATTTTTCAAAAGGGAAACCTGGAAATTTTTTTTAAGGTCTAGTTTCTGTATTTGTATAATCCTATATTTGCTAATTTGGGTTAAAGACTTTACATTTATTTTGATTTTAGAAGTCATGGAAGTAAATTTTACTGAAAGTCTCAAAGCAGATATAAATAATTATTAGTTCAATGACTGATATAAGAAACTCATTCTGAAGGCAAGGGACTAGTCAGAAGGCTTGCCTCTGGGCCTGAGGACTTGAACCACAGATGAATGGGGATGCTCTCCTCAGAAAAGCTAAATCTGCCTCTTGGTTATATTGGAGATCTTGGTTTGAATATTTCAGCATTTTTCCTCCTCCACCACTCATAAACCAACATTTCAAAGCAGAGCTGACACCAACTGTTTTAAGTTAGAATAGGAAGATGTGCAAGAATAATAAAAAGAATAACAACTATGCATCCATGAAAATTCGGTGTTACCTAATTATCTTTTTTAACACAAACAAGACCAAATAAAATTTTTGTAAGGCCCAGAGCAAAATTAAAATGCAAGAGTCCTATCTTAAAAGTTACTGTGAACCTGAAGACACCAAGAGTAGACTATTAAATTAGGTGTCAGCCCTTGTAAGTTTGGGGTTCTATGTGACTGCACAGCTTGCACACCCATGAAGTTAGTCCTAAATTCATGTGACAACCTAAATGATCTCCATTTTTTAAATGAGGAAACTGAGAACAGACGTGTAAATTGGTTTGCATGTGGTTATGAAACTAAGGTTGTGAAGCTGCAGAGGAAAGATTTTCTGACTCTAAAGAGCGCTTGATAATAAAGTTGAGTTCTAAACTATATCATGTAATATAATGTAAATTGAGGAAAGTGAAGAGGGCATAAGGAAGAAAAAGAGAGTGGGAAAATGATTCTGAATACCCTTTGGAGTACTTTGAAATTTTGAGAACTAACCATGCATTAGACAGCCAATGGTGAGGAAGCTTGGATAACTCACTAAGGAATTTGAGCATGATACTCTAGACCAGCATCTTGATGTACGATCTACTAATCCCTTCTATCAGTATCACCTAAGAGTACACGTCAAAAATCAGATTCCTGAGCTCCAAAACCGTCATACGGAATCAGAATCCCAGGGTTTTGTCCTGAGAACATGTACACTTAACAAAATTCTTGAATGATAATCGCGTAGTTTACTCCTTGTTGTCAAGTCTGGACCCAAAGTATATCTCAACTACTACAGACAGCTAGATTTCTAGAGCATAGGTACAACCTCTTTCCAGGTCATGTGAGAAGCCTCATAGTGCAGAAAATGGTAATCACCTTGACATTTCTACAAATGGCTAATATTTAAAATATATAGGAAACAAACATTGAAGGAATAGTGATGATAGAAAAATAAAAAGAGAAATCAATCAGTAAAAGACAATTCAAAATTTTCTGAGGGTGTATCTAGTCAAAGGTACTGGTAAGATAGCCAAGCACGGGAAAGCCAGGCTTCATCATAATTATTTAGAAAGAAATGAAAGGAACAAGACTCTACTAAAAGTGGTATTAGCAGGAGCAAATTGTACTCCAGTGAATTTTGCAGAATTTCCTCTACCACATTGCTCCAAGCTCCAAATTAATTTTTTATCATTTTCTTCAAAACATATCCATTTTATATTAATATTTTTATTAAAATATATAGAGAAAAAACAAAATAGGGAAATAAAATCACAACAGAGTCTTTTGGTTCGTTGCTGCAGTATCTTTTACTCCATCACTGTGTCTGCCTTTGGAGTTTCCTCCACTCACTGGGGAGAACACAGGGGAGTGTGTTTGTCTGCCCAATGTGGAATCAAACACTCAGCCTCTCCTTAGAGAGGCTTTGTTGGCAGTCACACATGGATCCGCTCCAGGACCGGCAGATTTCAGGCCCCTGGAGAGATGCAAGATTTGCAAAGGGCAGGGAAGATTGGCAAAAATATTGACTTTGATATTTCATCACTTCACATTTCCAAAGAGTAGAAATGCACTGACAACTGCACCTTTCTAATCAGATGCTACCAGAGGTTCCCAGCGTAGCGCACACTCTAGAGACTGTAATACCAACAAAGCCCCAAACAGAATGATTTATATTAGAGCAAAGTAATCAGCAGCCTTTCTGCTTCTCTCTGCTTGATTTCTCTTGTTCATCTGTTTGGGTAGCACTTTACAGCTTCCTATTATGGAACTTCTTAACTTCTGGCTATTTTCAGATGTTATTTTGAACTCATTTGTCTTTTCAGAGTATATATAGCTTCCCTGACTATTAAGATCTGAATGGTGACAAGAAGCACCCTATTTTTTCCCTATCACCTGAGGAGAAATATTAAGTATTATTCAGTGCTTGGGAGGATGTATTTGTCTTGGAATTGTATCACTTGCTTGGGGTTATGTAATATGAGAGAAGTGGGTTGTGAAGAACAAGAAGGACATTCAAGGGGGTGGTTGGAGGAAAGCAATCAAGTTTTCTTTGCATCTGAGTCTTAATGTTTTTTTCTTTTTAAGTTTGAGATAGTTTGGCTCATAAAGTACTTTATCTGATAGACTCAAAAATAATATCTTACTCTGCTAAAAAGTTAGTTTACCAATTAGATATGTACAACAGTTTAATTTGTATCTAACCATTTCCTCTGTTTTAGTTAGGTATTATAAAAGCTTGTTGCTTTGTGTGGCTTACTCTGCCAATCACTTCTGCAACATTTCTTCTAAGATATGTGGCTATTATCCTATGCCCCTTAAAATGTAGACACATCCTTGTTTCTCCTGTAAAGTTATGCCCCATCCTCATGTGCTGAGTTACTTAGTCCTTCCCTTGATATTGGCATGCCACTATCGAACAACTATCACATCAAATTTGAATTTATATTTTAATATCTGCCTCTCTCACAAGAAGCGTGAATTGTGTTTATTTCATATTTTGGATGATATCATTTGGTTGTGTCCCCACCCAAATCACCTTAAATAGTAATAATTCCCACCTGTCAAGGGCAGGACCAGGTGGGGATAATTGAATCATGGGAGTGGTTTCCCCCGTACTGTTCTCATAGAAGTGAATACATCTCATGAGATCTGATGAGTTGATAAAGGGGAGTTCCCCTACACAAGCTCTCTCTTGCCTGCCACCATGTAAGGAATGATTTTGCTCCTCATTTGCCTTCTGCCATGATTGTGAGGCTTCCCCAGCCATGTGGAACTGTGAGTCCATTAAACCTCTTTTTCTTTATAAATTATCCAATCTTGGGTATGTCTTTATTAGCAGCATGAGAACAGACAAATATACTGACCTGTAGAGGCTCTAATACATATTAGGTGCTCAATGTTTTTGTTCTAATTTTCATTGAATATATAACTCATGATTGGAACTGAAACAACAAACCTTGTCTTTGGTAGTATTGTCAGAGGCATGTGAACCAGAGCAACTCCATCTTGAATAGGAGCTGGGTAAAATGAGGTGAAACTCACTTGGCTGCATTCCCAGAGGTTAAGGCATTCTCTAAGTCACAGGATGAAACAGAAGGTAAGCACAAAATATGGGTCCTAAAGACCTTGCTGATAAAACAAGTACAGTAAAGAAGCCGGCCACAACCCTTCAAAACCAAGATGGCGAGAAGAGTGACATCTGGTCCTCCTCACTACTACCCTTCTATTAGCACCATGACACTTTACAAATGCCATGGCAACGCCTAGGGTCTAAAAAGGAAAGGCACAAATAATCTATCCTTGTTTAGCATATAATCAAGAAATAACCCCCAAAATGGGCACCCAGCAGCTCTCAGGGCTGTTCTATCTATGGAGCAGCCATTCTTTTATTCCTCTACTTTCTTAATAAACTTTATTTCACTTAACTCTATGGACTTGCCCTGAATTCTTTCTTGCGTGAGATCAAAGAACCCTCTCAGGGTCTGGATCGAGACCCTTTCCTGTAACAGTTTGCTTTGCTGGCAACTTTCCAAACAGCTTCCCAGCCACTTCTCATTCATTCAGACATTACCACTAACTCCATTTCCTCCAAACATTTCAAGATCTCTGTCACGGAATCTGTTTTCCTGCCTGATTCTTTCTTATACACAAGGATAAAAATTTTACCTAACTCTTGGGGAATTGTTGTGGAACTAAAATGAGGTCATGTTTTATGTAATACAAGCCTGGCATACGATAAGCCCTCAATATGTGCCATCTCACATTATGTATACAGTAAACGTTCAATCATAATTTTTATTATAATAATCATTTTAATTACATCTGATTTTAGAATAACTTTGAATTTGATAAGAAACACTTTTAGGTGCTTTTGCATCTTCTAGGTAACATTTCGTATCCAACCACTAAAAGGAAAATTCCACCCCAAAAATTCTCCTCTGATTTTTCAATGGCCCTGAAACCATCCATTACCTAGGAGTTCTATCCAACCTCCTGCTTGTTGGGGGAGGACTTTCAGGGACTTGGCTTTTGATGACCTATTTGAATTCTGTTTCTGTGTACTATTCTCTTACAAATGGTGGAGGTGGCCCCCTTCTTGTGTTAAACCACAGCAGTTACAGCAACCTCAACCCATTAGTTTGTGGTGTTTCCTGTCGCACGATGCAACGTGATTAGAAGTCCAACACAAATGCATTCTCCTACTCACACACATAACGTTAGCAGCCTATTCATATATTCCTGTATAAAATATTTTATTTTATAGGATCCCCTTCAAAGTCATTATTATCTGAGTTAAAAAAAAGAGAATAAAAAATAAAAAGCTAAATAAAAGGAAGAAACAAAAACACAGGTAAAACCAACCAAAAATGCCTCAAGAATAAGATTTGTCAGGAAATATTCTCTCTATCCTAGGGAAGAGAAACTCGTGGCGGAGAGTTGTTTTCATAAGGCTGTGAAACCTGCCAGTGCCAGAGATGGAATTTGGTACAGTAGTCCTGCCCCACCTGTTTCACTTTGCTATGAATTTGAGAAAAACACTAGCCCTGGACCAAGCCCACGGAAGACATGAGAAAATGCACTTGGGATCTGAAGGTCAGAAATGACGATCTGATGCAACTGAACTTGATGAACCTTTGGGAGCCATCATCTCTGCAAGTCCACTACATTGTGCGTAGTCACTTTGTGGGTTCCCTTTATCATTCCTTCTTCTCTGTGGTTTTCCCTGAGTCTTTCTCAGACCTACACAGCCATCATCTGTTTTCATAGCTTTTCTATATTCCACTTATTAAAATATATTCTGTAAAACTACCATCTGGAAACAATTTAGATATGCCAATCCCACAGAAGTCATACCCTCAGGTGAATTTACATTTGAACAAGGAACAATGATGGTAAGATTTCAGCTGTAGCAAATAGCTATAGAGGAACATCTTAGAATAAAAAAGTTGTCTACAACCCACCAAATCATACTTCATCATTTGCTACTTCCTACCACATGTGATTCCTGGAGCAATAGTACAAACGGATACCTATATAACATATGCTAAATATTTACTTTTTAAAAAACCAAGATAATAAACTATCAAATTATATTTGATCCTCCTACTTTAAAGAATATTCCTTTATGAAAACCTGGAAGAATACATTTGAACTTAGAGAATTACTTAACTCTTCAGTGTTCTGTGCTAGGAGCATGGCAGTCTGAAAATCCGACTGAGTATGAACATCAAACTTGTTCTATATCTGTTGTAAATAGTTACCCTATGGTCACCCCCTCCCCAAGGGTGAGTACAATGGCCATTTCCTCAGAAGCAAGACTTAGTGAAGAGATATGTACAGTTTGGAAATGAGGCTAGGATTGTTTTGGCTGAAAATCTCAAGGTTCCAGATACCTGGAGCATTGTCCAAATGAGGCCTACAGGCCCCAACTGAACACATCTGTACAGCTTCATGGACACCTACCACTTGCCATGCCACAGGAGGGTTGCAAAGGTGCTCTCTAAAGTCAGGGTCCAGGACCAGGGCTCCTTTTTCCTGAGCCTGATATGCTATGGCTAATCAAAGCCTACTAGTATAGTCTATGTAGACAGCAAAGTTCATGCAAGGCTCAGGAGAGTGAAGATATAATGGACATTTTGAGAGTGTAAAAGACTAAGTTATTCCAAACTTGAAAGAAATATTTATGTGATGAAAAAGTATTTTCTATCTACCTAGTCTAAGTCTTACCTGTGTTTCAGAGAGTGAGACCAAAAAGGTTGGGGGAAGAGTTTGAGATTCTCTCAAAGACTCTGTTGGGCAATTTAGAAGCAACACTTACTGCCAGAGAGGGGAAAAAATGTGTTAGCAGTCTTTAGGGAAGGTGGCACTTCTGCAACAGATGGGCTGACTGAATTTTCTTTTTTAAATGATGATTTTATGCCTTTGGCAGAAGTTTTCAATGTAATTTAGGAAAGAGGAAAAACAACATAAAGACAATTGATGCTATTCTTTAAGAATAGAGAAAGAACATCAAAAATTAGAGTTGTTAGTTATCCTAGGTTGAAAACATTAAATATTTGTGAGCATTTTATAAAAAGACTTGCCATAGAAATTGGCAGAAATGAAACCAGGTTTCAAATCCACATGGTATTGTATCAGCTGCAGGGCATAAAATTTTCTAAAAGGCAAGAGTTAATTAAGTGAAACCAATTTCTTCTGTTAGTTCCCTCACTTTTCTCCTATTTTACCATTTTAACTGTCTGCTCATGGTTTTCCCTGCTTCCTAAGTCTACATTGTCCTATTCATTCTTTCAAGAAATTTTCTAACAGCGAATCTGAATATGTATTATCTTGAAGCACTTTCAACTGCTCCTCATCAGTTGCATTTGAATTTCACACCCTTTAAAGCAATTCCTAATATGATCCCCAGTATCTGGTCTTGATCAACTTTTCTAGCTTTATTTTCTGACTCATTCTCCCCTAAATACTCCACTGAGAAATTTTCTCTACTCTGACATGCTCTTTTAAGCCTCTTCACCTCTGCATATTCCATTCCTTCTGCTTGATTCACTTTTTCCTGCCATGCTTGTCCTTGATGAACGCATATTTAATTTGCATTTGAAAAACTAACCTTCTCTGAGACATTTTACAACTCTCCAAGGGAAAGTTAGTTTTATCTTCCTCTGAGTTTTCCCATACTTTGGGCTCATTCCCCAGGAGGACAGACACTTTCCATGCAGGGTTGGGGGCTTGCCCTCCAGGTTTTCCTCTAAGTGAAACCCCTACCTTCCTTTCACTTTCAGAGGACTGCTGAAGTTACATACATCTGATGGCAACAAAGCAACATGTAGCAGAAGTAGAAGTCACTTTCTTGTTGCCTTTTTCCAGAGTGAATAATATCTCATGTATATATTCGTGGTTTGTGTTTTTTCTTGTTCTTCAGAAGCTCTTCAAAACAGCTACCTTTTAGGTTATATGCTCATCCTTAAACCAATTACTGGTAAATGTATGTGTAATGGAATTACTACACTTGTTCGGTTTTTGTTTATTTATTTATTTATTTTTTTTGAGACGGAGTCTCCCTCTGTCGCCCAGGCTGGAGTGCAGTGGTGCGATCTCACCGCGAGCTCCGCCTCCCGAGTTCATGCCATTCTCCTGCCTCAGTATCCCAAGTAGCTGGGATTACAAGCACCCACTACCACACCCGGCTAAAATTTTGTATTTTTAGCAGAGACAAGGTTTCACCATGTTGGCCAGGCTGGTCTCGACCTCAGATGGTCTGCTAGCCTCGCCTTCCCAAAGTGCTGGGATTCCAGGCATGAGTCACCACGCCCAGCCTATGCTTAAGACAGAACTTGAGAAAGGCTGGGCGCGGTGGCTCACACTTGTAAACTCAGCACTTTGGGAGGCCGAGGTCAGAGGATTGCTTGAGCCCAGGAGTTTGAAACCAGCCTGGGCAACACAGTGAGACCTCATCCCTACAAATCATCATCATCATCATCATCATAAAGCCACATGTGGTGGCACACACCTGTGGTACCAGCTTATATAGGACGCTGAGGTAGGAGCATTGCTTGAGCCCAGACGATCAAGGTTGCAGTTAGCTGTGCTCACACCACTGTACTCCAGCAGGGGTAATACAGTGAGACCTAAGAAAAAAGGAACTTAGAATAGTGTTAGCTTCCCTGAGGGGTGGGTAGTTGAATACAAGTTAAATTCTTTTGATAAACTGGGATAGAAAAATGAATATTGGGATTGACAACCAACAGTGACTGTTCTAGAAGTGAATCTTTATTAAAATGGGATTCATGAGGTTTTCCTGATGAACTTGTCTTCTAAGATGTGGTCTGCAATCTGAAACATCATCTCTTTTTTTCCCTGCAGTAACACTTGAATCTTGAGACCGTGCTTTGGAGCTGTTGGATTTAATCTCTCATGATTATTCTTAATGGATAAATTTCAAAATCTTTACTTTTTCTCCTCTACAGTGATAAAAGGCAAAAGAAGTGTCATTCAACCTAGAGAAAAGACCTACATTTCATTAAGATGGAAACTAAAACTGCACATTAACAATCTCAAAACTCCATGATTTTAGAGAAACAACTGATCATAGGTGCTATCATGCTATGCAGAAATCTTAGGTGTGAATTTTCATAGCAGGTGAATTTGGGACTTGGGGGATCTCTGCTATGGTTCTTGTATGACCATGACCAGTGGTAAAAGTTAGCAGTAGTCTACCACTGCATTGCACAGGCAAGACCACAAAGGCCTTGGATTCTGAACAACCAGGGGTTTGTCTCACACCATTATACTAAGAGTTATGGCCAACTAGGGTTCTGGGTGAAAGCCAAAGACTATAAGAATATGCTTTAGAGAAGATAAGAAAACAAAAACAAAAACAAAAACAAAACCTGCTAACGTGTTGTGAAGTAGAAAAAGGACTGCAGCTTTCATCTCTGCCTAATTATTATTGCCATTATTCATATGTGTTTGCATGTGTTCTAATTATTCTCTCTTCACTAACTGTATTGGTAACTCAATTTACTATGTAGTCCATAGTTTATAGATGATCTGGTAACATCTGGGTGGAATTATGATGGAATTAGAGGAAAAATATACAACATATGGAGACTGTGGATTCCAAGACAAACAGCATTTAAAGGAGCCTGTGATATTCTCTGTGGATATAGTAACCAGAGATGCCTTTGAATTGTGTCCCTATTGGAAGGCAATAATTGTGTTTAGGTTTGATCATTTTAGATAGGCACATCCTTGAAACTATGCATGTAGAAAGACAGCAGCCAATGACACAAAGGGCACTGTCTCTACATTAATACTTGAGAAAGAATTGGTGAACTAGACAGCTGGGAGAGCTAAACAGCAGATGCAAACTGGGCAGTTTTAGGCAAATTAGCACCTATGGTTAGCCAAGTTATACCCAATATCTATTTCTTTATGAACCTGCACTATCCACAAACCAATACTTATGAAATAAGTAGTGAAATGTCCTATAGGCAGAGTTGGCCACTGATTAGATCAGGATCAGATGCTTTTGTTATTGAAAGGCAACCAAGTCATACTTTCCATGATGAACAATAGCATGTTCAGCCCTAAATGACTCTACACAGTAGTGTTAATAGTAATTAAATAAGCCAACCAAACTAGCTTCTTCTGTAATTTGGACTGAAACTACAAATAATTTCAAATAGACAGGAAGTAAACATAAATACAAATGAAGGCACAATGGAAAAATATATTTGCCCACCTCACTCGAGGGATGAGAATTGTGTTGGAGATAGGATTGAGAATGGGCTGATAATTATGACTTCACTTAAGTGGCCTCCCTGATAAATAAAAGCAAAGAAATGCAATGAGTTCATATTTTAATGAGACCAAACAAAAAAAAAAATACTACAAACAACCTCCTGGATAAAAATGGTAGCATTAAAATAGCTGCATTAATTTGGATGTATCAAAATGCCCTGAGTGATAGTTTATTCTATAGTTTAGCAAGAGACTCCTTGGGATAAGTAACTCAATCTAAGACAAGATACAGAATATTGATGAGATATTGACAGCACATTTAGAAAATACATGTATTTATGTATCTCTGTTTGTATGTTTATGTGCATATAGACACTGATTTTTTTTAGCTAGTAGATATGGAGAGAAAATTACTTGCTTTCATAGCATACTTCCAGGAGTTTCAGAGAATACTCCTCTGAAGAAAGAGAAATTATGTCCTCTGACTTCTTTTCTTACGGCTGTTTGGAAAGAGATCAAACACATCATAAAGAAGAGTTCAAGGCAAACCTAGGACAGTGAGTGGATTTGAAGCCATCATATTATACAATCAGAAAATCTTAGGTTTTGAATGAAATTTGAAGATATATTTCAAATGAATAATTGGAAGAGTGAATGAAAGAACTAATGAATCTAATAGAAACCCTACTGATTGCCTACATACAATGATTGCCGTGAATTGTTATTTACTTTTTTATGTATATTAATTAACACATCTGCACCATTCTCTCAGTGAGTGCATATCTTGTGTATAGGAGGTAGTTAAGAGGTTCTCAGTATAATTTTATCAAATTTACACCCTCAGAAAATGTTGCCAAATGGGGAGAAATGTGTATTTATTTTGCTTTCACCAACAAACTAGTGAAGACTTGTTGAATGTTCCATGAATGACAAAAGTGCAAGATAATATAGGATAAAGTGTATACCAGGCATAAACACTAAAAGTGAAAAAAAATCTGTAAATTTAGAAAAGCGTCATCTGTACAATAAGCATCTTTTAGAGACTCATGATGTCTCATGGAGAGCTACCTTTGTTGCTGATAAGGTCCTTCTAGTATGGACAAAAATTGTATTTTCACAAAATAAAATGTGTATTTCTAATTTCATTTACTTTGTTATGTTCCTTTCAATATTTACCTTCCTAAAACACTCTACAAATGCGAATACAGTTGAAAAATTGCTTATTTGTCACACCCCCTTTCATCCCTTTCATGGATTCCATGTCGCTTTGTTGCTGCTGCTATTGTTGTTTTTGTTTAAGTCCCCCTGACTCTGTCTCCTTCAGCTCCATCTGAAAGGTAGTCACTGTGTAATATTTTCTTTCCCATCATAGTAGACCTGAACTCTCTGTGGTCAAGACCATTTTTGTTGTTGTTGTTCACTCCATGCTCTCGGGGCCCACCGCATGGTGGCCCTCACACAGGCCACGATGACCACATTATAGAAGACCTGTGCTCCAGTGTGGATCTCCCTCTTAAGCTCCAGACTTACCGATGCACAGATCAGTGCTCAGTGTGGATATCTTCAGGCTCCTCAATCAGGATTTCCAAAGTACGGATGAACAAACAAACAAACAAAAATAAATCATTTTCCACTCAGAATAAACCCAAACATCTTCCATCACTGCAAGTATGTTGACATTGCCTGAATAGCCTACCATGTCAGAGTAAAATCATGCAAATAGAACTCCCAGTGGCCTATCTGAACACCACAGAGCTTCCTAAAAGGAGACCTAACACAATTAGTATTCCTTAGAGAGTCCACAGAGTTAGATAATATCTTGGCTGACATTAGTTCTTGCTTCCATTTTGGAATAGCCTTCTGGAATTTGTTGTCTTTGCATATTCTAGAATCTCTGTCTCTGTCTCTGAGTCTCTGTCTCTCTCTGTCTCCTCACAGTCTGTTATTACTTAATACAGTGCTTATTGGCCTGAGATTGGACATTATTTAAAAGCAATTTAGAGAGTTTTCCCCGTTTCATGCACTATTTTTCTGATATGGCATGGGGCATCGAAAAATAGTTTTGAACAAAATTTTGAAATTTTTGGCCTGAAGAAAACAAATACCCCTTGCAACAAATAAGATGTGTCACAATAAGTCATGATTTACAATCCCTTTCAGGACTGCCTGTTGCCCTTAGCAATCCCTAAAGCAAAAACAAACAAAACAAATCCTTTCAGCATATCTTCATGAAACTGTCTGGGATGTGACAAAATTTTGAGAAACAGTTTTGTGATAATGGTTTTGCACTTTATTGGTACTTCTCCAGAGGAGGTGGTGAATGGCTGCTTTCAAATACGTGGAGCTATCAAAGGCTAAAGTCAATAAAAAACTTCCACAGAATAATTGGGGAGGGAAGAAAAGGGGAAAAAAAGAACATAAAAGGAATGAAAAGGAAAGTAGGACCTATAAATATAAAAGCCTAAGGAGTATATTTTGGGGGAACAGATGATGCAAAACAAAATTGGGAATAGTTATTGGAGGACCAAGGAAGGCAAATAAAACAATAAGATATATGATGCCTGTCCTCCTGCCTCAAGTCTAGCTCATCAGACAGTTTTTCATTCCATTTTGTATATATGAGTTTCATCTGACTACTGCCAACAGAAAGTATTTGGATTTCCTGACTTTTTTCACTGTCAAAAGAAATAATAAGCTGATGAGATTCAAAGGCAGGTAATATAACATCCTTTCCTTGAATGAGAAAAATACAAATTGAGCTGTGGGTTAATGAATAAAGTATTTGTATTTTTCATGTTATTCAAAATAATAATAATAACACTAATGAAAATAAATAACAAAAGATAGTAGTATGTACCAGAATAACTTGTCTAGAAACCAGGAGGCCAGAATTTGTTGATAAATTTTACTGCTTAAAATCCCATGTATAGTGAGAATGCAATTAAAAGGACTAATTTTCCATCTCTGGGAGTACCTGAATGATAATTCACCAAAAATATGCCAGATAATGCGAAAGGGCTGAGGACATGAGCTGACTTGGGCAGTTGTTGACTGTGGAGCAGAAAAGTCATCTGCGCTGTATAAATGCCCAAACAGCTGGGTGGCACGGTCTGTCTGGAAGATTTACTCAAATAAAGTGCGAAGTCAAGTGATCAAATAAGCAAAGTCAAGATACTCGTTTATGATTTTCAAGGCAGTTTGGTTTAGTATCGAGAGACCAGAAGAAGAAGATACCAGCATGTACCAGTATAACATTATCAAATACCAGTTCTCAGTATAACTTTATCAAATTTACACCCTCAGAAAATGTCTGCCACACAGGGAACTGGCTGGGATACCAGTTTAAAGTCAAACCCTAAAAGCCTGGAATCATGGAAGGGTAGAAAGGTTTTACACAAATGCCAATGACAGTGATTCTGACCTCTTCAAAGAGTCGGAGGAGACTAATCATGAGCCACAGAAAGCAAGCACTGGGGATGGAAGGAGAGAAACAATTGAATAATCTGGAGAGATCGGGTAAGCTGGACAGCTGGGAGTAGAATTTTAAAAGAAATAAAATGGGTGATTTAATTCTTGTGTTTTTTTCTATGCTCTGGCATCAACCAATTCTGTGACTTTGAACAAGTTCTGTAACCTTCTAGTATCCCGTATACTCATCACTAACATAAGAGGACTGGACTAAATGTTTTCAAAGTACTGCCCTACTCAAAGACTCTATTATTTTCTATTCATGATAGTGTTTGCAATTATATGGTGCTCTCCACCTCCAAAATGTATTTATGTGATAGTGTTTGTTCTTTTGAAAATTCCTGTGTGGTAGCTCATACAGAAAACACTATAGCTCATTTTAAAGATAAGAAAATGAAGGCCTAGAAAGGTAAGATGTCTTTCTCAAGGTTGCTTAGCTAATTAGTATCAGGGCAAAAACTAGAAACATAGGCCTGCTGTACTTCTAACCACCTCAACTTATTCCTTTCAGCAACAATTTTTTAAGATTTATATAAAGAAAACATTTTCTTGTGTGCATTTTCTTCAATTGCCTTAGGTCAATGGAGTTTAAAATTTCCTGGAAAATGTGCAAGACCCTCTGGAAAGTGCTGTGGGCAATCCAGAGATTTTTAAAAGGGAAGATATTTGCCCAAATAGGGCTCCTATAATCTACTAGGAATATCAGACATGTCCAAAGAAAATCCTGTTGTAAAACATAAAATGTAATGACTGTTTCAAGAGATATGCAGGCTGAGTACAGTGGCGCATGTCTGTAACCCAGCACTTTGGGAGACCAATGTGAGCAGATCACTTGAGGTCAGGAGTTTGAGACCAGCCTGGGCAACATGATGAAACGTATTTCTACTAAAAATACAAAAATTAGCTGGGCATGGTGGCACACGCCTGTAATCCTCACTATTCAGAATCCTGAGGCAGGAGAACCACTTGAGCTTGGGAGGCAGAGGTTGCAGTGAGCTGAGATCTTGCCCCTGCACTCCAGCCTGGGCAATAGAGCGAGACCCTTTCTCAAAAAAAAATTATAATAAATAAGTAAGATGTATGTCAATATGCCACTTAGAAATTTCAGAAAAAGATCAACTCAATTCCCTTCCAACAGGTCAGAGAAAACTTGAGAATTTGGTAGTTGGGTTTGGAAATAAAGTGGATCATGTTGAGATTTTATTAAAAATTAGAAATTTGACAAATTAAGCAATATATGTTGGTAAATGTAGAAAAGTAGAAATAAATAACAAGGGTTAGAAACCTTTGCAGCTCATTGTGGAGTGGCAGCCACATGACAGCATATCACATCACAATGTTCCCCTCTTTGCTCACCTCCTTTCCTCTTTTTGCTCACCTTTATTCCTTAAGTTCTGCTTTGAGTGGGTCCAAGATAAGACTCTAATAACCTGTGTTTAATGATCCAGAACATCATATGGGAAAAAATTGTGTGAATAAGTATTTTAGTGAAATAAGGTGCACTCCACTATAAAATAATCCCAAAGAATTCTTACATGAATGTAAAATATTATGAGTTCATAGAACTAGGTAAATCCATCGACATAAGTATAATTTTTCTTCAGCTGATAGTATTTAGGGAAATCTTAACAAAACTACAGCTGGTTTAGGCATGCATAAATATGTTAACAAACATTTGTAAACCTAGTTACAAACTGAAATATTGTATGTGAATAAATACATGAAGAGGGCAGCATATGATACATCAGTTTATAGTTATTCATATGTCAATGTGTGAATACTTACATTTTAAGGAAAAAATTCAATTAAATGGAAATGCTTGCAGTGTAAGAATGCACTAGAATCAATACCTTCTTTTGTCATCTAACATGTATTGAAAAGAACAATGAATTAGAGTCAACACTCTCACTTTCAGATCCCCTCCCTGGGAAAACCTGGACACATAAGCTGGAATGGGTCCTTTCATTTTCTGGGTCTCAGTCAAATGAGCAAGTTAGATGAGTCATAATTTGCAAAGTTGCCAACTACAGAGCAAGAGCCCAGAAAGATTATCTTGAAAAAAATTTGAGATGAAATATATTTAAGGAAGATTCATACATCATCTTTTACTACAGATTATCAAGACATAATAGCATATTAAAAGCCCAGAAAAGTCCTTTAGTAAAGAAATCTGTCTAATTTCATCATAGCATTTTCCAAAGGTAAGATATTTGAAATTTATTTTTCCATTAAACATGAACATCTCAAAGACATAGTTTCTGTGGATCTACTGTTTGGAAATGCAAGGTTATCCTTAGATCCTTAAAATTATAGGATTCTTATGTATAATATAGTCTTACTGATATGGTTTTGCGGTGTCTCCACCCAAATATCATCCTGAATTGTAGTTCCCAAAATCCCCGCATGTCATGGGAGGGGCCCATGCTGCTGTTCTTGTGATAGTGAGTGAGTTCTCATGAGATCTGATTGTTTTATAATGGGCTTTGGATGTGGTTGCTTCCCCTTCTGCCATAATTGTAAGTTTCCTGAGGCTTCCTCAACCCTGCAGGACTGAGTCAATTAAACCTCCTTCCTTTATAAATTACCCAGTCTTGCATATGTCTTTATCTGTAGTCTGAGAATGGACTAATACACTAACTAAAGGGACTGGACTAAAATTTGAGACCCTATTTTTGACTTTTACTCATGAATGATACCATCCTCTACCCAGAGACAGAGAGAGTAGACAGAAACTACCAGGGAACACTCTGAGACTGGGGACTTAGGAAGAAAAATAAAAAATGAGAAAGTGTGACCTTCTGCTGTGGAAGAAAGGAAATCAAGTTTTGTTGAAAGATATGGTTTGGATTTGCATACCCACCCAAATCTCATATTCAACTGTAATCCACAGTTTTGGAGGTTGGGCCCTGTGGGAGGTGATTAAATCAAGGGGGTGGTTTTTCATCAATGGTTTAGCACAATCCCGTGGGTGCCGTTCTCGTGATAGTGAATTAGTTCTCACGAGGTCTGATTACTAACCCCAGCTACTGAGGAGGCTGAGGCAGGAGAATTGCTTGAACCTGGGAGGCAGAAGTAGCAGTGAACTGAGACCACGGCACTGCCCTCCAGCCTGGGTAACAGAGTGAGATGTTGCCTCAAAAAAAAAAAGACTGTGTAGCACCTCAACCAACTCTTTTCTTGCTCCTGCTCACATGTGAGATACCTCCCTCCTTCTTTGCCTTCCACTATGCTTGTATGTTTCCTGAGACCTCCCCAGAAGCCCAGTAGAAGCCAGTATCATGCTTCCTGTACAGCCTGAGAAACAGTGAGCCAATTAACCCTCTTTACTTTACAAACTACCCAGTCTCAGGTAATTGTTTTAGCAATGTGAGAACAAACTAAAACACTGACCCAAGAGATTTGAAGTATGGCAACGAGTCCCAGATTCAAACCTGATATTGAAGAGTTGGTCATAAGTGTATGCATAATTTGGAACAGGGCTTCTCAACCTAAGCACCACTGACATTTGAAGCTGAATAATTCTTGTGACAGGGAGGTTGTCCTGAGCATTGTGAGATATTTAGTAGCATTGTTGGCTTCTAATGTCAGTTGTTAAGTGACATCCCCTTCCCTCCATTAGGACAATCAAAATTTCTCCAGATGTTTCCAAATGTACCCTGGGAAACAACTTCTTCCATTTGAGATTAGCGAATACCCTACTGGGACAGTAATATATATGTACATACATATCTTTGGTGCATTGCAGTGGTTACTGCAGGTATAAACTAGCCAGAACTCCAACTTTGTTCCAACTTTGTTATAATTTATTTCTGAATTTGGTGTTAAGTTGTTAGGAAATGACTTAATATGTTATTTCACGATATTATTATGATGGAAGTTATTGAGATAAGGTATTAAGGGCTGACAGCAGTGTTGCTGACTCCATTTTCTTCTGGTAATCTAATACTGAAAGGGGCCTGGCCATTTAGATAGGCCCCAGTGCTGCAGGCATCTGTGTGAAGAGACATGACAGGAGACTTCTACAAGAAGGATACAAATTTCAGTTTTTGATTGACCAAACATTTATCAAAATCCACCATGGTGATGATAAAACAAAGAAGATAAAACAAAGAATTTTTCCATCAGATCTTATCCAAGTAGATGGATTTTTCTACATCTTCCAGAGAAGGAAACAAAAGAGAAAGTTCTTAGAAGGGGTCTAAGGAAATGTGCTTCCCCTGATTATTTTACTTCTCTTAGATCTTGATTCTTCAAGTATTGCTTACATGAATGATATTATAATAGCAAGAGCTACTATTTATTATAGAAGTACAATATTCCAGGTGTTATTGCATTTAATCATCATAGGAATCTTTGAGTTGTATTTTATTACCATTTTATAGATGAAAAACTGAAGACTCAGAGATAAGTAACTTGAACACATCTGACAGATGGCTCCCCCAGGAGAGTAACCGGTCTGTCTAATTCCAAAACTTTTGCTCAGATCAACCATGCAGCCATCCCTTTAAAAATAATGATTTTGAATCATTGAATTATTTGTTATTAATATGTTTTAAATATTCTTATATTGCCAAAATGTAATAGTGGATTGCAGAAACGATTTCTTTTTTTTTTTCAAAGGAGAATTTGGAGAGCAAGGACCTGAGAATCTGGTAGATAAATGAGTCATATGACCTGAAGCAGAAAAAGTTGAGTCAGCACTTGGCACAGCATATGCAAGTTATTTTTTGTTGTTGAATAAAAACATTGAGGCCATTTTAGACCAGAAAAAGACCTATCTTGGTGAGTCTACTGGGAGTCTTGGAAAGGACTCAGGTGTCTTAGTCCATTTTGTACTGCTACAGCAAAATATCACAAACTAGGCAATTTACTTTAAAAAGGAATTTATTTCTCACAGTTCTAGAGAGTGAAAAGTCCAAGACCCAGGCCTTTGCAAGATTGGCTATTAAGTGAAGTCTGCATCCTCTAGAAGAAAGGAATGCCATGTCCTCACATGGTAGGAGACAAAAGGGCAAGAGACCAAATGCTGTGTGAAGCCTCTGTATAAGGGTCTAAATCCTATTCTTGAGGAAGGAGTCTTCATGTCCTAATTACCCCTTAAAGGCTTCAACTCTTAGTACTATCACACTGGTAGCACCTGAATTTTGAATGGCACATATTTAAACCGCAGCAATAGGCTTCCAGTTGCTAGTGTCCTCTTCAAGAAGCTAATGAGATTTTCATTCAAAATTAACTTAGAAAAATAGGAAAGAAGCCAGCCCCTTTAAAGTGCACTGAGAAAATCTACTGGGCTTGGAATAATTAATTAATGACTATTGAGTAAATTTACTGTCAACCTTGGTCTTGAAAAAGAGACATTTTGTAGCGAAAAGGGAATTTGGCGGGGTGTGAGGTAGGTTGGAACTAAAGTCACTTCTTATAAATAGAAGGCAGCAGTGGAATGAACTATAGTCAGGGGAAGGAACTTTCAAGTATCACTTTAGTTCACCTTATCAATCAGTTCCTGAGGGCCACCCACTTGCCAGGGGAAGAGCTAGGCACAGATGAATAAATCTTGATGTTCACTATAAACATACTCAAGTTTTGTGGTGGCAAAATGAAGGAACATACAATTTCAATATTATATGGCAAATACTACGACACGTTGTGGGTTTAAAAAATGGCTTTCTCATGCCAGGCACAGTGACTCATGCCTGTAATCCCAGCACTTTGGGAGGCCGAGGCAGGCAGATCATTTGAGGTCAGGAGTTCCAGACAGGCCTGGCCAACATGGTAAGACCCTGTCTGTACTAAAAATACAAAAATCAGCTAAGTGTGCTGGTGAGTGCCTGTAATTCCAGCTACTCAGGAGGCTTGAGCTTGGGAGACGGAGGCTGCAGTGAGCTGAGATTGCGTCACTGCACTCCAGCCTGAGCAACAGAGGGAGATTCTGTAAAAAATAAAAAAATTTTAAAAAAAAAGTAAGAAGGAAGGAAGGAAAGAAGAAAGAAGAAAGAAAGAGAAAAGAAAGAAAGAGAAGAAAGAGAAAGAAAGAAAGAAAGAGAAAGAAAGAAAGAAAGAAAGAAAGAAAGAAAGAAAGAAAGAAAGAAAGAAAGAAAGAAAGTAAGTAAGTTTCTCTTTAACCAGTTTGAATCATGGATTCCAAAAGGAATCCACAATTGTTAATGAAGTTCTAGAGCGGAAATATAGAACATTGTAAGAATGGAGAAAGTTTCTAGTCACCAATTTTACAAAAAGAAATGAATGAGTTATGAAAGAGACGGTGATTCCATAACTCAAATGTGGCCTTAACTCTGGTGATCTTCATATAGTGTTTTGTCAATTTGGTGCAGGAAGAGCTGATTCTATTGAGGAAAGGCAAAACATCTGAGTCTAACCTAATTGACTACTGAGAAAATTCTAGCAGACAGTGAGAAGAAAACCATGCAATTTATTATCACTATTTTTGTACTGTCTTTCAACACTAATTTCTTTGTTGCCGTCTTTTAAAACTTCTTTTTGCTTTTTCCTAGTTGTAGGTATTAACATGGTTCTTGAAAATATAGGAGGTTATGTTCAGCTTTGCAGTTAGCCAAGTGTGAAAAGAACCAAGATGAAAAGAAAATAATGTAATACTACAAATTATTTGGCTGAGAGTTAGTGTCCAATTTTGTAAGGCAGTGATAGCTAGAAAGAAAATCACACAAAACAAACAAACAAACAGAAAAACGGGGTTGAAGAGGAGAGATTAAAGAATTACTTCGGCCAAGGAATAGTAATGGGAAGACAACACTGAGGAAAAGTCCATACTTCTTACATGGGCATAAAGAAAATGCACAATAAATATCTGGCTAAAATGAGAAGGTACAAAGCAAGAAAAAATAATGGGAGGGAAAAATAAATTAAAGGAGTGAGAAAAGGGAGAGAGGAGGAAAATGTAGAAATGGTAAAGAAGACAAAAGGAAAGAAAGAAAATAGACTTGAAGTGCGAGCCCTTTGCAGCACTCTTTCCAGAATATATTAGAAGCAGTGTGAGCTTTGGAAACAAAAAAGACCTGGATTTTTTCATAGTTCTGTATCTTCTTACACTATTTTAACTAGTTACACTAACCTCCCTGAGCTTCTGTTTCTAAAGAAAATGTATGCAATGAGCTAAGCACTTAACAAATGTGAGCTGCTTTCATTATTGGTATTTTTTGCTGAAAGTTAATCATGTACTCTATATTTTTGGTCAATTAACTTCATATGTCTATTATTCCTGATCTTACCTTTTATTAGACAGCCCATTCTATGTTATGTTGCTACAATAAACAACTTTAAAATCTCAGAGGCTTAAATTACATTCTACTTCGTGTGTATTTTATACCAGTGATATCCCTGTGAGGACCACGGTAGCAGAGAAGTTGTACACTACCTCTTAAACACCTCCCCAAGAAGTGACACACATCACTGATGCTCATGTATCTTTGACTAAAGCAAGACAAATGGCCACACCCAACTTCAAAGTGACAATGAAATGCCATCTATCATATGCCCAGAGAGAGAAAATTATGAAAACAATTACAAAGGCACAAATGACTCTTCTACGTCACCAACCAAGTTTCCTCATTGATAACATAAGGAAATAGGAGCACTTATTTTATAATGTTTCTATGAACATTGCGGTAGTAAACACATATAGAACATTGAGAACAGTGTCTAGCATATGGTGATCACGTAATCATTGCTGGATATTGGGATCTATTTTTATCGCAAACCTTTCTAAGACCAGAGTCATGGTTTGTGCTGAGTTGCCTCTCCGTGAGCACTTTGCCTGGTGCTTTGCACAATCTAGTTACTCAATAAATATTTGCTGAATTGAATTGAATAGTGTTCCAGCAGCATGGCTGGGACCACCGACCAGCTGGCAGACCAAGCACATGTAGGATTATCAGTTCCATTTCCCCTGCCAAACACCAATGCACTCCACTAAGCATCCCTCAGCTGCGATTCTCTATTTTGGCAACCTAATTGACCTTAATGTAAATGTTTCCAGCCACATAAAACATGTTGTGAAGTGCACAACAGCAGTTGCAGTTGACTGCCAGCTGCCATCACACTATGTGTATGCAATTTATTCCTCCACAAACCCTCTTGAACATAATAAATAACAATGCCTTTCTTAGAAACCTCCCAACAGTCAGCACACAGGGTACCAGTGGCACATTTTAATGACTGCAACAAAATTAATAAAAAGAAAACAATACATGCCAGACTGTAAAAACAAGAGCCTACCTTCTAATATAAAGACACTCTTTGATGTGAGCCTAAGAGAAGGTCTCCCACCTACCTGGAGTCTATTTGGATTGTATTCCTTTGCATTTCCTGCACAATTTAATATGAGGCCATGGGGGTGGGGGGTGGAAAAAAGCTGCATTATGAAAAAGGAACAGAGTTTTTGTTTTCTCTCTGTCATCCTTTTGCTGAGGGACCTCGACCACCCCACTTATTTTCTGGATGTTAGTTTCTGCATCTATTAAATGGAGCATATAATGCTGGCATGATATCTTTCCAAAAACTCTGAGAGAAATGGACAGAATTAGTAATATAAAAATTCTATGAATAGGTCTAAATAATTGTGCAAATATCAGAGAACATCAGTAAAAATATTTTCTTTTGGATCTTGGTATCCTCTTTATTTCTTTATTTTTTATGTTTGATCTGAGTCAACGATTTGCTGTAAGGTTGCCCATATTTTCCTAAAGGTCATGTTTAATGAGTAGCAAAGCAAGGCAAAAAAAGAATACCCTGATCTCAAACATGTCCTACAGAGAGGCTCTTCACCCAGGTTTGTGCGTAATCTCAACATCTTGACAATCCTAGTCAGGTAAGAACATCTTAATCCATTCAAATTCTCTTAACCTAAAATTTATGAAGATAATTGAAAAATTGAGAACCACTGAACTCAAGAGCTAAGAACTAAACGGAATGTCTGAGGTGTTAAGAAGTGTGCACATCTACATGCAAAGACACTGCAGAGTTCCGGGGCAGGTGCTAGTTATGCTTTACTAGGAACTTCGGAAGAAACCTTAAACTTGTCGGGGGGTGAAAAACAATATTTTTGTTAAGCCAGGCAGGATCCTTTTGTCATTGACCTATGGACCATTTGTGTCTATCCGTCCCATTTTTATCTCATGCTGTTCTATACCGTGAAGCAATTCTCTCGTCAGGGTCTTTGCTACTCTCCATATAAATACCTTAGTTATTCTTTCAATTGTGATCCACTTGTTTGAAGCTTCCACATTTATGTGTGGGTGCATGCTCTATTCAATTTATTTATAAGAAAGCATTTTATCCTATACTTTTGTGAAATACTGGCTACCTCTTTCATTTCTTCTGTGGGATACCTTTCCTCCTTCAACAGGTGCACAATGTAAATTGTAAATTAGAGTAATTCAGGTTCTCAACATTAGTACAAACAAATATCCTCATGTTGATAAGGGTCATTTGCCTCCAAACAGATCAAGAGTTTCTGGTGGTTTTAGTTACGTGGCCAATTTCTATGATCCCTTTCCTGTGGATTCCAGTGGAAAGTGAAAACTTTTCCAACTCCTGCCAAGCACAAAATACAACCTTTCAAACAAAGTCACTAAGTCGTGTTGACTATACCCAGAGAAAATGCATTGAGAAAATAGAACAGTCAAACAAACAAGCAAATAAATAAAAAAGAGTGTAATTGAAAAGAAAATAAATATAAAATACAGAATAAAGAGGAAGAAAAGTAGTAACACATTGGGGTGAGGAACATATAAAGAAACAACAAGATAAAATCAGCCCCTGGTTGATGTGTCTTCTTCCCGAGTAGCTGTGAAGCAGGATGTTCTGGGAAAGGAGGAGGATGGGAGAGTTGGGAAGTTTTCCTTGTCCTATTTGAGTCACATCTTCATAGGCGGCTTAATTCCTTCATTTGAACAAATCAGTTTCTAAACATCGATAATTAAGCTTTGCTAACATTTTTTAAGAATATCAAAACTAAAAATGTAAACTATATGCAATTATTCCCCATTTTGTTTTCCTTCTCTGTTTTGTTTTGTTTTAGTTTTTCCTGACATTTCACTGTCTAAACCTATTCTTCCAGGTCCGATGACAATCATTTTTCTCTCATGAAGTCTTTGGACAATTTTTTAAATCAGATTTAATACTCTATATGTTAAAAGAACAACAAGAGAAGTAAGTACAATTTTTATAAATATATATATAAAGTTTTTTTTTTTCTTTTGAGACAGAGTCTTGCTTGTCACTCAGACTGGAGTGCAATGGCAGAATCTTGGCTCACTGCAACTTCCACCTCCCAGGTTCAAGCAATTCTCAGCCTCCCGAGTAGCTGGGATTTCATGTGCCTGCTACCACATGCAGCTAATTTTTGTATTTTTAGTAGAGATGGAGTTTCATCTGTTGGCCAGACAGATGAAATGAACTCCATGATCTTGAACTCCTGACCTCAAGTGATCAACTTGCCTTGGCCTCCCAAAGTGCCGGGATTACAAGCATGAGCACCACGCCCGGCCTGTACACGTTACATTGACTGCGTTGTGTATTATTTCCTAAATGTTGCCTGTGGGTTAGGCTAGACTGTGAGAACCTTCATGTAAAATTTTTATTTGGAACAAAGTACATGATGAAGTAACAGGTATAGCAGTATCCGTATCCCTTATTGGATACTGGGCAATATATTGAGGATACTCTATATTTGCTACTTTTCTTCGTTCTTCTTCCTTATCTAATAGAGGAAGAAAAGAAGAAAGGAAAGAAGGCCGGGCGCGGTGGCTCATGCCTGTAATCCCAGCACTTTGGAAGGCCGAGACGGGCGAATCACGAGGTCAGGAGATCGAGAACATCCCGGTTAACACCATGAAACCTCTTCTCTACTAAAAATACAAAAAATTAGCCGGGCGTGGTGGCGGGCACCTGTAGTTCCAGTTACTCAGGAGGCTGAGACAGGAGAATGGCGTGAACCTGGGAGGTGGAGCTTGCAGTGAACTCAGAAACCACTGTCTGTGTGGTAGCTGCTATGTGAAATAAGTTTGAGCTCTGTGATCACTGCCACCTGTCTGGTGAGACAGGAAGAATCAAATTTGAAAATGGCACTGGCAACCCTGTCTTTAGAGTTGGATTCAAATTTAAGTAAGAGGACACAGAAAAGCAGTCAGGCCAAAACCTTGCCTAGTCGGTCTTTGAATATCTGAACTCTGAGATCATGCCACCACTCTACCGGCTGGGAGGACAGAGCGAGACTCTGTCAAAAAAAAAAAAAAAAAAAAAAAAAAAAAAAAAAAAGAGAGAAAAGAAAAAAGTTATAGAGGGAAAATAGGGAAGATATAAAAACATTGATTAACAACCTACTTTTTTTTTCAGACAAGAGGTCAAATAATTTAAATATATTGTGCTTTTAATTATCCATCAATACTAGAAGAACCATTATTATTGGCATTATGAACTAAATGGCCTTATACAGGTTGACTTGTATAGAGTCACATGGCTAGAAATCAGTAGGTGTCTATTTGATTTCAGACTGTCATTTGTTTGTTTGTTGATATAGTAACAACATGAATAATTTGAATTCTGTTGTTCATTGTGGTCGCCACTAGCCTCATGTGGCTATTTAAACTAGTTAAAATTAAATAAAACTAAGAATATAACCTGACACTTGCATTAGCCACATTTTAAGTGTTCAATTACCACATTTGTCAAGTAGCTACGGTAATGAAAAGTAGAGCTATAGAATATTCCTATCGTTGCAAAAAATTCCACTAGAAAGAGCGGTTGTTCAATGTAGGCTTTTCATGGGTGAGAAACAATCTATTTCCACTGATTTCTGTGAGGCTTACCACTGCACATATGTTGTTCTTTTTTTTTTTTTTTTTTTTTTTTTTTGAGGCGGAGTTTCGCTCTGTCGCCCAGGCTGGAGTGCAGTGGCCGGATCTCAGCTCACTGCAAGCTCCGCCTCCCGGGTTCACGCCATTCTCCTGCCTCAGCCTCCCGAGTAGCTGGGACTACAGGCTTTCCTATTCTTCTTTGAGGAAAATATTTTACCAGACAAAAAATATGCTGATCAATTTTTGATTATTTTAACACTGAGTAAAATAGTTATAAAATATTCAGGTCCAAATTCTTGGTAGACCTCTGCAAAGTGATTGGTGAAATTTATGGACGCAGCTGGTTTGCAGTTATAAAACCTTATATTTTTAATGCAAAATGGCATCTGTGCCTGCTAATTGGATACTTAGGCATACACACATAAATTGCCTGGGAATTAGAAAGGTATATTTCTTAAGTCTGCTCACATCTTGCCATTTTGAGAATCATTGCTTGGATTCACTTTTTTCTCTGTGTTATTCTTGTAGAGTGGGTGGGAAAAAGCCTTCTCCTTGTTATAAATATTGCCCGCTGGGAAAACATTCTTTCTCCTCCTAATCCAGTTTTAATCCTTTCAAGCTCTGAACTCAGAAACCACTGTCTGTGTGGTAGCTGCTATTCGAAATAAGTTTGAGCTCTGTGATCGCTGCCACCTGTCTGGTGAGACAGGAAGAATCAAATTTGCAAATGCCACTGGCAACCCTGTCTTTAGAGTTGGATTCAAATTTAAGTAAGAGGACACAGAAAAGCAGTCAGGCCAAAACCTTGCCTGGCCGATCTTTGGACATTTTCATTCTCCACTGCTATTGTCTAGTTTGCAATGCAATGGCATTAGGATTGAGGGGTATTCTGTTACAAGTTTCATGCAAAAGTTTATTAAATATGTCCTCATAATTTCTGTGAGCCCTAGAAAAGAAGACTTGGACTCCACAGACTATACTTCTCCCATCTGAGAAGATTGCTTTATCATTCTTCCTTGCACTGGTAATTTCCAATAGAAAGCTTGCTAACCTGGTATTGACAACTATAAGCCATAATCAAAAGGTGAAAAGGGCTCACCCACACTGATCTACAGTAAAGCTGATACCAGCTATCTGGGAAGAAAAGAAACACGAGAAAGTAAACACCAAAGTGTGGGTATATCTGCCCTTTTTATGTGAGCATTACAGAGTGTGAAACATGAATGAAAAGAAAGAGAATAATTTTCAGAGATTTAATCCCTTCAGAATAGAAAGCTTTGGTTGCAGTTTAAGGAGCCTTTTCACCTCAAGGTCACAGCTCGAATCTCATCTGGATTTAGGTATAGTGTTCACATTCAATTATTTTTTGGCTCTTTCTGCAGTATTGCTTCCTTGCATTGCATAAACTGTTTATGCCCATTGGGCCTTTTGCACATTTGTCCTGTACATTTTGTCTGCTCCTGTGGCTAATACAGACTGATGTTTTAAATCAGCTGATTGGGTTATACTGGATAGTATTATCCTCTTTCTTCCTTTTTTCATCCACATATAATCATGTTGGAATCAGACTTCCTGATCCTTGATGCCCAACAGGGAAAGAAAAAAATACTGCTCTTGGGACAAGATAAGTCTATAGTGGACCTTGGCACTTGGAAAGGTAGGATCTGTCTTTTAGCTATTTTCAGGCAGTGTAGATATATCAAAGTGAGAAAAATCAACTGGTTTTAATCCTTTTATTGAATATTTAAAATATATGTATATGGAGGAAAATTACTTAGGCACATGCACACAAACACACACATAATTTAAGCAGATGGTCTCCATATACTCAGTTTAAGAATAGCAGTAATTTTTATTAACAAATAGTAATTACGAACTTACTATGTAAAAGGCACTGCCAGGAACTGTAGGTGATAAAGATTCTAGACCTTCTCTTAATTAACTTATTTAATTGGAAGAATATTTGTGAAAAACAAAATTGAAGTGCAGAGGAACACGAGGACGAACAGGTAATATATAACACTTTTTTCAGAAACTTACAGTGACAGAAGGATATTACAGGCTGGGTTGATTAGGGAAGACTTCATGCAGGAGGTAGGACAAAGAAATACAACACAGGAATAAGCTAGGCAGAGAAAGCAAATGGGAGGACATTCTAGAATGTTAGAAGTTGAAAATATTCATGCGGTGGGCTGTGAAGAAGATGAAATGATTGGCATGAAGCATAATCCCTTGTATGAGAGATTTGAGAAATTTAAAGCAAAATTGAGACAGCACTTCCTTTCCTTCGTATACACATAGTTAATTAGTCCCCACTTTGCCCTCACCCCCTCTTCCCTACTAATAAAAGGCTGGAGACATAGGGTTGCAGCCCTATTCTGCAGAATCTACAACCCTTGTCCCTAAAATGCTGAGATGACCTTTGAAGTCTGTAAGGTGCAGGATCCTGCTGAGGATCCCAGCAAGGGAAGAGAACCAAGCCTAACAGTGCTCAAATTGTGGTTTGGGGCTTTAACATTTTTCTTTCCTTTTCTGTTAGAGCCATCAATTGCCTTCTACAGACATTGAATTCACTTACAAAGTTTAAACAGAGAAATAAAATGGAATGCAATGATCAGGAAATTCCATTTGGCTTTTTTCTCCCTTTCATCATTTTGTTGAATGTGTGCAGAACTATATGAGGTTATTCATTTGTACCCAAACAGGAATATAGGATTTGCCATATTGGATCAGTCCATTGGTCCATCAATGTTGTATTCTCACTGCCTCTGGCACCAGATGATACATGAAGCACCGGAGGAGAGCGAACTCCCCCCATCCCCACAAGGCAGCAAGTCAATTGTGCAGTGCAATATATGGGGTGAAAGTCTCCACTGCTCGGAGTGGGAACACATAAATGGAATCTCGATTTGAAGATGTTTAAATGGGGCAGAGGCTGCATCCATTGAACACAGACTTAGGCACTTCTTAACTTTAGAAATTATGTCCAGTGTCTCTGTGCTCACTTGTGTTAAACTTTCTCTGCTCATTTTCAATTAGAATAACTACTATTTATTTTAGAACAATAAATGGAAACAGTAGAATCAAACAGCCCCATTCCTGAGAGATGAAGACAACACTCTATGATAACTGGCATGTTGCTGCTTTCTTTCTGGTGAAAGCATAAATGCAGTCAATACCAGAACTCAATGTAATATCTCAGGATGGGATGCCCCTCTTCCCGTGGTAATTATTACAGAGATCTATAGTCTGTTCAACTTATTGGCCTATTCACTCATTCAGTCACCAGGAAAAGACAAGATGATACTGTGTGAAAGTCTGACCAACATAAAGGGTGCTACAAGGATGCCCCCAAGGCTCAGGGTGTTGGAGAGTTGAGGCACCGTGAGTAACCACAATGCAGGTAAGAATAAGCTCTCTGCCACAAGAACAGAGCCGTCCAACTGGAATAATGCATCCATTCAGAGAAGTGAGGGGCCAGTTCCAGCTGGGATGATATGAAACACTATGCTGCCACTTTCTTCACGAGGGGAATGTGAACAAAATATAAAATAATTAATCTGACATTCCTCAGAATCCATTATTTGTACAATTTAAAAAATATTCTTAGATTTAACAATAAATTACTGGGTGAGAATTGTGTTGACGTATAGATAACATACAGTTTCCTGATCCGAATAGTAATATTGCAAGATTATTTCTAGTTTTCTAGTGATTTTTAACTATGAATCTTCAGCACAGACCTTTTGATAATGATTATAATCACGATGGGAGCTCTGGCTGTATAATCTCTGAGGCTTCATGCAAAATCGAACCTCAGGGTCCCCGTTTAAAAAAGCAGGAAACTTATGACCATAAGGTATTGAAATATAAAGTTTTTCCATTATTCCAGGTCTCCTGATTGAGTTACCATGTGTGTTTTTTTTTTTTTAATTTGCTATTTAATGCCATTCTTGAAACATTAAATTTAAATGATTAGCATGAGTGTTACTATTCATCTTTATATTGTACAATGCCAGTTTTAAATTGAAATGTAAGGGCATTTAAATTGTATATGGAATCACCAGAACTGCACAATTTGTATTTCAAGGACATATATTCACATATATTTGGTTCTTACCAAAACAATGGAAACACTGTACAAAACTAACTCAACTGTTTGTTGATACTTCGTACTTTCTGATACCTCTTACATTCCACCAATACTCTCTATGTGTTGCCCTAACTTTCCAACTAAGGCATGATTTTCAGTGTTAAGTTGTTAGCTGAAATACAGGGAAGTGACTTGTGTAAGAAACGATATGACAGTCATTCTCAATTGTTCATCACTCTTAGACTGCCCATATCTTTATTCTGCATTCAAAGCAAATTCTGGTTCAAATGGAAAGTGTGGCCTCTTGGAAAAAGTGTGGCCCCAGTCAGTCATAGATGTTACATACTTACCTTGTACTTTTCAGTCTCATTGTACTCCAAGTCACTTTGGATCCTTTGGAATTTTGTGTTTTTGATACCTTGTGAATTTTAAATGCAAATGGCTAGCAAGGAAGGTAATCCTACATGTTGAGAGAATTTCCTCTCCTCTGCACACCCACTCGTTCCACTGTCCCATTGAACGTCACTTATAAAACACAAGTTCAAATATAAAATGTGTTATGAATCCAAAAACATTAGTGACAAATGTTAAATAAACCAAATATGGACCGCTTTTAAGACAGAGCTAGGTTTGACTGCACAGGTTGCAAACCTAGGGAGCTGGCCCTGAGTCATGACACAAATAAAATGCCTCATACTTATGGAATACCCAGTTTATGCCTGGCTGTTTGATATAAGCCATCTTCTATACATTGTATCTTTAATTTTCACAACAGCTTGTATTTGAATCCGGGCCATCTAGTCTAGAGTCAAGGCTTACTAATCTAGGTTTCATCTAAGCCATAGTCACAAATTATTTTTATTATGAGGCAAATACATTTAAAAGAGCATTATGGGACTAGGGAGAGGTTTGGTACACAATTTCTAAAAGATTGACTGATAACCTACTGCTTCGGGAAAAACTCAAACTGTTTTTCCTCTGCCCTCATACCACATAACAATTATCACAGAAGAAAAACAACAAGAAGTCTTCTGTGACCAAATGTGAGGGTGTCCCATACACACCAAGCAGCAGACACCAGCTGGGTGTCTTCCGATTTAGTTTTGACACTACCTGGATATAGAGTCAGATCCCACAGGTTGAGGGCTCAGTCTCCACGACTGTTCTCCCACCTTCAGACAACAGTTACAAGTTTGGACCTTTGGAACTTCTGCACAACCAGGTTTAGGTTGGGGTTCCCATGATCCCTTACATGGGTTTGATTTATTTGCTGGAGCAGATTACAAAACTCAGGGAAACACATTTACCAGTTTATTATAAAGGATATTACAAAGCATTCAGATAAAGATATGTGTAGGGTGTGGCACAGGGAAAAGTTCTAGGAGCTTCCAAGCCCTGCCTAGGTGCGCCACCCTCCATGAACCTCAAGATGTTTAGCTACCCAGAATCTTCCTGAACCTACTGCTCTTAGGTTTTAATGGAGGCTTCATTACATATGCATGATCAAAAACTATATAGAGATGTGATTACACAAAAAGTACATGATCTAAGCCCAGCAAGGCCTGTCTGTTCAGACCTTCCTTCACGTCTCAGTGTAGCATTCCTCCCTAAAGGGCAAGTTTGTCAAACTCATGGCCTGCAGGCTGCATGCAGCACAGGATGGCTTTGAATATGGCCCACCACAAATTTGTAGGCTTTCTCAAAACATTATGAGGTTTTGTTTTTTCATGATGTTTTTTCTAACTTATCAGCTATTATTAGCGTTAGTATATTTTATGTGTGGCCCAAGACAATTCTTCCTCTTCCATTGTGGCCCAGGAAAGACAAAGATTGGACACCCCTGTTACGGGGTATGCAATGAGGGTCTTTCGACCCACAGTAGATTAGAGTCCTGCCTTGGACAGATGAAAGAAAGAGAGGAGAAGGTCAGAGAGAGACAGAGAGACACTATTTCATGAGACCTGCTCCTGGAGCCTAAAGTACTTCAAGATTACATTAAATTACTGTAAGAAAGGCTTTCTCTTTCTCTGTCTCTATCTATCACACCTGCTATGACAGGGATCAGACATACTTGACGACTAGAGAATGGGTGAGTTTGTTTCCTAAATAGGTATGAGATTATGCCATTTGAATATCAAACATTTTCTTTTGACCGAATGAAAGCGGTCAAGACTGTGGGAAGGCCCCTGCCACTCTTGTCTGTATATATGTGTATGTGTGTGTGTTGTATTATCTATGTCTTTATACTTTACCACCAGATAGAACATTTTTAAACCTAATGGCTTATTTTTAAACTCCTAGTTCTTTACTTGGAGTTTTACAAATTGATTTAGGTAATAGCTATTTAGTTATGAAGTTTACTTTAGGAGTGTTCTGTCTAGTTGGGTGAGTTACAAGTCCATAGGTTAAAATCAAAACAGAGTACATTTTATTTCCAGACTCTCGGGCACTGGCCATATGACTTTGAGCGGTTGTGCTGGTTTTCAAATGAAGGTCTGGATAGTGATTAAATAGCCATTAACTATGTGACCTGATGGATCCTGAAAGTACAGGTAAGCCTCCCTATTGTGCAGAAAAGCAAAATATATACGACACAGGTAGAGGAACAAAATATTCAAAAATAACATCTTGTTTAAGCTTGTCTTTCACGTAAGTAGCAGGACCCATGTTTACCATCTGTTGTGGGTTGAATAGTGTCCTGGAAAATTCCTGTCCACCTAAAATCTCATATTACGACATTATTTGGAAATAGGATATTTGCAGATGTAATTAGTTTAGATGAGGTCATACTGGATTAGAGTGGGCCCTAAATCCAATGTGCTTAGTGTCCTTATAAGAAGACTTACCAGTGTCTCTTCAGACGGAGACACACAGAAAAGAGGACACCACGTGAATATGGAGACAGAAATTACAGTGATGCCTCTACAAGCCAAAGAGTGCCAGGGAGTGCCAGCGACCACCACAAGCTGGGGGAGAGGCACGGGATGGATTCTCCCTTTGAACCTCAAGAAGGTATACATTCTGATGATACTGATACCTTGGAGTCAAACTTCTAGCCTCCAGAAATGTGAAAGAATAAATGTATATTGTTTTAATCAAGCCCCAGTCAGAGGTAATTTGTTATAGCAGTCCTAGGAAGTGAATGCAGTATCTCTTAGCTGGTCACCATTGAGCACTGGCAATAGTTTAGGGCCATATATAATTAAATTTGCCTTTGACTCCTTGTCTGAACAGGATATGTTTCATGAAGACAGTGGCTGATTTTACACTCTTTGGTCTATTTCATATAGAAAAATACATAGTGCCTAGTTAGAGTTTGAAATACAAGTAAACAAAAGAAAACAAAATTCTAAATGACGGACTGATTCATTAATTAAACTGTGGAGCCGAACAGTAGGGATATATATGTATATGATTTATATATGTGAATCATATATATATTTCATATATGAAAATCAAAACCATTCTACTAGGACTATGATCTACTTTATAAAAATGTTATGCAAGAGTATCATTTAGCTGCATGGATGGATGGATTTCAGAGCATTTTATAAAATGCAGGCTAGAGAGCTTGATCATACATAAAATCCTAAAAGGTTTGTAACTCCTTCTAGTTTATTATTGTTATTACGTGTCTCTTTTCCTGCCATGATTAACATGGAAAGTCTCAAAATGTGAGGCATCTATATGCTTGTTTGAAGTAGAGTAGGGCAAGGGAGCAGGAGAGAAGCAGATAGGCAGAGAGACTGCTGTCTACCTCTGAGTTATTCGAGGAGAAGGAGCTCAAGAGGGTGAATATTTGCAATCACCAAGACAGGACAGCCAAAGTCTCTGCAGCTCATGGTACAGAAAGAAGTGGTGTGTGTGTGTGTATTTGTGTGTATGTGTTGCGGGCCTCACAAAAGACCCAATGTCTTCATATTAACTTCCATTAGCTTTCTCTCATATCCAAGGGACCAGATGGCATATTGGTAACCTAGCAGAAATGAGCTATTTCTCTACTTCTCTCTTCACCTTCTTTCCCATATACAATCCTATTTCCTAAATGTACACTTTTTTTTCTATTTATCTGTTCTGTCTAGTATTGTCTTGACTCCTGGTATGTTCATGAATGTTATCCTTGACCAAGTAACTACATACAGATAGACCAGACTTCCCAGGACACAGACTACGTCAATTGCAAAATTAAGAAGGAAAAATCAAGGCTTCATTGATTTATACACAGAGAGCTTTCCCTGATGTGTGTGTGTGCGCACATGTGTGTTGACAGAGAGAGCCAAAGAGGAAGAGAAAGAGAGAGGACCCAGAGGCTGGGGAAAGTTAGTAAATGTATAGAATGGATAGAATGAGCCATTCATGCTCAGAGCCAAACAATGGATCTAAACACTTCTCAAGAATCATTATTTACTAGGTATCTTTATAAATGCATAAACAGAGATTTCCTTCCTTTAAAGTGGTCTACTGATTTTTAAAATTTTCTCATTCCTACAAAAAAAAAAAAAAGACAAAACTTAATCATAGACTGTCTTAAGTTTTTTTGGCAAAAATAATTTTAAAGGCACAACAAAAATATATCTAACTATTCCGGAAAAATCATGAAACCTCACCACACAACAGAAAATTTGCCTGTGAAAACAATGCTCTTCTCTCCTCTTGTTACGCAGAGTCCTGTAGTCAGCTTCCCGGCTGTAATTCTCCCCGACACCGGGGATATTAAGAATGTGAAGAAAATGCTTGAGTAGATTATAAATAATAGTCTGAGACACAGTGAATTATATTTTCTAATAATTGGCATTACATTATAAGACTGAGGGGGGGAAAGAATGAAAGCAAAGAGAATGTGAATGCAGGCAATCACAGATTTTTTTCTCTGTTCTTGGGAGTGTGTGTAGGAGCAAGTGAGGAAACGAAAGAAAGAAAATGAAAGTAGAAGCAGAGACAGAGAAAGAGAAGGGGGAAAGGGAGTATGGAGAGAAAAGTGGGAGGAGAGGGAAAGAAGATAGGGAGAGAGGAAAAAGAGAAAGAAAGAAGTAAGGAAGAAAAAATGCTCCGTTTTTGACCGGCACTGATGCCACATCACACAGCTGAGCAAAATGGAGTAAAGGACAGAAATACACGGCTGGACCTGTAGAGATAAGGGTGTGTCTGTCACCCAGAGGAAGCAATTCCAGTTTCCATAGGGTTAGCGTTAGCAATTGCATTGTTACTTCCCCTTGAAAATAAAGAGGAAGAAAAACATACATATTTGTTTATTGTATATTCACCATCTTTATGTCTGCTCATGTCATACAAAATGACTCTGATGCAAACTCATAGGAGCAGGCTTATGAAGACTGAGACAGATCTAATTCTGCCCTTAATTAGTTTATAATATTATTGCCCTAACTTCTCTGAAGCAGTTTTACCTTTCTGCCCACTTCACATAATTGTGGGGAGTATCTAACAAGATAAAACCTGGGAAAGCATTTTTTTTTTTAATGTAAAACACTATTCCTCTTGGGATTTCAACACATCTTGAGAGATAGCTGCTTGGGAAGATACTCCTCTCTTAACAAAAGAGAAAAAGACATTACTCTTTTTATGGAGGCATTGTGAAGTGAAGTGTTAAAGCAGGAACATAAAAAATTTAAGGCCTGAAAACACAGTACAAAGGAGGAAAAGGGTGTTTTTTGTGAGCAGAAATTGGGAATTATTTATCTAGATTGTTTGTCTACATAGTTAAACTTGACTAAACAAGGACTCTGTTCATTGCAGTTTACCTTGATACTGTCAAGATTTGAGGTTCAGGGTGAACCCCTAATAGCGTCCAATATGTAAAAACATTTACTCCAGTTGACCACTGGGATTAAATAAATCAGAGAGAAAGAAGAAAAGGAAAAAGAAGGACTCAAAAAGGAGGGGATGGAGGAGAAAAAGAAAATACAAAATGGGAGGAAATAAAATAGGAGAGCAGGAATAAATGTAAGGAGAGGCAGAGGCTAAGAGTGAGTGGGAAGATGAGCTGGTGCCAGAATAACAGATAATATAAATTGAGAGTCATCTCGTACAAACATGTTCTCAGAATATCTGATCACCAAAGCTGACTAATGTTCAAATTCTCCTCTAACAGAAAATACTATTCAATATGAGCTTCCTCTTCAAGTTTCCAATAGTCCATGCTATCATTGAAAAGTCATGATAGGTCCTTAGCCTGAAGGAACACAGGTGTGAGTAGAGATCTCTCTCTGTACTTTGTCAAAATCACTCCTTTATAGTCACAACAGTGTGTAATGCAACAGGACTATGATTTAGAGTAATGCAGAATGCTTATTCAGCCCTGAATTCCAACCTGATCCTTTGTTCTAATTTGTTCTATTTCTAGGCCAGTAGACCTATGGCTATTTAAATGGTAGATTTCCCAACATGTATAAGAAGCAGTCAAGTGTTATACACGATTATGAATTCCGTTCAGTAACTTAGTCATGAATTTATAACTTTTATTGAATTGTCTCCACACTTCTCACTTCCCCTGCCATATCTACAAACATACACGCACCATGCTTACTTTCTTTTTAATCCTAAGGTCAATTAACTGAAAAATAACAAACGTCAAATAACAAAATACCTTGATGGAGCAAAGGCTGTGTATACAGCAGAGCAAAACCATAATCAACAATGATGCTCACGTCTGGGACCCTGATTAATTGAATTTGTAGTTTAAAGAACATTTTAGGCTTTGTGTGTTGGCTCACACCTGTAATCCCAGCACTTTGGGAGGCTGAGGTCAGCAGTTCAAGGCTAGCCTGGTCAACATGGTGAAACCCCGTCTCTACTAAAAATACAAACATTAGCTGGGTGTGGTGGCCCACGCCTGTAGTCCCAGCTACTCAGGAGGCTGCGGCAGGAGAATGACTTGAACAACTCACGTGGCAGAGGTTACAGTGAGGCAAGATTGTGCTACTGCACTCCAGCCTGAGCAACAGAATGAAAACAAACAAATAAACAAACAACAACAACAAAAACCTCCACAATTTGGAACCCCTCTGCTCTGGCTTCTTCCTTGCTGATAGAACTATGATTTACTCTGGGCATCAAGTATGATAGGTGTTAGGGGACCTGGGCCCTTTCTCAGTTCCAGGGGATGGATCTTGAACAATGTTACCCTGGACAACATGAGGAGACATGAGGAGAAATATCCTGTTGAGCTTCTTTGAAAGTGTTACATATGAGACACAGAAATACTTATGTCCTATTCTCCACTGCTAGCATTTGAATGTAACTGTCTGAAGCTGTGATCTCTGGAGTTACAGCAGTCATTTTGTAACCAACAAGACAAACCTAAGGATGAAAGCTAACATCTGGAAGATGGAAGAGGAGATATGAAACCTTGGTAATTGGCTCTGAAAAATCAAGCTTCCGAAATTATTAGAATACAAGATTTAAAAACATTCTTATGTTCCTATTCCAGTCCTAATTTGGTTCCTGTTATTTTAGCTAGGAATAGCCTAATTGACATAAATATCATAGAATATGCATATAGGTAATATATTTATATTTATTCTGTGGTCGTATTTTACACACACACACGCACACATATATTGTTTTCATTGATGCTTTGAGTAAACAACTGGTAGTTAGAATAAAACATGGAGTCAAAGGCACGATGAAGATAAGATACTCTTGAACTGAAATATAAATGGGAAAGATTTAGGGCAATGGGAGCAAGGTAAATTTTTGATTGAGTAATTCCATAGAGAAAATCTGTCACGATGAGACTGAGCACAGAGATGGAGCAATTGGTATTGAAGACGTTGAATAATACTTTATTTTCTGTAATAGAAAGAAAGAAAGTTAAACATTACCACTGAGCTATTTCACAGTTGTGGAGGTAAGAAATTGATGTTTTGGTTTTTTTTTTCTAATAATCAACTGAATTTTTCTGTTAAAATGTAAAGTAAAATTTTTGTTGGAAGGGATTGAGGTCAGCTTTGGAGGTTCATGAACGGCTACTGTGGATTTTTCAGAAACATTACAGTACTAGTGATTTTTTTTTTTTTTTAAGAAAATTTCAGAAGGAAATGAGAGAGACTGATCACAAGAATTGGAAGAATGGAGCCACAGTTGTTGTTAGGGACCATTGCTTGTTGGGGGCCCTAAATGTTACAGTTCTGGGATTTCTTAAAAGTCATTCAGTAGCCTGAGTGGAGGAGCTGAGAAGGTGAACTCTATGTCTGAATTAATTTGGAAGTTTCCTTTTACCTTGATAGGAAGGTACAGTCAGAGAGCAAGGCTTATCAGTCCAGCTTGTTTAAATCTTACGGATCTTAGGCTAAGATTGATAAGCTGAGACTAGGTCTTTAGAAGTCACTAAATTGATTTATCTATAATTAAGAACTCTCTCATACATGAAATTTTGTAGTTTTTTCTCTAAATAAATATCTCTCGGATTGCAAACAGATCAGCATTTTTAAGGAAGGGAAATATTATACAAAAGGTTTATACACAAAAGAAATGAAACTGAATCTACTTTAAATAAAGAAGAAGAGTCACAATACCCTCACTCCACCTGATGGCCATTTATATTTCTTCTCTTTCCCTCTGTGTGGGCCCTCAGCCACTTCCATTGTACACTAGTGCTCTGATAAACACAGTTTTATATGAAACTAAGCTAAAGGATAAACTTAAATTTATTTACTTAGGTTGCCAGCACAATTTAAGATAATTTGTAATAAGATCAGCCTTATCACTAGAATTGGTGAGTGCTTATGTGTTACCAATCAGGAACCACTATTCCGTCATTCAACATTATTTCTAACCTAGGAATGCCAGTCTCCATGAATTGCAATTTCACTGGTTGCGAAGGTTTAGCACATGAGCCAATCTATATTTCAGTTTGTCTGAATATTATCCAGAGTGACCTCAGTATGAACAATCTCTGTGCATCATTCTAGCTTCATCTGCCGTCAGTCTCCTAAGGAGCTTGACTTAACCTTCAAATAAATTCATTGCATCTATGTGCACCTATAGTATTATTCTCATCTGGCGTATTCTACATCAGAAAATACACATACAAACGCTCCCTTCTTTAATCTAATCTTCAATAAAAGACTGAAATTCTGAGGCCGTTTCATGAAAAACCTGAAGAAGGAGAGAAGGGGTTCTTGTCTGATATCCTGGAAATAGAGCATATATCACGAAACGTTATTCTTTTTCCCTAAGGGCAAAAGGAAGGAATATCTTTTGCAAGTTCTGCCAATCAACAATGAACTCAATAAAGGAAGCAGTGATGGTGCAACACTAGAGGTGGGCAGCTAACAAAAGCCAAGTCTTCTCTGCTGATGGCAGAGACTTCAGTCATATGGACTTACATGCTACCAGTCTCAGGGGTAGCCATATCCAGAGAGTGACTGTGGTTGTGGAGAACACATCTTCATGAAGTGTGGTGAGCAGGCTCCACTTCACAATAGTTTTTTTCTAGTCAATCAAATCCACCAGTATTCCCAGATGGAAGGAATTTTGAGTGGGGCCACTCCTTCATGGCTCTGACATCAGATGACAGCTAACTTTCTCTAGTGTCAGTGGTTTTCCTTTCTGTCCCAAATTCCATAAATAGGGATTGAAACGATTTGTGTTACAGTCATGTGTTGTCTAATGACAGGAACATGTTCTGAGAAATACCACAGGTGATTTTTGTCATTGTGCCAACCTTAGAGAGTGTACCTAAGCAAACCTCAATGGCACACCTACTGCACACCTAGGATCTATGGTATAGCCTAGGCTACAAAACCTGCCCAGCATATTACTGTCCTGAATAATGTAGGCAATTGTAACACAGTGGTAAGTATTTATGTGTCTAAAACGTGGAAAAGTTACAGTAACAATATGGTATTATAATCATATGGGACCACCATCTTATATGTTGTATGCGGTGGCACATGACTACATTGTTCTTTGGCTTTTAGTTCTTTTGTAGTTTTGTACTGGGGTCAATTTCCCCATCTCCTTCATCTCAGGCTCTGGAATTGATCCAGTTTTTGGGCTGAGGGAGTACAAAAAACCTAAAGTCAGGAGCTTAAGATCTTGGACATTCACAACCAAGTACACCACAGTAGGAAACTGACTTTTCCTACGTGTAAATGCTAGTCTGCTTAAGCATCCTCCTCTTGTCTATTGCCTGTATTCATTCATTTTTAATTCAAGAAGATCTCTGAGGCTTACACTATTTGCCAGAGACTCTGTTAGGGCTGGGACAAGATAAGAGCAAAACAAAAATGGGACAGTTTCTGCTCCACCTTCTCATAGAGCCTCTTCTTTCTCTCCTGACCCTTTCTGGCTCTCCACACCACTGTTACTTGTAGGCCAGGCTGTTTTCGGAAGATCAGCTGGGATGCCTCTGAAGAGAAACTTCCCTGGAGTCTCTGACCCAATTTCACACAACACTGCCCTCAACCTATTGGATCATAAAAAGAACATAGTCTCACCTATGCTCTTGCTGGTCTCGCTGCATCCTCACTGATTTTTTCAGCCCACAGAGTCATTTCCTCTACTGCTTCTTGCCTATACACAGTTAGTTTGTTTTTGTTTTCAATCCTGACAAAGCTACTGTCAAATCACTGCCTTATTCAAAACAAATCATTTGTGAGGAAGCTGATGCTAAAGCGGTGTTCTATCATTTTCCTTACAGATTCTGGCATTTAACAGAGAGGGTAAAAATAAAAACTTTGTTACTAGGCAGTAAAACTCTCCACAACTGAATATTCACGTTGTTCATGGATCAGCAAACACCCCAGTTTGTCTGTAATTGAAAAAAACATTTGGCACATTTCTATTAAAAAACCTTCTCCTTCATGAATGTTTAAACAAATTAACTCGAACAAGAAGCAGTGATATGCATATCAAAAACAATTCTTAAACCTGAAGTCAACTAAAGCATGGGGAAATCAGTGTGCTGGCAGGTACTCTTTCTGCATTTCACACCAACAATTTCCATGGCACCATTTTCCTCCTTTCAAGCAAGTGTTTTTGCTTTTATCTTGGATGCTTTTTAGAGCTCTGGTCATTGCAAAAACATTCTTGGTTTCCTAAAACCGGGGGTGACTTTGCATAACCATAGTAAGTTTGAACTGGGCCATTCTGTTGGACTAATGAGCCTAGGGTTCTCTCACTGGTAATAAATGATGTTCCATAAATGCCTGTTAAGGGATTAATCTGAAGTGTACATCCAGTGAGATGAGTTCTACTTTCAGAACTACAGTGTTACTCATTCTGGTCTGTGGACAGAAAGATTCTAATGTCAGTTCTGCCTCCAACTAGGTCTGTGGCTTTGTGCAATTGCCTCACTTCTCACAGCCTTATTTTCCTCATCTGTAAATGGGCAGAATGGTATCTAAATCCAATGATCCTAAGAAGTAGCTGAGTCTTTTGTTTTCATCTCTGCTAGCTAAACTGGCATATGTGGACACAGTCTAAAAGACTTTGTGGTCATATAGATCAATGTAAGATATGGGTGCAAGGTATAGAATTTCCTCAGATGCTGAACAAACAGAGAAAATCTACGTATTCTCAGGTCCAGGGCAAGCACATCCTTTGAGACCACAGTTAACATCTTTCTATTCATATTTTCTTTAACAAACAGGAAAGATTGCGACAAACTTTTATTCTTACAATCCCCTGAGAATTGGATGCTGGAGCAAACACTTTCCACACTGTAGACTGGGTCTCATTGATGTGGGACCTCCATACTCAGAAGGTTCTTCTTTCCAGGAAAGGTATTCTGAGGTCACCAGGCTCTAATGAGGCTCCTTAAACCCAGCTGAAATAAAGGAAAAAAAAGAGTTAAGGAGGAGAGGAAGAAAGGAAAGAAACAAGGTAAGAAGAACTAACAGAGAGAGAGAGAGAGAGAGAGAGAGAGAGAGAGGGAGAAAGGGAATAAAAGAGAACAAAAACAGAAAGACTTTTGACTTTTGCGCCTTTGGAAAGGTAACAGTTTATGAGCTAACAGTTTATAAAACCACACAATAAAAAAAAGATCCCCACCCCAACAAATAAACAATTTTTGATACTCTCTAACTTTATTTCTGTATTTCTTCCTCTTGTCCTGATTTACTATTACTTATGACTTTAATTTTGTTATAAACAAAAATTACCCTTCCCTAATACTTTTTGAGTACTTCTTACTTAAAGGGGAGTGATTTGTGACTTATTTTGATCTGCAAAATAGTCTTTAGGAATGACTGAGTTTGACTTACAATGGGCAGCGGAGAAAAGCAACACAGTAGGTATCTGGGAGAGACAGAACTCAGATCTCCTCTCTTCCCTACATACACCACTACCACAGCCCCCAACAATGGCCCATGGTCTCATTTTGTCATGCTTGCTGTTTTTCCATAAATTTTAGAGAAAAATCAAGTCATGGGGTATGTTCAGAGGGGAAGAACGTGTTCAAAGTGAACACAGGAACTAATCAGTGCTACATTGGCTTTGAGCCAGAGGAGAAGAGTGAGAGTCATATTGAAAAGTTATAGCAGAGGCAAAAGAATGGAGAAGGTATGGGACATAGACATTTGAAATCTATAGAAAATGAACTACAGGGTGTTTTTTTGTTTGTTTGTTTGTTTGTTTGTTTTTGTTTTTATTTTTGTTTTTAAGTATCACAAACTCAATGCCTTTAAGGTCAGCTGACCCTAAGCATCTTTTGTGTTAATGCAGAAATTTTTGGATGAAGTTTTATTGTCTCTGTAAAATTTCACTTCTACTTTGAGCTTTCCTTCTCTCTCTCTTTTGTCCCTTCCTTCCTCCCTCCCTCACTTCTTCCCTCCCCCAACCATTCCCTATACTACACAACTTCAGAAAGAACAATTAACCTAACTAATCTGATATCCTTAAAATATGATGAAGTAGAGCAAATTCTCCCTATTAACTTAAAAATTTATAGAAATTGTTTTTTTCTCTTTCTTTTTGTTTGATTACTTGCCTCTCAGATATATGTATAAATTATATCTTCAGAATCCACCACCAAGTGGAAATATGCACTTCAGATAAATAGAAGAAAAAATGGACATAAAAAAAAATCTCTGCCCATCAAACCTTTTATTTCCAAGCAGAAATAATTACAGTGATGGTCAGTGGGGAGATTTGAGCAATTTACAGAGGTATAACAGTGGTTCCTATCAACACAGTTTTATATTCAGGGCAAGGCATAGAACTCAAGGTCCTGAAGCTTTGCCTATAATCTTTATTTCATTTTTAGATGTTATGCTGTAATAAAATGTAAAAAGGGAATACATAAAAAGTTATAGAGGTGGGAAAAACATGGTTTGAAGTTGTATGGCATTTCTTGACAGGGCATGTTCCTAAGGATATGCAGAGAATAACAAATGCCATTTGAAATAAGTACACTAGAGATCTAAAACTAGATTGAAAGCCCAAGTCAATTTTCCTGAGTGTCATTTGATTAGCTTTCTTATATAGAATGGTGGTTTAAACAATGCTGGGATTCTGAGTGCAGAAATGCTTGGGAACACAGTAAGAAATAGGTTCCTCCCACCGATTTCATTCCCATGGCTTTACAACCTTATCTTTTCACAGTCTTCCTGTGTTTTTGCAATAATCCATAAATGAAGCAACGGCAAAGAAAATGTGATTGATTGTAGTGAAACATACATGCACACTCACGTGCAGTAGGCTATTTTTCTATTCCCTTTCCAATTTGTCCCACGGTTGCTCTAGGCAAACACCTGTATCCCATTGCCAGTTTTTGGTAGGAAAATAGAAACAAACTTCTGAGGCTTCAGGGGGAAACTGCACAGGTAACAAACAACTCAATTGTGTCTAGTGGCTATTTCCTTATAGAGAGAAATTTCTCCCACTTTTGCCATGATGTTTATTCTGGTTTCTTGAGACAGATTAGAAAGGAGTCCTCAATGAATCTAAAAATTATATTTAGAAGTGATTGGGAATCATTTCCCATCCTTTTCCATTCCCTTTGTTTTATCCATAAAGAGCAGAACAGAAAATTTTTGTATTATAATGATCATGCCAACTTGTAATTTAGCTGTAAATTGTTGACTTCATCACTAATTGATTAGGTTATGCCATCTAAAGTATACGTTCTTTCACCTTTTATATGTTTTATCAGCATTTGATTTATTTGTTTCAGACCCTAAAAATCCAATTCTGAAGTCTAACACAATCCTGTTAGACTGCCCTTGGTTTCCTAACCTCACAGAAGGCACAGGTTGATGGTATG